>NC_065448.1:17157241-17495919 GCF_917563875.1 Diabrotica virgifera virgifera
AAGCCACTGTTGTCTTTCAGTCTTTTCTTCATAAAAGTTATGAATTTTTAAAAATCTAAAGGTGCATATTCCTGAATTGCAAAGTTAAATCGCAAAAATTTAGTGACAAAATTTAAAATTTATCTATTTGATTACGTTTATGTTAAACCATATAGTTCAAAGAAGTTTTATGGGGAGTTTTAGATATAGATGTGTTATAGAAAAAATATGGTGCAACTTTTAATTTTAAGAAAAACGTTTAAGCAATTGCGATTTTTGCCATGTTTTCCCCACTAAAATTCAAAATTAACTTGATTTTAGTTTTCAGCACCATTAAAAACATAAAGTAAGACCAAAATTAGCCATTCACCACCAATGATCAGTATCTCGAAAAATTAGCGTTATTTTGTGGATTTATAACGTCGATGTTAAAAGTTGCACCATTTGTTTTCTATAAAACATGTTGATCCAAAACTTTCCAGAAAACTTATTTGTAGTCATGTTTTAAAAAAAAAATCAATTCAAAATCTATATTTCAAATTTTGTCAGTCAAATTTTGCGATTAAACTTTGCAATTCACGAATCTGCCACTTGTACTTTAAAAGATTCATAACTTTTGCTAGAATAAGACTAAAAGCTTAAAGCAAAAACCATTGTCTTCAAAAAAGTTAGCGATATATAGTGTACAAACTTTAGAAAAAAATATTAAAGCGGACCAGAGGTGTAGCGAGCTAAACGCAAAAAAACGTTATTTCATTTTTTTTTTATTTTTAGGGTACAATGCAATTTTGACAATATTCCCCCACCTAAAATTTAAAATAAATTTTATTTTCGTTTTCATCACGGTCAAAAACATAATCTAAGACCAAAATTAGCCATTCACCACCCATGGTCAATATCTCGAAAAAAAAGCGTTATAATGGGGGTTTCTAATGTCGACATTAAAAGTTGCACTATTTTTTTTTTTTTTTCTAGAAAACATTTTGATCTAAAACTTACGAGAAAACTTATTTGTACTCTCTATTTTAACATAAACGTGATTGAGAAACTAAATTTTAACTTAATCACACAACTTTTGCGATTAAATTTTGCAATACACAAATCCGCACCTTTTCCTTTGAAAAATCCATAACCTTTATCAGAATAAGAATTATAGCTTGAAACAGGTACCGTTGTCTTCACAAATGACCATTTACCTCTCCGTTCCGCTCGTCTATTACATTGGTGCTCCGTGTGGATACGACATGCGCTCCTCTACATATAAACCGCCACCGATTAGATCGCGGAGGGTGAGCGCCGCTCCGGTCGTGCGTAGAGGAGCGCATGCCGTTTCCACACGGAGCACCAACGTAATGGATACGCACCTTAACGTTCTGGCCAGCATCGTTTTTGAAGTAGCACGGATCAATGATTCCACCAGCCCATAAAGCACACTAAACAGTCAGTTTTTCTGGATGTAATGGTGTCTCAACATTCACTTGAGGATTATCTTCACTCAAAATACGGCAGTTTTGTTTGTTGACGTAGCCATTCAAGCAAAAGTGAGCTTCATCGGCAAACAAAATTCGCTTAGGAAAATCGGGATCAACGGCAATCTCGTTTTGGGCCCATTCACCGAATCTACGACTTGCTAGGTGATCGTGTAGCTTCAATTCTTGTCCGAGTTGGATTTTGTAAACACGCAAAGCAATATTATTCCGGTTATATTAGGTTTGCACCGCAGTTTGTCTTTTATTGCCTTTACATATCTTCAGCTTCTTGTCGACATACTTCGGTTTATATAGTACTAAGGAAAGAGAATGGAGGACAGCAGACTCATTAAAAGCGCAAAAACAAATAACCCAGTAGGTAAAAGACCACATGGTAGGCCACCAAAACGATGGCAAGAATGCTGGACTTCATCGTCCAGGGCAGACTTGATGGCAATGAACAGACAGTAGCCTACTAAGATGATCGATCATGCTAGAAAGAAGAAGATTTTTAATTGCTTATTTTGAGATACCTGCCTATATAAACGAGAATTTAATAAAAATTTGATTTAGTTGGTCATTTTAAGATCATGCTTTGGTAATTCTCTAAAGAATTAGTGGATGGTGACCGTTCGGGTACCATCGGGTGTCTAAATTAAACGAGCGTACTCCCCTACCATGTCTGACCCCTGTTAAACTTCTATAGGTTTGTTCCAACTCGATACAAAACCGTTCTTGAATCGTTACGCGCATGCGCAATAACGAATGATTATGTCCAGTAACACATTTTTTGTTACTGCGCATACGTGTAACCGTTCAAGAACGATTTTGTATCGAGTTGGAACAAACCTTATATCTTATGTTACATCCAAAATGATGTGTTATGAGACTTATGTCCAGTTGCACCAACAAATAAACGATTGATTTGGATTGCTCGTTTATTTTAAAATATAATTGTCAAAAGACTGTCAAATTAAAAACAGAAATTTTAACGATTCTCCCAAAAAATATTAAAATTTAACCTTTTTCGACAGAAAAGTGTTCTGTTATTATATTTGATGGTAAAAAATTTAATATTTTTTGAGAAATCGTTAAAATTTCTGTTTTTAAGTGACAGTTTTTTACAATTATTATATTTTAAAATAAACGGGCAGTCCAAATCAAAAAATCAACCGTTTATTTGTTGGTGCAACTGGACATTAATCTCCTTTGCTGATGTGCATTTGCCAAGTTGTTTAATTGTTTACATTTTTGTTTGGAGGTTTTGGAAATAACACACAAATGAAAGTAGAGGTTATATCAAATCCAACCATTAAATGTCATAATCACACTGTTGACAAGTGACAGTGTAAAAATTAATATTAAAAATTAATTTAACAGTTTTTTAGATACAATTTGGTAAATGAGATGGTTTATTATTGTGCTTTGTATTAACATTATTAAAAGTTTATTTATACACTCACAGTCAAATTTACCATGTAGTTGGGGTGACACAATGGAGTATCAAGCAAGACGAACTCTTGTACAACTCGTCTTACAAGTATCTAGGCACATACATTATACTTCCTATGTGAAAAATTTTGTCTTCTTTTTTTTAATATGCATGGACAGTGGGTAGAATTGCATTCCCTGTTGTCCACCCTTACAACCAAAAAAAAAAAAGTTATCATAAACTGTATCTTCCAGAATCACATGTAGACATCTGTATCGATAAAATATTATAATACCTGTATAATATATTATACTTAATAAAAATGTTGTAACCAAATTGTCGAAGTAAGTACGTGGTATTTCCGATACCTCCAAATAATTTATTTTTCTATAATTTATATAGTCTTGTTGGAAATTATCTTTTTTGTTATTTATAATTTGATGTATTATCATATAAATTAATTATAAACATACACAATACATTGTTTGTTTTTTTTGCTGTCCTAACTGTTGTTTTTCAAAGTTTTGAAGAAAGTGCTAATAATCAAAACTACAGATACTGGGAAACTGAAATGTAGCTAACTAGCACACCAGTTATAATTAAAAAAGAAACCAATACAAACGAGAGCAAAGTTAAGAGTTTTTGAATTGGTCTATAGATGGCGATATTGAAGATGAAAGTGATCTGAAAATGATGACAGGGAAAACGCAAAAGACAGGAAAAGTAGCACTACAGGGGTCATAAGTGGCTCGACAATCCGCTGTGGATCTTTAGTCCAAGCTGTGGGTGAAAAATAGGTCGATTTCAGGATATAATTCAGGAATTTTTGAAACCTATCAGGTGTTGTAAAGGACGATGCCAGGAATAACATACTAAAATGTAACCAAAAATTTTGTGCGTTTTTTTATTTATGAGGATTTTCATTTGTTAAATTTTCAATTTTTAAAGATTTTTAATTTTGCAGCTTAGGATATTCATTTTAGAGAAAAACTTTTAAATAGAAAATTGTAGTACATTAAAAAACCTACAATTTGAGCTATTGCAAGTTTAATTTCGTTAATGCGTTATTGCAAAACACCCTGCGAAAGGTCCAAAATGGCCGTTTTTTGCAATTGCGTTATTTATTGTAAAAATAACTTTTATGTATTTTTGAGGCTTTAAAATGAAGATCTTTCAATATTAAATATAAAAAAAATTGTAGTACCCGATTTGTGAACTTGTTGTTTAGATATTATAATTTGTTTATCCCAAGAGGTCAAATGTCCAAGGCTATAACTTTTTGAAAAAAAAAATCGTACAGAGTTAATCCACTCTCCTTCTAAAGACTTATATTTTCATATTCTGATGTAAATAAATGCGTATAATCTTTTTTAACCTCTTATTTCTGGTTTGAAAATAAGGGGGCAAATTTCGTTATAAACATTTAGAACAGAAGCCCCCTTGTACATCCTATGAATTTCTAACTTGCAGTTATTGTTGCTGAAGCCGAGATAATTGTTTTTGTTTTCTTAAATCGTAATGACTTTATTTATAACAATTAAGAAATTATTTCACAGTCATTGACTAAAGAAAGACTGTTATTATTTTAAAATAAAAATTATTTTAACCGAAAGTTACATTTAATTATTAAAAATGATTTTTAAAATGTAGTGGAGATTTATTTTTCGTTTCGACTGTGATTTATTGTGTCGGTTGCCCTTAGCAACGGCTAGCAACTTATAATACATTGAATCACGGTTTTTGCTTTAAATTTTAAAGCACCGCTTGGATTGACACGAAAATTTGGCAAACACATAGATGACATGTTAAAGAATAAAAATGATATTGGGCCTCTGTGTGCTTTTGTCCTATGGGTGAGTTTCACCCCTTATGAGGGGTGAAAAAAGATATGTTCAAAATAAGTTCGGAAATGGATAAAACGTCTAAATCTAAGCACCTTTTGTTCTATAGCATTTTTTCACCAAGTTAATACTTTTCGAGTTATTTTCGACTAAATACCTTCATTTTTTAACAACAAAAAAAACACGTTTTTAGGCTGTTTTTGACAAATAACTCAAAAAGTAAGTATTTTATTGAAAAAAAAAGAGTTTTGACAAAAATATAGCAAGTTAAAAATTGAAAAAAATGGTGTACGCGTGAAATCTCTAGACCCAGTAGAAGCAAAGTTCTAGCTAATGAAAAAGAGGTTCATATCCGTCAAATTTCAAAGTGAATTATTTCAACGTGAAATAACCAAAAAATCATGCACTTTTTGAAGAAAAATCATTACAACTTTTTAAAGTGTTTAAAAAAATATGTATATCTGTTTTTAAAAAAAGTTTATAGTATAGCATCAAAAGTAAGCAAATTACGCTGAAAATAAAGTTGATCTCTTTTTTTTTTGGTCAAAAAACTCGGGAAAATCACCCCCTAATTAGCATCAAAAATGAAGTTAATCAATTTTACCTTAATGTTGTTTTACTCGTGTATGTGTCGTTTATGTCTGTAAGTGTTATCGGTTCAAAGTACTTATTTTTGAAGGGCAGTAGTTAAAAGGACTTGAACTAGTCAATAATCACGAGTCTATGCAAATTTAGAACAGCCATATCTTAACAAGTTTTTGCCTTCCCAAAAAAAGCAAAAAATCCAAAATATTCATAACAGCAAAAACTAAATTTTTTTACTCTTTGTGATTTTTGGTCACAATAAATTTTAATTTAAAAAAAAAAACATTTTTTTTTTCAATTAAAAATTAAAACAGATTTACTTTAAAACCAATTTTTTTTAAATAAGCCCTTTGAACCGATGATACTTACAGATCATATAAATAATACATGAGCAAAGTAACTTGTGAAGCGGCAATGATTAATTTGATTTAAGATGCTAATTGGGGGTTGACTTTCGAGTTTTTTGACCAAAAAAAAAGAGATCAACTTTATTTTCAACGTAACTTGCTTACTTTTGATGCTATAAACATTTTTTAAAAACAGATATACAGGGTGTTTCATTAATAATTGTCCATATAGTAACTGGAGAAACCTTAGCACAAAATACGAAGATTTAACCTAAAACACTTAAATAAAATGTGGTTCCTTACTGAGTTACAGGGTGTTTTATCTAAAAATTTAAAAAGTATTTTTGCTCAGAATTTTAAAATATTCGACGTATCTTTTTTATACTTGGCAGAAAGTGTGACTACTAGACACCCTACTAAATTATAATAAACAAACGTTTCTAGCTACGACCAGAGGCGTACGACAGGGGATGGTGAATGGTTGACCCTTCTCAAATTTTACGCCACTGGAGGAATTACTATTTTAGTGCCATTTTTAGATTCTCCAATACTCTCTACGTAAATAATATACTCTTCATTGGTAACGATAAAGTCATTAGTTTTCGAGATATTTGAAGTTAAATATGAAACGGCACAGTTATTTTGATTAATTTATGATATGATTCATATGATTAAAATTTAAAAATTGTTACTTGGCAAAAGTGTAGGTACTGTACACCCTACTAAACCAAGATAAATAAACGTTTCTAGCTACTACCAGAGGCGTACAACAGGGGATAGTGGCTGGTTGACCCTTTCCAAATTCTACGCCACTGACGAAATTGTCATTTTAGTGTAATTTTTTGATTTTGCAATACTTTTTATGAAAATAATATACTCTTAATTCGTAACGATAAAATGATTAGTTTTCGAGATATTTGAAATTAGAAATAAAGCGACACAATACATTAATCAAAATAACCGTGTCGTTTCATTTTTAACTTCAAAGATCTCGAAAACTAACCACTTTATCGTTACAAATGAAGAGTATATTATTTTCATAAAAAGTTTTGGAGAATCTAAAAATTGAACTAAAATAGTAATTTCGCCAGTGGCGTAGAATTTGGAAAAGGTCAACCATTCACTTTCCCCCGTCGTACGCCTCTGGTAACAGCCAGAAACGTTTGTTTAACATAATTTATTAGTTTGTACAGTACCTATACTTTCTGCCAAGTATGAAAAGGATACGTTGAATATTTTTAAAATGCTGAGCAAAAATAATTTTTTAAATTTTAGTTAAAACACCCTGTAACTCAGTAAGGAACCACATTTTATTTAAGTGTTTTAGGTTAAATCTTCGTATTTTGTGCTAAGGTTTCTCCAGTTACTATATGGACAATTATTAATGAAACACCCTGTGTATATTTTTTTAAAGGCTTTAAAGAAGTTGTAATGATTTTTCTCCAAAAAGTGCATGATTTTTTGATTATTTCACGTTGAAATAATTCACTTTGAAATTTGACGGATATGAACCTATTTTTCATTAGCTAGAACTTTGTTTCTACTGGGTCTAGAGATTTCATGCATACATCATTTTTTTCCATTTTTAATTTGCTATATTTTTGGTAAAACCCTTTTTTTCAACAAAATACTTATTTTTTGAGTTATTTGTCAAAAACCGCCTAAAAACGTGTTTTTTTTTTTGTTGTTGAAAAATTAAGGTATTTACTCGAAAATAACTCGAAAGGTATTAACTTGGTGAAAAAATGCTATAGAACGAAAGATGCTTAGAATTAGACGTTTTATCCATTTCCGAACTTATTTTGAACATATATTTTTTCACCCCTCATAAGGGGTGAAAGTCACCCCAGGACGAAAGCACATAGAGGCGCAATATCATTTTTATTCTTTAACATGTTATCTATGTGTTTGCCAAATTTCATGTCAATCCAAGCGGTGCTTTAAAATTTAAAGCAAAAACCGTGATTCAATGTATTATAAGTTGCTAGCCGTTGCTAAGGGCAACCCACACAATAAATCATATTCCTAACGAAAAATAAATCTCCATTACATTTTAAAAATCATTTTTAATAATTAAATGTAATTGTCGGTTAAAATAATTTTTATTTTAAGATAATATAAGTCTTTCTTTAGTCAATGACTGTGAAATAATTTCTTAATTGTTATAAATAAAGTCACTACGATTTAAGAAAACAAAAACAATTATCTCGGCTTCAGTTGGTTGTAGAAAATTTTTATTTAGTTTTGAATCTTTATTTTGTCTTCAGTAACAATAACCTGCAAGTTAAAAACTCATAGGATGTACAGGGGCCGCTTCAGTTCTAAATGTTTATAACGAAATTTGCCCCCTTATTTTCAAACCCGAAATAACAAGTTGAAAAATGTTATACGCATTTATTTACATCAGAATATGAAAATATAAGTAATTATGAAAATATAAGTAAATATAAGAACTAACTCTTTACGATTGTTTTTCAAAAAGTTATATCCTTGGACATTTGACCTCTTGGGATAAACAAATTATAATATCTAAACAACAAGTTCACCAATCGGGCACTACAAATTTTTTTTATGTTTAGTATTGAAAGATCTTCATTTTAAAGCCTTAAAAAATAAATAAAAGTTATTTTTACAATAAATAACGCAATTGCAAAAAACGGCCATTTTGGACCTTTAGCAGGCTGTTTTGCATAGCGTATTAACGATATTAAACTTGCCTTTGCTCAAATTGTAGGTTTTTTAATTCACTACAATTTTCTATTTAAAAGATTTTCTCTAAAATGAATATCCTAAGCTGCAAAATTAAAAATCTTTAAAAATTGCAAATTTAACAAATGAAAATCGTCATAAATAAAAAACCGCACAAAATTTTTGGTTACATTTTAGTATAAGTTATTCCTGGCATCGTCCTTTACAACACCTGATAGGTTTCAAAAATTCCTGAATTAGATAACGTTTTTTCACCCACATCCTGAGGTACTTGGCCTTTTCACATAGAAGTCGCCACTCCTATCGCTATAGGTATGACAGTTTTAAATAAAAATGATACCAACATAAGTGAGTGCAAAGTGATAAGTCTCCGGCCCAACGGTGTAACCAGGATGATCCTAAGGGGGGTTACAACTACTGGATGGTCTCAGGGGGTATAGAATAGTAATGGTGTTATATAGAGCTCAAAGTACACCCAAATGGGGGGTTATAACCCCAAAACCCCCCTAGTTACGCCTATGTTATAGCCTACCTGATAGATGGCGCTTTAAGTCAAGCGTCCACAGACCCGCATCGTACGCAACGGATTTTAGTTTGACAATCGATAATGCGATCCGTACGATGCGGATCAGTGGACGCGGTTACATAAGTTTCTGTACAAGGCAAACTAAAATCCGTTGCGTACGATGCGTCCGATGCGTACGATGTGGGTCTGTGGACGCTTGCCTTTAAGGGCACCCGAAGTCCCATTTAACGACAATGTTAACATTATGTCGCACAGCTCTGTAACCAAAGCACGTAGATACCTATTTTTTGTGTTATTTTGAAATTAGATGTATTTTTTAGTGCCGCGTAGATTTTTGTAAAGTTAGAGTGAAAGAAACATTTATTTTTAAATTACACTCTTACAAAAAAACCCAAAAAAGTTTAGATTTTGTTTTTTATTATATATTTGTATTGTATATTTTTGTTTTTGTATATTTTTCAATAAAACTTTACGCGACATATTTTTCAATAAAAATTAAAAAACTAGTATTCGGGAAATCGCAAAAACATACAACACTCTAATACACTATAAAGCTACCGGTACACGGTAAGTTGAGTGTAGCCGTTCAAAAAACAAATAATTTTGTAACCATGGATATTTTATACTATATTGTGTTATATATCCTTTAGTCCAGAAAGCCACTGCTCATCCGCTAGGAAAAATATTCTGATTCGGATTTTTTGCACAATCTTACTCAAAAAGGACTCCTTTTAACAAATTTACATGTTGCCAGGACCAAAAGATGTTCAAGAATTTTTTAAACGTTTTTTTTTGTTTTTTCCTAAAATTATTTTTTTTACATGGAAAAAAGTTTTTTTTAGATTTTTTGGATCATTCCAAACAGAAAAGGTCTTTGGTGACTTTTCTCTAAAAATGGTAGTTTTTGACATATAAGCGATTAAAAATTGAAAAATTGCGAAATTGGCCATTTTTAACCCTCAAAAACTATGTGAAAAACTGAAAATTTGAATGTTGCCAAGGTAGATAGATATTCTTTAAACATCGATTGATGAAATCCCGAAGAGTTTTTTGCAATACAATATTCACAACTCATTTGTTTTTTAATTGCTAATCAAGCGTGCGCGACACTATTTTCCACCACAGTATGGTGCAAATGAAAGGAATAAATTCGTTATTTCGTAAACCGGCGACTTTAAGGAAAATCCCGAAACAGGTCGATTTTTATTTTTAAGTTATGATATTGTGGCATATATGGTATACTAGTGACGTCATCCATCTGGACGTGATGACGTAATCGATGATTTTTTTAAATGAGAATAAGGGTCGTGTGCTAGCTCATTTGAAAGGTTCTTCAAATCTCTATTCAGTAATATAAACATTTACATAATTATTTATACAGGGTGTCCAAAATTTTTTTATTAAATTGAATTATTTGACAAAAAAAGAAGTAGAAGGACACCCTGTATAAATAATTATGTAAATGTTTACATTACTGAATAGAGAATTGAAGAACCTTTCAAATAAGCTACCACACGACCCCTATTATCATTTAAAAAAATCATAGATTACGTCATCACGCCCAGACGGATGACGTCACTGGTATACCATACATGCCACAATATCATAACTTAAAAATAAAAATCGACCTGATTTCTCCTTAAAGTCGCCGGTTTAAGAAAAAACGAATTTATTCCTTTCATTTGCACCATACTGTATACACATGCAACGGTGGAAAATAGTGTCGCGCACGCTTGAATAGCAATTACAAAACAAAGGAGTTTTGAATATTTTATTGCAAAAACTCTTCGGGATTTCATCAATCGATGTTTAAAGAATATCTACCTACCTTGGCAACATTCAAATTTTCAGTTTTTCACATAGTTTTTGAGGGTTAAAAATGGCGAATTTCGCAATTTTTCAATTTTTAATCGCTTATATGTCAAAAACTATCATTTTTAGAGAAAAGTCACTAAAGACCTTTTCTGTTTGGAATGATCCAAAAAATCTAAAAAAAACTTTTTCCATGCAAAAAAAATAATTTTACGAAAAAAACAAAAAAAAAACGTTTAAAAAATTTTTGACCACCTTTTGGTCCTGGCAACATGCAAATTTGTTAAAAGGAGTCCTTTTTGAGTAAGATTGTGCAAAAAATCCGAATTAGAATATTTTTCCTAGCAGATGCGCAGTGGCTTTCTGGACTACTTGGGAAGAGAAGATTTCAGAGAATAATTTTCAATCATAAGCCAAAAAAACTTAAAAAATTCAATTTTCGGACTTTGAGTGCCCTTAAAATGAAGATGTGGCTAAAAATTACAAAATGTGTTTTAATTATTTATGGGTGTAGTCTGTGCAATAATATGACTTGATGAAATAATTTGGTTTACAGACATTTTGGCACAGTTCCTTTGGATTTTTATATAAAAAAAGAATGTGTGTGTACTTTGTACGCACGTAAGAGGTTATACTTCTATTTTATGATTTCAATGAAATAAATATACTTTAAACAGTTTATTTTTATTTTATTTAAATATTAAACTAATTTTAATGCTTACCACTTTCCAAAAATCAAATAAAAAGAATAGAAATGGTCCGGATTTCAACCCAAGACCTCTCGGTCTCTAGCCGAATGCTCTACCAATAACGCTACGAGCTCTCTGTTATGTATTTTCTCGGATATAATGACAATTCACGGTAACAAACCGACAAGTGAAGTATAATAAATATAAAAATGTTTTAATAATACTTATCTTACTCCCGAGGAAGACAAATCCAAAGACACAAAAATTAAAATAAATATATTTACTAAAAACACTAATATATTCTTTTCACACCTTTTTTGCACTAATATAATATATACATAACTTGAAAGATTTAACAACTAAGGCCATACTGTCTGTGTGCGCATGCGCGCAGAATAATGAAAATTCACGCCTAAAGAAGTATATAACTTCAAAAAAGTTATTGCGCTATACGTTTTATAGACAAACAAATAAGAAGGAAGATAGTGGAGGCAAAAGAGAAGTGACTTACAGAAATTTGTGAAGAGAACTTACACAAAAAATACGATAACAAACTTCTTTACAAGAATATTGGCAGTAGTGTGTCATACGGTTTCACTAACAAGCATGGATGGTAGTCATGGTAGGGTCCTGACAACATTAGAAGAAATAAACGACGAATATACCTATACAAATTCTGTTCTCAGACAACAGGGCACAATATATAAACAAACTTTTAAACATTGATAGTAATTTATGTACCTGTTCTAACATTGAGCGAGGGTGAAAAATATGGTCTTAAAATTAATGTAAAGATACTAAAAACAACAGTAATCACGAGAAAGGACCAATATATAGAAATAGAATAATAGAAACCAAATATATTAAGTAAATGATAAACTAATTCAACAAGTTCAATAGTTTAAATGTCGAGGATGCTGGATATATATAAGACCTTAGGCTCAGAACACGAAGTCAAATGTAAGCTAAAACCAGCCACGCATTTCTAAAAATGAATCAATTTTTCACCAACCGAGATCTTAATCTAACTACAATACACTACAGGCCATAGAAGCCTGGACACTGACAATTAGCTCGTTAGGAGGCCTGGAAAGCTCTAAAATGTGGATATTCTGTCGCATTCTAAAAATTTCATTGACTGATCATGTTAGAAATGAATTTTTAAGACGTATGAATAAAGATCGTGAACTTGTAGAATTCATTAACCTCCATTAGAGACAACACTTAAAGTAGAAAAAGATCAATTTTACCTATGGAGTGTTAATCTGGATATGTGCCTCCATATGTTCACCAATCTTGTATTGTTGATTGTTTTCAACAAAATTGTTTTGATAATGCTGTTTTACTTTATTTGTTTTAGTCTGGTGACCTTTACGTTATTTTATGCTTTTTAGGATATTTAAATTTGCTTAAGCTGATTATCCTCTTTTTTCTTTTTCAAGCTGACATGAACTGTCGCCATTTTGATTCATCTATTGCTGCAATTTTCTATAAATTCCATCTAGACCAGTAAGGATCTGTTTTTAGGTGGATGTAAGAGGTGGCATTCAGATTTTTGCGGATAAAGTTAGGTGATAACTTCGTTAATAATAATTGATTTATGCTCCTTCTCAAATATGCCCGGAATATTAATAAAAAAATAAAATATTTAAAAATTTCAAAAAATTTCGTTTTTTTTTTCTACTTTTTTTGCTTATCTTAAAAACTATTCATTTTAGAACAAAGTCCTACAGGAATAAAACAAAGATAACTAAATTTTTTATCAGATGCGATTGGTTAAAAATGTCTTAATTTATCAACCTTGCTTCAAAATAGCAATAAATATAAAATAAGGGAGCAACACAAGCCTGTCTTTATTCAATGATTTTCCATCACTTAGGTTACACTTGGAACCTTCCTAATTCGCTTAGAAAATTTTTGTAATGTGCTAAAACCGTACACCAAATTTCATTAAAATTGACTTACTAGATTTTGCATAATAATTTTGCAATCTAAACTTTTTTTAAAAAATTACATTTTTTTAAAATCTTGCACAACAAAAATTAGAACATACAAAGATTTGTCAATTTTTTTACATATAAAGAAGTACTCCACCTATCTAATGCACTTTACAGAATTGAAATCGGATTATTTAAGTAGCCTCAGCAATGTTTTAAAGTTATAAACAATTTTTTGGCTTATAAACAAATTAGTGCTGTGCCCAGGAGGGTGTGCTACGGGCTTCTTTATTTAGATGGACTTACCCAAGTTTTTTTTATGTATTTTGACCCGTAGAACACGAATTTTTTGGGTAACAGTTGATCCGGATGTCGATAAGATTGTTATAAACAAAGAACTTGCGGAATTACATAAAAATCGATTTTTCGCAAAATAAAACATTTTTTTGTATTTCTTGGGTAATTCTAAGCAAAAAATGTTCTTACAAGTTTTTTCGTAAGATGCATAGTTTTCGAGATAAACGCGGTGGAGCTTTTAAAAAATCGAGAAATTGCAATTTTTGAACGCGAATAACGTTTGATTAAAAAATAAAATAGCAATTCTGCTTACAGCATTTGAAAGTTTAAGTCAAATTATACCGGTTTTAATTATTTGCATTGCTAAAAATTAATTTTTTTATTATTAAACAAAGCTATTTGTTTATAAGCCAAAAAATTGTTTATAAATTTAAAACATTGCTGGGGCCCCTTAAATAATCCGATTTTAATTCTATAAAGTGTATTAGATAGGTAAAGCACCTCTTTATATGTAAAAAAATTAGCCAACTTCTAAATGGTCTACTTTTTGTTCAGAAAGATTTTAAAAAATTTGAACTTTTTTAAAAACATTTAGATTGAAAATTTATTATGCAAAATTTATTAGGTCGATTTTAATGAAATTTGGTACGCGATTTAATTATGTTACAAAGAATTTCCTAAGTGAATTACTAAGCTTCTAAGTGACACCAAAGTGGTTAAAAAATATTGAATAACAAAAGACTTATTTTGCCCCCTTATTTTGTATTTATTGCTATATTGCAGAAAAAGTAATACCTTAAGACATTTTTTACCAGTCGTATATCATATAAAATTCAATTATCTTTATTTTATTTCTCTACGACTTTGTTCCAAAACGAATCGTTTTAAAGTTATAAGCAAAGAAAGCAGAAAAAAAATCGATGTTTTTCGAAATTTTTAAATATTTTAATTTTTTTATTAATGTTCCGGGTATATTTGAGAAGGAGCATAAGTCAATTATTATTACTGAATGTGTCACCTAACTTTATCTGCAAAAATCCGAATGCCACCTCTCACATCCAAAAATAGACGTTTTTTTGCAGATCCTTACTGGTCTAGTCCATATTCGGTCATTTATATAGTTCAAATGAATTTATTACTCAATTGATTTTGTCTTGGTTTACCACTTCTTTTGCCACACGCGAGTTGTCTCTAGAATCTTATGTCATGATGTGATAGTGGCATCAGTTTTGTTTTAGACTCAGGAAAGTGTACCCTGAACAGTCCTTCCAGGATCTTTTCACCATTCTGAGCGTATTCTCCTGACTTCTTTGTGAGTTAGGGAATACTTATCTGAGGGTCCTGCAGTTTGTGTGTGATAATCGTCCCACTCACCTGCTTAGCTTTTGGCGAAATTTAATTGTTGCCTGACTTCTGTTCTTTAATTTGTAAGATTGGCATTCCACCAGAGAGTTTTCCTGTTTAAATTACTCACTGTTTTCGAACGCAGACATGAAAACCTCTTGAAATTGTTTGGCAGCCATGTCTAGGTTCAGTGTAAAATTACTTCCTTTACAACCCTATATACAGGGTGTTTCATTGGGAAACGGAAATACTTTAATGGTGAATAGAGGTCACCGAGCCGGTTCTAGATATAATACATTTTTTGCCCTATCGACTTTTATAACCGAGTTACAGGAAGTTTTATCGATTTTGCCCATTTCCTTCCTAAGCCATAACTTTAGAACCACCTTGTATATTTTGTTGATATTTGGTACACATATGTTTCATTCAAAACCCAAACGACCGACATACTAACCATAAGAAAAATCCAGGTCCGGATTAATAAAAAATTATAAAGTAGGTAATTGTGACCTTAAAACAACACCCTGTATATTGAAATTTTGAAAATCTGTTTGCATATTTGAAAAGAGTACAAAAAAGTAAGTTTAATGGTTCGCTTTAATTTTTCGGCCAGACAATTTTATGACTTTAATTTTGAAATTATATTGATTTTTTTAAGAACTTTGACATTAAAGCAGATATTATTAACTTTTAGTTATAAGTTATTAAGATTAATGAATAAATACTCATTTTAAAAATAATCAATACTTATTTACCACATTGGAACGACCCAATTACTAGTGACAAGAAAAATCCAGGTCCGGATTAAGAAAAAAATACAAAGTAATTGTGACCTTGAGCCAACACCCTGTATATTGAAATTTTAAAAATTTGTCTGCGCATTTTAAAAGAGTATGGAAAACTGTGATTAAAGGCTTATTTTAATTTTTTCGCCGTTGATTTAATTACATCAATTTGAAATTATATTGAAATTTTAAAGAACTCTGAGACTAAAACCAGGTATAGTTAACTTTTAATAATAATTTAATGTTAATGAATCAATATTTATTTTAAAAATACTTAATACTTATTTACTACGCTGGCTTCATATATTCTCTGGATTTGTAGCTATATGCACATCATTAAAAATTAGCATTGCGGGAATTGGGATATTTTAATGATTTAGTAAAGAATTAAAAAAACTGCTATATCTAATAAAACAAAAATTCGTTACAATTCAACAATTTATCATAAATTAAAAATATTTGAACTATAACAGTTGCTCAAAATGTCCGCCATTTTGTTCGATGCATTTCCTTGCTCGTTTTAAAATATTTCGAATCGATTTTTTAAGTACATTGGGATTGTTCTTCATTTTTCTGGTAGCTTCTTGTGACCTTGACAGAATTAATCAATATGATTTCAAAATTGCCGTAATTAAATTATGTGAGCAAAAATTTGACATGCACCTTTTAACGCAGTTTTTTATGCTCTATTTAACAAATTTTCAAAATTTCAATATACAGGGTGTTGTTTCAAGGTCACAATTACTTTATATTTTTTTCTTAATCCGGACCTGGATTTTTCTTGTCATTAGTAATTGGGTCGTTCCAATGTGGTAAATAAGTATTGATTATTTTTAAAATGAGTATTTATTCATTAACTTTAATAATTTATAACTGTTAATAATATCTGCTTTTTAATGTCAAAGTTCTTAAAAAATTCAATATAATTTCAAAATGAAAGTCATAAAATTGTCTGGCCGAAAAATTGAAGCAAACCATTAAACTTACTTTTTTGTGCTCTTTTCAAATATGCCAACAGATTTTCAAAATTTTAATATACAGGGTGTTGTTTTAAGGTCACAATTACTTTATAATTTTTTGTTAATCCGGACCTGGATTTTTCTTATGGTTAGTATGTCGGTCGTTTGGGTTTTGACTGAGACATATGTGTACCAAATATCAAAAAAATATACAGGGTGATTCTAAAGTTATGGCTTAGGAAAGAAATGGGCAAAATCAATAAAACACCCTGTAACTCGGTTATAAAAGTCGGTAGGGCAAAAAATGTACTATATCTAGAACCGGCTCGGTGACTTCTATTCACCATTAAAGTATTTCCGTTTCCCAATGAAACACCCTGTATTATTATTTACACTAAGTATAATCTATTTGTAGGTATCTACAATCTTACCAATACCGTCAATGTGGAACTAATAAAATAGGTCATCATAACATACTTTATTTCACATTTATAACATGAGGTTTGTAAAATAATTAATATAATACATTTTATTTAACTACTTAATGTAAAAATATTTTAATACAATTTCGATAAGTGCAAAAGCCATCTATCCAGTAAAAAAGCTGAAGAACCAAGGCGTTCTGTTGCAATGGCCTTGAATATCACTTAGTATAATGGGAATATAAGCAAATGCAACTAAAAATACTGAGTTAATGATCGAGAAACCAATAAGTATGGCTACTGATGCTTTGTATATAAAGTACAACGTGGAGAGGACGAATATTACTAGGCCCCAACTGAATAATTTAATACCAATCTCCCGGACTTCTTCCAGTTCGGATTCCAAACTCCTCTGTTTACCTAAAAAATATATTTGAATATTAATATAACGAAATTTGCTAGTACACTGCATCATCTAACATTAAAGGGCACAACATGCCGCACAAAAGTAAAGTGCGTAGGTAATCTTCTGACTAAGATCTATTGTTAGGGATTTCAAGTTGCACAAGCGCATCTAACATGACTTAACTAACACTTAAATAGGTGCGACCGACGGCATTACGTGCCCTCCGAAGTACGGTGACGGCTCAGTTAAATTAGACAATTGAAAAATTCCCTCATTGCTGGGATTTGAAACTGGGCCTTCCAGTTTGTTGTCAGTAACATAGATACTGAGCTAGGGATATTATGCTACATAGAAGTCCTAGAAGCAATGCTGATCCGCCGTCCTTAAAAGGATATATTAAAACGAAAAATAAGTAGAATGAAGACATTAATAGCATAGAAGAGGGAAGAATGCGAATAACTACTTGAGATAAATCACCACTAGGACATCGAAGTATAAATCGTTCCCGACAGTAATCAAGGAGGTAATCTAACTACGGCACGGAGGAGGCACATAAAATAGACAATTTTGTTAAAATCAAATAGTAGGAAGTGCGGGACCGCAGCGCAAGAAGGGTAAGGTAATAGCTAATAGGCAATTAATAATGGTGTAAGTAAAATAAATATTTTATACATATTATGTGATATATTCTTGTCACTCTCTGAACAAAGAGGCAAACTAAATTTCATGTACCTACCTATGCATATATCAACGATAAAATCATTGGCGGTGCAAAGGATTACCGATAAAAACATAAATCTAGGAAAGAATTTTTGATAAGTTTATGATTAGTTGATATATAAGTAAGTATTAGTTGATATATAAGATTACTTATTTTTACGTAAGGAATCCAAAACTGAAATAAAAAATGGGCGCTCCCATTTAAGATTTTAAAATAACCACCCACCCCACCTCCGTGGGGAGTCGTGTTTAGTGCCATTCGATAGACTTCAAAAATATTGAATAAGCGTATTTTTCAGTTTTTCGATCTAATGTTCATTTCGCGAAATATCGCGGGATTCGTATTTAAAATTTTAAAGTTACCCCCCTATCCGTGGGGAGTCGTGTTTGGTATCATTCAATAGATTTCTGAAAAACATTGAGCACATATTTTTTAGTTTTTCGATCTGTCGTTCATTTCGCGAAATATTCGCTTTTTCTTGTGAAACTTTGTGACTCTCCCATTTCCTTACGGCCCCGCTCAAATCGTCAGATTTTTTAAATATGTACACTGCTTTGCATGTACTTAACTTACCATATCTTAATCTGACGATTTCGAGTTTTTCTAAGGGTAGATTTTTTTTTCGGCAACCCCCCTTAACGAACTCCCCTGTATTAAGAGCTAATATATGGTAGAGGTACATTTACAGGGTACATTTACAAGGTTTCTCCCCATATGATAATCTGACACGCTCGAGTAACTGCAAAAATCCCTTCTGGGGCTCCCCTACCATAATGAATACGACAAAAAAAGAAAAGAGATAGACAAAAATTAATGAAGGGGAGCAGAGCGTAGGGTCACTAAATTCAATACTGCAAGCAAAAAATGTGTCAAGAACAGCAGGAAGAAAAGAAGGTAGAGAATTGGTAAAAAAAAGGTTCTCAAAAAAATCTTTGGAGGAATACAGATTGCAGAGAATATTTAGAGAAGACAAACAAACAAAAAAATAATGACGATCTATGAAAAACCAATAATTATGGTAAAATAAGGAGAAATGGAGTAAAGAAGAAGAGGATGTCCAAAAGAAGAAGTACTTGTGCATTCAAATATATCGATTATTAATCTTCCTTATTGAGACCTGTTATTTCAAGTAATTGTTAATATAATTATAATTTTATGAATCTAGTTTCAACTAACCTATATCAAATTACTTAACAATCCTCCCCGTCTCCGACAAGCCGTTCGAATGTTCCTAATAATACCAGGCAGAAGAAAAGCAGCCAAAATTAACAACTTTTTAACCATCATCATAGCAGAAAACACCATCCCAAGAAGAATCAGTATTTTCATCATTTTCGTCAACATTAAGATGGGTACGATGTATAAGTGGCGACGTTTTTTATGACCTCGTGCAGATTCTGAGTTTTTATCTAAAAATGAATAGATCCAGTTAGTGTTTTTGGTAATAACAAGCTATCTAGGAGATTAATTAATATTTAGCTGAGCGAGGTGCTATTGGTCGAGGTGTGAAATTATATAAACAAGGGATAATTTTATAACGCAGGTAGATTCCTTGTTTATGTAATTTCACAACTCGAACAATAGTACCCCGCTCATATGAATATTATTGAGTTTCTAGTTAACTCCGCCTAGGACGGTCCCAAGCTCGGCTGAAAAAGGAGGAGGGTTGTGCGTAGGGCTAGCAGCCCTACCACGTAAAGAACACAATCGCTAAAGAAACATCTACTGTTGGCCTCGGAAACAGGTCGGATAAAACGATGACGAACACAGCGAGAAAAATGGACACGAGAAAAATGGATACGAGGAAAACAAAATATATAGGATGTTGGAATGTCAGATCCTACGGCTAAGTGAAATAAGATGGAAGGAAAAAGGTAAATATAAATTAAACTCTGGAGAAACGATTTTATACTCTGGCAAAGAAGGAAATGAATCAAACTATGAGAGTGGTGTAGGATTTATGTTAGATAGAGAAGCTACTGACGCGTTACTAGAATGGGAAGAAATATCAGATAGAATAATCTATGCAAGATTCAATACAAGATTTCAGAACACAACTATAATAAATGTTTATGCCCCCACCAAAAGCCGAACAAGCTGCAACAACTAATGATATGAGGAAACTTTATGAAAACACAAAGAAATTCTCCAGGAAATTGACACCACATAACACACATATTAGAGATAAAGATAATCAAATCATCATCATCATCCAGCCTCAAAGTCCACTGCTGAACATAGGACTCCTCCCCTCGTTTCCAACCCCATCTCTCCTGCGCCGCCCTCATCCAGTTTTTATTTACCTTTCTTAAGTCGTCAGTCCATCTTGTAGGCGGTCGACCGACGCTTCTCTTGTCTTCTCTTGGCCTCCATTCCAATAACCTCTTCGTCCATCGCCCATCTGTCATTCTGGCTACGTGTCCTGCCCATCTCCACTTCAACCTGGCTATCCTCTCGATGACGTCAGTCACCTTTGTTCTTCTCCTGATTTCTTCGTTTCTGATTTTGTCTCGCAGAGTTATTCCTAACATTGACCGCTCCATTCTTCTCTGCGTGACTCTTAGTTGGGTAGCCGAGGCTTTAGTTAAGGTAAGTGTTTCTGATCCGTACGTCAAGACTGGGAGGACGCACTGATCGAATACCTTTCTCTTTAGACATGTGGGTAACTCACTTTTAAAAGTTTCTCTCAGTTTTCCAAATGCTGCCCACCCAAGACCAATTCTTCTCTTCAGCTCATGAGTCTGGTTATCCCTGCCAATCGTAATTTCATGTCCCAGGTATTTATATCTATCTACGAGTTCTATTTCCTTCCCACCAATACTGATGTTCTGGTTGGGTACCAAATTTGTCATTATTTTTGTTTTTGAGATGTTTATATTTAAACCTACATTTTCTGTAGCTACAACGAGTTCTTGTACCATCTCTCTTGCCATACCTAGATCCTCAGCTACTATGACTATATCATCGGCGAAACGTAAGTTGTTTAGGTATTCTCCATCTATTTTTATTCCGTTTGTCATCCAATCCAAACTCTTGAAAGCATGTTCTAAGACCGTATTAAAAAGTTTAGGTGACATTGGGTCTCCTTGTCTAACCCCCCGTTCTATTTTTATGAGATTACTGTTAGTATGTAATTTGACAGTGGTTGTTGCCTGTAAGTATATTTTGTGTAATAATTTTGTATACCTATAATCTAGCCTGCATTCTTTAAGCGCCTGTAATATTTTGCTAAGTTCAACTGTGTCAAAGGCTTTATGAAAATCGATAAAAACTAGAACTAGGGGTTTATTGTATTCCACTACTTTCTCTATCAGGGTTTTTATACTTTTTAGATGGTCATTTGTTCCGTAATTTTTTCGGAATCCTGCCTGTTCTCTTGGTTGATAAGTCTCTAACTTTCTTTCCATTCTCTTAACTATTATTCGCGTAAATAACTTATATAAATGGCTGAGGAGGCTAATCGGTCTGTAATTCTCTAAATTGGCTTTGTCTCCTGCTTTGTGTAATAGAATCATAGTAGCGTTGTTCCAGTCTGTTGGAATATTAGCGTTGTGAAGGCAGATATTGAAAAGTTGTTTAATTTTTTCAAGTAGTATATTTCCTCCAATTTTTAGTGCTTCTGATACTATTCCATCTTCACCTGGGGTTCGATTATTTTTCATTTTCTTCAGAGCCTCTTTGATTTCTGATTTTGTTATATCGGGCATTAAATCCGATCCTTGATTTAATACCCCAGTTTTTACTGTAATTGGAGGTTGCGCATAATCAAATACTAACCAACTAACATAGATAATCAAATACTAACAGCAAAAAAAGATCTAGCAAGACGATGGATGGAGTATTTCACTGACTTGTTTAACCACAATGTGAATTCATTAGAAAATATTGAGAAAGAAGAAAACCCGGAACCGTTAGATATTGATGTCTCCAACTTCAGCCGAGAGGAAATAACAGAGAGTATGTATAAAACAACAAAAAGGGAAAGGCAGCAGGTACAGATGATATCGTAGGTGAGCTGTTTAAAGTAAACACTGAAAAAATGATACATTTACTGTATAAACTATTTGAAAATATACGGAGTCAAGAGAAAATTCCCAAAGAATGGACAGAAAGCGTTATAATCACTATCCCGAAAAAAGGTGACACCTCAAAGTGCGAGAACTGGAGACCTATAACCCTCTTATGTGTTGCGAGCAAAATAATGACCCGTATCATGCTTAATAGAATGAAAAATAAAATAGACCAAAAATTAAGACCAAATCAAGCTGGCTTCCGAGCAAATAAGTCATGTATAAACCAGATCTGCACGCTCAGAATGATCATCGAGCAGTCAGTGGAATGGCAAAGTAAACTATATCTAAACTTAGAAAGGCGTTCGATATCGTACATAGAGAAAAATTGTGGGAAATAGTAGAGAGTTATGGGATACCGGACAAATTCTTAAGAATAATAAAGTTGTTTTATGAAAACACCACAGCAAAAGTATTATACGACGGGAATTTAACAGAACCAATCGACATTAACAGCGGTGTAAAGTAGGGTTGTATACTGTCTCCTACTCTGTTTATTATTGTCATGGACTGGCTTATGAGAAAAAGCAGCAACGGTAAAACTGGGATACACTGGAATACCTTTGAACAATTAGAAGATCTTGAATACGCAGATGATGTATGCCTACTTTCAGCAAAGAGACAGAGCATGCAGAAAAAAAGTGAGAAATTAGCCAAAGAAGGTAAAAACGTGGGTATGGAGTGTAAAAACATGAATAAAACTGAATTAATGAAGATTAACACGCCGAGAGAAATGGACATACACATAGAAAACCAAGAGCTGAAATCAGTGGAAAGAGTTTATTACCTAGGAAGTATACAGTATACTGAACACGACAGGAGGAGCAGAGAGGATATCCAGAGACGAATTGGCAAAGCACAGACAGCATATTATATGTTAAATAATATATGGAACTCTAATGAGATAAAACTGGACACCAAAGTAAAAATCTTCAATAGCAATGTAAAGGCAGTACTATTATACGGATCACAAACTTGGAGAACAACAAAACACAAGCACTGGAAAGATTCAATCCTTCATCAATAAATGCTTACGAAAAATTCTAAGAATATTTTGGCCCAACAGAATTACAAACTCAGACTTATGGAAAAAAACGAAGCAGGAACCAATACATAAAGAAATAAGAAAGAGAAGATGGAAATGGGTGGACCATACTCTGCGGAAACCAGACACAGACATAACAAAACAAGCATTGGAATTCCAACCTCCAGGAAAACGGAAACATGGGAGGCCGATAAATACATGGAAGAAAACAATTATTAAAGAAGCAGAAAACGTCGGCCTAACCTGGAAAGAAGTTAGAGAAAAAGCACAAGATCGACAAAAATGGAGAATGACAGTAGGTGCTCTATTGAGCAGTGGGAACTAAGAGGATAAGTAAGTAAGTTAACTTGTTAGACTATATGCAGATTCATCTACAGATAAAATTGTTGAGTATTTCAAGGCTTGGCTAGTAGGTTTTGTTTATTTGAATAGCCTTTTTATTAGAATAGGAGACGAACTTATTTTATATTTCTACATGGATCCTCCGACTACTAAGCTCTCAATACAAGTTGGAGAAATCTAAAAATAACTGGAAAACTTCTAACGGAGGGCCTAGAAATAATGGGTAAATACTTCCAAAACAGAAGTTAATTGCTTTCATTTGATAAAAGTTGCCAGAAGCCAACAAAATATGGGAAAAACAACAAGAGGAAGACTCAAATTGAGATATGTATACTCAAACTGACTCATACAGAACAAATAAAAAATTACACAGTACATTCATAAAGTGTGGAAACGGTCTATTATCTCATTACTTAATTATCTTCAGAGTTAAAGGTCTGACAGGTCGATTTTTATTTTTAAATTATGATGTTTTGACGTATATCCCATAATAGTGACGTCATCGATTTGAGTCATAGTGTCAATAGGGGCCGTGTGGTAGCTCATTTGAAAGGTGATTTAATTCTCTATTCAGTAATATAAACATTAACATCATTTATTTATAGCGGGTGACCAAAAAAATAATTTAAAAATTAAATTAATTGTCGCAAAAAAAAAGAATATATGTAATTTATTTAACTCAAAATACATTTTTCTGCCGTCAGAAAAGAGATAAAAATGTTTATTTGACAAATAAACATTGCTTTTCGCTTAAATTAAATGTTCAAACTGCCAAGAGGCAGGTGTGTGGCTGTTTGACATTTAATTTAAGCGAAAAGCAATGTTTATTTATGAAATAAACATTTTTTTTATCATGTGGTATCAACAAAATGTATTTTGAGTTAAATAATTTACATACATTCTTCTTTTTGCGTCAATTATTTTAATTCAAAAATTATTTTTTGGCCTTTCTATATAAATAATGATGGTAATGTTTATATTACCGAATAGAGAATTGAATCACCTTTCAAATGATCTACCACACCACCCCTATTCCCGCTAAAAAGATCATCGATGACGTCATCATGCCCAAATCGATGACGTCACAATTATGTAGGTACTATACGTCAAAAAATCATATAGACCTGGATCCCGCGTAAGAAAAAAAAGTTGATTAATAGCAAGCTGAAAATTTGTTAATAGCTTAACGGTGTCTAGTCGGACAAACATTGATGCACGTGAACACTGAAACAGGGGAAGTTTTAATGGTGGAGCATGATAAACGTGTCGTCCTGACAAGTTTATGATGGTGAAAAATAGCAAGTTGTTTTTAAGTTTATTCAATAGCCAACGTTATATAATATATGAAAAAATGTTTGTCCGACAAAAAGGTTGGGCATTTTAACGAGTCCGACACGTAGAACATGTCACATCACAGGAACTATGTTGGTGATGAATAGCAGTCTGATTTTTGCATGAGAGTTTAATGAAAGGTTAAAAAAGCAATTGGAAGTTCTGTCGGACAAAATGAATGGGAAATTTTCATAGTCGGACATTCTAAACATGTAAGATATAGACAAAAATGTTGGTGATAAATAGCAAGCTAATTTTGATTTGTTTATGTACAAATTATATTTTGTAACGCAAAAAGTTATATGTCGGACAAAAAGTTTGGGCAAATCGACGGAAATAAATAAAAAATATTTTTTCAGAATGACTTATGCCTGGTTGCACCAACAGATCTTAAGTTCCAGATTAGCTAAGCTATACTTATAAATAGGGCTTCTTTGAGTATCACTTACGTTTCACCATAATTTTGGATTCTTACCTGATTATCAATTATATCTATTATTATATTATGGTATTCTTATTGTAATATATTAGAATTATATTATATTAATTCTTATGATATTCTCGACTTAAGCTTAAGATCTGTTGGTGCAACCGGGCATTAGTCACATATTGATAAAGCTATTTTAGTTGTATATTATTATTTATATTCACATATTTGCATGTGCATATATATACATGCACACTCCAAAAACAGTAAGGTAAGTTATCAATGCATGTATATATTGCAAAAGAATTATTTTTTTGGGTGGAGTTTGTTCTAGATATTCTCAAAATGACAATAAAAAATGTCAAAGAACATGTGAAAGCAATCTCTTAGGCTTTTCTAATTGGGCGCATCAGAAAGTACGGAAAATTTCCTACAAAAAACGTTGTAAACATTTTTTTCCATACTCAAATCTTAACCCTGTAAACGACATTGAAAAATGTGAAGAGTCTAAAACTTCGGTGCTTATAAGAATAGACGTAAATATGACACATTATGCTTAGAAGTATGTATTAGAAGGCTGCATTTGTCAGTGTGACACTTTATGCTATACAAAGTAGTATTTGAAAGTACATGGTCTCTGAGTTTCTATTTGCCACGTGTGTTGGAACTTAAAATTTATATTAACTATGGAGTGTTTTTGTGTCTATTTTTGAGTGTCAACAGTTTAAATTTTAAGTCGCCAGATCAAAAGTGAAACCATTCAACGGAACATTTTTGAGTAATTTTCGAACATTTTACAAAGTTAGTAAAATACTTGGTCATCAATTCAATGAGGTTCAGTTGCCAGATAATTGTGAAAGTTCTATTGAATATCATTCTTCGTGCTATAATGCTTTGCCTGAATGAAAAAGGGTACCTAAATAAATTATTACTAAAATTGTATAACGTAATTTTTCTCAATTTTCTATTCTCCTTTTCATGAACATTTTTCAGTGCGTCACAAATTATAGAAAAAAAGGTAAGTCCGTGATAATACACATTTATGACATTTATTCTAACGTGACATTTTAGTTAAATCTGACAGTTGTCAAATTTTATTTTCAATTTGGAATAAAACCAAATCAATTGTGTCTATTGCATTTATAAAATGGTATTTTCTTTCATTTGTATAGTCTTATAAATTGTACAGATTATATTGATAATATTATTATTTTATTTAATAAATAATTCTTTTTTGATTGTGGCGCCATCTATCGACAACTATAATAATCACCGAACTAGAATAATTACCGAAGTATTCCCAGACGTGCCTTTTTTTCTGTCACATACAATTTAATGCGTTAGAGAGAAATCGAAAAACTGTGACGCACTGAAAGATGATCATGAGAAAAAGAATACAAATGAAATAATAATGTAATTAATATGTCACATGACAAGAAATAATTTGCTGCCAAAATAAATCGATTAGTTTAAATTTGAAGTTACGATTGCAATTTATTATGAATTATTGTCAAAAGTGACAGTTTTTCTTAAATGGAAATGTATTCATAGACATAAGGGTAGACAGGGAATACAGTGCAAAAAGTCGATAGGTGGTCTATATATCTCTTTTAACCAAGCGACCCGCGCATGTGGCAGACAAAGATAGCTAGACCACTCAATCCATAATATAATTTGCCTGATCTACTATAAATGTATTACAGTGAGGTATCTAAATGATGTTGAGATAAATCGAAAGATATCGATTGTAATTGATTGCAGGTACTTTTGACATAGAATAATCACCCCTTATTGAAATTTCAAAAATTATTTTTTTAAATTGTCCGACTACAAAATCTACCCCTTATTTTTTTCCGACAACAGTCATTCTTGGTAAGGAATAATTTACTTAATTAAATTTCATCTTTGTCGGAAAGCTATTTATCACCAGAATTTTTGTCTATATCTTACCTGTTTAGAATGTCCGACTACGAAAACTTCCCATTAATTTTGTCGGACAGAACTTCCAATTGCTTTTTTAACCTTTCATTAAACTCTCATGCAAAAATCAGACTGCTATTCATCACCAACATAATTCCTGTGATGTGACATGTTCTACGTGTCGGACTCGTTAAAATGCCCAACATTTTTGTCGGACAAACATTTTCGCATATATTACATAACGTTGGCTATCGAATAAACTTAAAAACAACTTGCTATTTTTCACAATCATAAACTTGTCAGGACGACACGTTTATCATGCTCCACAATTAAAACTTCCCCTGTTCCAGTGTTCCCGTGCATCAAAGTTTGTCCGACTAGACAACGTTAAGCTATTAACAAATTTTCAGCTTGCTATTAATCAACTTTTCTTTCTTACGCGGGATCCAGGCCTAATAATTTAAAAATATAAACCGACCTATCAGAGCTTTAACTCTGAAAATAATTAAGTCATGAGATAATAAACCGTGTCCACACTATATGAGTGCACTGTATAACAACCTTAAACATAAAAAATTGGAGAAACAAAATACGAAACATCAGAGTAGAGAAAAAGCCTGGAACAGGCCACGACCCGAAAAGAGCTGATGAGTCAAACATGACCAAAGAAGAGCTGATGACCCGTTAATCATATCTGAAAGATGCTAACATTGTGATGGTGAACATTTAAAGACCCATAAAAACGAAGGTAGTGTTAAAAGAATAAATTTAAGAATAGGTATATCCGGGGAAATATAGAGATTCCAACAATTGATGTGATAGTGAGAGACCATAGGTTAAGATGTTTTGATGCTTAAGATGGAACGTCGAGATGCATATCACCCAATAAGAACCGCTGATGTGCTAGTTCCTGGGTGGAGTACGAGAGGAAGACTAGAAGACCTGAGGAGACGCTAAGCTAGAACATGTCGGTAAAGGGGATTGATATTAGTATGGTCCTAGATAGAAATTTGGCGAAAAATTAATTAGGGTGGCCATCTCTCCCTAGACAAAAAAGGCAAAGAGCATGATGATGGATATATTTGAACAATACGGGACATGCTAATGGCATATAATAATGCATTTATAGGCATTCAACAGATTCAACTCTTTTTATTCTTTTTAAAATGTAAAAGTTTTAGCAATATATCCAGCACTTTGGAAACAATATTTCCCTTTGTCGTTACAAATGACCAGTAAGGCACGAGAAAATGGATAATATTATAAAATTAACTTTTATATTGACAACAAGATATAAAACTACCCCCTCTGTGGCTCAGTGGTAAAAGCGCCTACCTTTGGATCGAAAGGTCCGAACAATCGTGAATTCGAATCTCACCAGGGTCAGAAATTTTTCGTTTATTATAAATTAATAAATGAAAATAGTTTCTGTCCTTGTGGGATTGGTACTCACCGGAGGGACCGCAGACGTTCGGATACAATTAATTAGCGTCTCTTTGCAAAGACAATGACGTCGACTTTGCAAAGTAACAAGACACTCAACACACACACTACACATGACACTAGGTACCTAACTACAAAAATTCACCGTACCTACCATGCCAATGGCCATTAGTTTCGAGGCATTAGCTAAATAAAAAAAAGATATAAAACTTAAATAGTACTGGTAATTTTTTTATTAATTTATGTACTTTCAATCCATTCGTGTACTGTTTTCTTATGTAGGTCAGCTAAACTTGATTGAGTAATTAAAATGTGGTTAACGAATCCATTTTGGTACGCGGTTATCCTTTTTTAAGTATCTAATTAATTTAAACTTTAATTACTACTTAGTACTAATTCGTAGTACTTAAATTGGGTATCGCTTTCATTAAAATAAATAAATATCATCGTTATACTAAATTAAGGCCATAACGTTTATGCTGCCAATATTAAGAATAAATTTATGAAAATTAAGTAATGCTAATTAAGTTAAAAAATTGAAATTACATTAAGGTGATACAGTAGCAATCAACAGACGCGTTCCAAGATTGCCGCTGTAATTTTGAATATTTTTTCGAGAAATTTGGCACATGTATTCGTAATATAATAAAGAATGGCGGTACAGAGCCCAATTTGAAAAATATATAAATATGTGGAAATTACTCTGTAATTAAATACAATATTAAAAAAACGAGCCTGTACTGCCATTAAGAAGAACAAAAAATACACTTTCTTCAAATAAACTTTTTTATCCGATGCCTAGATTTTGTGTCATTTTGGAACTACTAATGAAATAAAAAATTTTAGTAGCTCCAAAATGACACAAAATCTAGGCATCGAATAAAAAAGTTTATTTGAAGAAAGTGTATTTTTTTGTTCTTCTTAATGGCGGTACAGGCTCGTTTTTTTAATATTGTATTTAATTACAGAGTAATTTCCACATATTAATATATTTTTCAAATTGGGCTCTGTACCGCCATTCTTTATTATATTACGAATACATGTGCCAAATATCTCGAAAAAATATTCAAAATTACAGCCGCAATCTTGGAACGTGTTTTCGCTACCTGTTGATCGCTATTGTTTCCTCTTAATGGTAATTTCTCTTTGGCATTTTTTTTAATGTCAATTACATACATATCTTATTATATTCTATCGAGAAATTTGCATTGCCATAATTTGCTTTAATTAGTCAAGTAAGAGAATTATTCGTTTCTTTCATACCTACTGAAGAATCTTTCTTTTAAACTATATTCTGAAATCTATGAAGTTTTTTATTTTTAATGTAAGATTTATGTTCATTAATTTTAATCTTAAATGGTCTTGAGATTTCACTCAAATATGTATACATCATCCAAACCAGTGCTTCCCAAAACTTTCTGCCTTATAGACGTGTTATAGACATAGACCACTAGTTGATATTGACTGCGTTCACCAGATGCAAACACATTCACAAATGTTTGCGCTTTGATTCTAAACTTGTTGACAGCGAACTGAACGGTTGGTTGTTTAGGTTAAAATTTGACATTTTGCTTGCTTGGTTTGAACGTAACCTAAAATAAATTTTCTCAATAAATACGTTTTTGAATTTATTTTTTTTATTAAAGGAAAAAAGAAAATTTATTTAATAGATAATAACGTAGCAGAATGTCTTCAGTAGCCTTTATTTTATATATAAAACCCTTATCAATATATTTTACAAATATATACAATTTAAATTCCCGCCATATTTCAACACGTTTGGAAAGTTCAACTTAAATATCTTATGTTTGCAAAAATGGCGACCGCTTTCCAAACATGTTTGACGTTAGCAAGTCGTTCAGAACCATAAAGCGCAAACTGATTGCCAACGTTTGCATCTGGTGAACGCGCCCATTGATATTTTTGATTTGCGTCGACCCCCTTCTTAATGTCGAATTTTTCGAAATTATTTGATGCGCTTTAGTCTATTTAAAAAAATTTTAATTTTTAAAATATATAGGCATTAAAAGTTAGATATTTATTAGCTTGAAATGTTCAATATTGTGTTTATATGGAATAGCCATAATTGGTTGTAATGAAAATTACATTTTTTAATAATTGTTACTTGACCTTTTGATTTCCATTTGGTCATACTGACCAGAAGCATTCAATACATTTTTGATGGGCATCAACAGTAAAGAAGAATTAATCAAACGCATCATGGAAAATAAAAGAATAACTCATTTCCTTTCTTGTGTTAACCACAAAATAGTATACAGGATATGCAACCAAAATTTACAGGAAACCAACATATTGAAATTACCACACAAAGCACAACAAAGAGGGATTATCAAATCATTATAGGTATAATAAAACCCTAAATATCTGCTCTAACGATGATGCATTTCAACAAGACAAAAAGCTATTAACAACGGTGTTAACAAAAAATGATATCCGTTGTGATTTATAAACAAGGCACAAGAGGAATCAAAGAACTGCATCTATAAAATACCTTGTGAATGCAACCATGCAACTCTAAGTGTCAGAAAAAATGAGCATAAAACATACATCAGAAACAGAGACATCGGAACTCTAATGTGTCTCGGAACATCTTTTGGGAAGTCTAAAAAGAACAATAGATAGGATAGTTTATTAAAAGGAGACAATTCTCAATGAACCGAAGATCCCTAGTAAGTAAATGAAATAGGTGTTATTAACTATGTTAAAAATTAGGTAAACTTTTACATATTCAAGATTTAATAACTTACCCAAATATAGCAAGGAATGGGAGTGGCCCTGACCCTTTATTGTTTTCATTGGCACATGCTGCTTCAAGTCTATAATACAAAGTAGGATAGAATAGAGCAGCGAAGACTATTACTTTGACCATTTTTATAGCCACAAAAAAGATTAACGATAAAGTGAATTTAATTTTGAGAAGTTTGAAGAAAATAATTTTTTTCACTTTTTTTAGTACTTCCTTATCTTTTAATGCCAATTGTTCCCCAAAAACTAAAACAAAAAGCAACTATTACAATTTTAATAACGTAAAAGCTTAGTGTTTGAAGGCTTTAAAACATATTTAATAACAACTTTTCAGCTTAACGTTGTAAAGGAGAACTACCCAAAGACAAACATTTTATCAAAGACCTTCCAATTACTGTGCGAACACCCTTGTCTTGAGAAGAAAGCTATAATAATTGATGGATTCGACCGTTACTTGATGGAAGTTCATTTTATCTAACAATAAAACACTGAAAACGTTTGTTTTCTATACTTCCACAAAATTTATTACAACTATGTGACTACAGCTGTTTCGGCAGAGTGCCTTTCTCAAGTGATCTAGTTTACTATGTGTTTGCCTTTTTAAAGTCTTTAACTGAAGAGGTTGAGGAGTGGGAGCTGTTTGTCTCGAGTTGGTCATTCAGAATTATATCTTTATTTTTCAATTTATTAATTTCCATAGATTCTAATAAAAATAGCTTAAGGCCTTTATTTTGAATATGCAGAATTTAAAACTGTTCATTAAAAGAATAATTATGATCTAGAAGGTGAAGTGCGTAGGTAGAAATGTCTGTTTTTCTATTGTTGAAAGCCCTTTTTTGTTCTGCTATCCGTTTGTCAAAGTTTCTGCCAGTTTGACCGATGTAAGTTCTCGGAGAGTCACCACAAATTAGTTTGTAAACACCACTCTGTACCTAGTTGTTTTCTCTTTCGGCTTTTATTGTTCTTACTATATTTGCTTAAGTTGTTGTTAGTTCTGAAAGCTGGTGTTATTTCTTTTCTTTTTTATGTATCTGGCTACTTTTGTTGTTATCTTGCCAGTATATGTGATAGAGCAGAAGATACTGGGTGTTTTCTGCGGTGGTGGATAGACTAATTTCAGGGCTTTCTTATGGAGATTTTGGTTTAAAATTGTGTTAATTGTTTGTTCGTTATTTTTTGACATAGGATACAAGTAGTTTTTTGACATGGGAAGTTATTTTTTTATGAAACATATACTGACAGAAATTCCCATGTCAAAAAATAACTTCGAGAAAGAACTGAACATCATTAAACAAATAGCAGTAAATAATGGCTATAACGAACAAACAATTAACAAAATTTTAAACTAAAAACTCCATAAGAAAGCCCTGAAATTAGTCTATCCACCACCATAGAAAGAACCCAGTAGGAAGGAATAAAACCAGCTTTCAGAACTAACAACAGCTTAAGCAAATATATTAAGAACAATAAGAGCCGAAAGAGAAAACAACTAGGTACAGAGTGGTGTTTACAAACTAACTTGTGATGACTGTCCGAGAACTCACATCGGACAAACTGACAGAACCTTTGATAAACGGATAGCAGAATACAAAAGGGCTTTCAACAATAGAAAACAGACACTTCTACATACGCACTTCACCTTCTAGATCATAATCATTCTTTTAATGAACAGTTTCAAATTCTGCATATTCAAAATAAAGGCCTTAAGCTACCTTTATTAGAATCTATGGAAATTAATAAATTGAAAAAGGAAAGGCCGAGGGGTATAAGATCACATATTCACAGTGAAGCAAATAACAGAAAAAACACTACTGACTAAAACCAAAGCGTACATGGCCTTCATCGACCTAGAAAAAGCATTCGACAGAGCGAAAAGAGAAACAATATGGAACAGTCTAATTAGAAGAGGAGTTGATAGAAAACTAATAGAAGTCATCAAAAGTCTATATAAAAGAAACACGAATTACATAATGCATAAAAATATGAAATCGCAACAATTTAAAACATCTGAAGGCTTAAGACAAGGAGGAGTCATGAGCCCTACACTCTTTAACATCTTCATGGACGAAATAATCAAAGAATGTATACCACAATTAAAAAAGCTACATGTAGGTTACCGAAACCTAGAAAGAATAGGAATATCAGAATGTGCATTTGCTGATGATGTAATTGTCATGGCAGATAAAGAGGAAGACCTAAGAAATAATCTACAAACATGGAATGAGGTATTAAATAGACATGGGATGAAAATAAACACACGCAAAACAAAGATTATGGTAGTAGCACAAGAACAACCCGTATTAAACATACAAATCAATGGAGAAACAATAGAACAGGTAAACTACTTTCAATACCTGGGAGTAACAGTGGAAAACAACGGAAAACAACACAAAGATATAGAAGAAAGGATTAACAAAACGTCTAAAATATTCCACGCAATTAACAACAAATTTATAAACAAAAAAGAAATATCCAGAAAAACCAAAATAACTGTCTTCAACACGATATACAGACCAGTACTTACATACGGGTGCGAGTCTTGGGTATTAACAAGAAGTATGAAGAGTAAGATCCAGGCACTGGAAATGAAATACCTAAGACGAGTAAAAGGAGTATCAAAAAGAGACAGACTAAGAAATATAGATATACGAGCGGAGCTCAAAACTAAACCACTCCTAGAATACATCGAAGAAAAACAGCTGAGTTGGTGGGGCCACATGAAAAGAATGAGAAGAAACATACCAGTAAGGAAAGTATGGGAAGCAAGAATTCAGAAAAAAAGAAACAGAGGAAGACCATCAGAAAACTGGGATACAACCATTGCGAAGATTATCCAAAAGAAAGGGAAAACCGTAGCAGGAGCAAGCAGACTGGCGCAGGATAGAAAACAATGGTCAAAGTTTGTGCACACGTGAATAGACATTAGTCCCGACACTGAAAAGTAAAAGGGACTTAAAAGACTATATATATAATAAAAATAAAGACTTAATTCTGAATGACCAACTCGAGACAAACAGCTCCCCACTCCTCAACCTCTTCAGTTAAAGACTTTAAAAAGGCAAACCCATAGTAATCTAGATCACTTGAGAAAGGTACTCTGCCGAAACAGCTGTAGTCACATGGTTGTAATAAATTTTGTGGAAGTATAGAAAACAAACGTTTTCAGTGTTTTATTGTTAGAAAGCTATAATACTTCGGACACATTATGCGAAATGAATCCAGATATATCCAATATAGAATGCGTCCAAGGAAACATATTTGGACAGTGAGGTCCAGGAAGAAGAACCTCCTAGTTAAAGAACCTCAGAACCTGCTTTAACACATGTGAAGCTTTTCTGCGCTGTTTCAGACAAGATAAAGATTGTCATCATGATCGCTAACATTTGTTATGGACAGTCACATCAAGAATAGAAATAATTAGTTTAATGAAAATGTAGATTAATAAAAGACTTCTGTTGTCTTGTTTTTCGAAGTAATCCACTGGTAATTCACTGTTTGGTTTTACGGTTATAACTCCTTATTATCTACTACTTATTTGCGCCAGTACTCGAAAGTTCATTGAAGATGAACTTATAAGTCCGAAAACGTCCTTCCTGAACAACTATTGTAAACCATTTGGATTTTTAATTTAATAATTGTTTATTATAAGTAGGGGTATTCGACAGGGATGTGTGCTTTCCCTCTTTTATTTAACATTTATTCGGAAGCCATATTATGTCAAGAGTCTTTGAAAGATGTAGATATGGGAATCAAAGTGAATGGAGTATTGATCAACAACATACGATATGCTGATGATGGTGTATTAATTTGTGACAACATTGTCGATCTTCAACATTGTCACTATAATCGGAGAATACAGTAAGCGAATGAGATTAGAGATTGATACCAAAAAGACCAAATTCATAATTATCTCCAGTAACTTGGACGCACTTGGAAACTCCAGCATAATACTGAATACCAAGTCCATTTAAAGAGTGAGCAAATTTAAATACCTGGGAACATGGTTTTTTGAAGACTGAGCATCGGACAGGGAAGTAAAATGTCGCATTGGCAAGCTCGACAAGCGTTCGTAAAATTCAGGAAGGTACTGACCTGTTCAGAGTTAGATCTTCAACTGAGACTAAAGTTTACTAAGTGCTACGAGTGGCCGGTGCTGCTATATGGCGTAGAGGGCTGGACACTCAAAACGAGCAATATAAACTTATTAGAAGCCTTCGAAATGTGGCTTTATCGCCGTATCCTAAAGATACCATGGACGGCGAAAGTCATAAATGCAGATGTCATTAAGAGAATCAACCAAGAACGCCAACTTATCGAAACCATCAAGAAAATGAAAACGGGCGTATCTGGGTCACATCATGCGAAACGAAAAATACCAGTTCCTTCAACTTATAATCGAGGGTAAAATTGAAAGCAAGAGATGAATAGGACGTAATAAAATGCCCTGGCTTCGAAACATAAGGTAATGGACAGGGATTAACGACGTACATTGCAAGAAACAGAGAATTAATGGAAAATGTGATCGCTAACATCCATTAGTGGATTTGCATCTAAAGAAGAAGAAGAATTGTGTAATTAAATACTTCTATCAATTACAATAGTAGTTTTTCCTTTGAAACTTTTTAACTAAATGGTATACAGCCAACTCTCAGGAACTGTCCCGATTTAGCTTAACCAAAACTATTCAACAACAAAATAATGTATTTACCTTTTGCATAGTCAATTTTTGAAAAATCCAGTTTCCTCCCTCTTGGAAATTCATTTTTATTCGACGGCACAATGGCTAGATAATGGTTGCTCAAAATAATAGTCAATTTCCTCCTCAAAAACTTGTAAAATTTTATATAACTATCATCATCTTTGGTGTAACCCTTATAATCATCATCAGTTTGATTTCCATTTACATTACTTCTGGCACTCACAAAACTATGATCAGTCCAATCAGCACTGTATGTAAGTTCGTCGATGTATTTCACAAAACCATATTTCGCACAAAACAGTAGATCTTTTGTTTCTTCGCACTTTGCAAATGCCTCGTCGACATAGTCGTCAGATCTTATAAAAGTTTTAAAAATTGAAGCAAGTAGAATTAGCTTGTATGTGGAAGATACATGCATATTGACTAATGAAGGTAGAAATGGCTTATTGGATTTAATGTTAACTTTTGGCGCCGGTAGTACTAGGTTAGGGAAAACGGTACCCTAGTTATCCGTCTGTGCTAATTATTGGTATTAGAATGACTATTTAATTGGTAATTTAATGTAAATTATCTTGATTTGTATGAAGGATATGAATAGTAAAGCTTCATTAACAGGAATATTTCTGTTTATACGGGGTGTTTCAATATGAATTTTTAAAGAAAAATTGACTATTGTTTATTTACAAATAATATTATGATTAAATGGTGACTTACAGTACTAGATCCAGCGTACCAAAAAAAGTTTAGTAATAGCAAGCTGAAAATTTGTTAATAGCTTAACGGTGTCTTGTCGGACAAACTTTGATGTACGGGAACACTGGAACAGGGTAACAAATAAATTGGAAGTTCTGTCGGACAAAATACATGAGACGTTTTTGTAGTCTGACATTCGAAACTTGTAGCCTATTCCACGATTAGACCGTTCCCTGTTCCAGTGTTCCCGTACATCAAAGTTTGTCCGACTAGACACCGTTAAGCTATTAATAAAATTTTCAGCTTACTATTAATAAACTTTTTTTGAAGTGAAAACTTCTTTAGGGACGATGTGCGATTTTTGAATAGGGGAAAAAGCATTGAATTCGCGACCGTCATCGCGACCCTCATCGCGACCTCATTGCGACCGTCATCGCTTATGCTATATATTATGTGTATGTATATATAAATTGTGTACAGGTATTTAAATTTAAAATAAATGTAAAATCTATTTTAGGATAGGGAAAAAGGATTGATTTCGCGACCATCATCGCGACCGTCATCGCTTCGGCGAAATAAATTTTGTACATATCCAGGTATATTATGTGACGTATATATAAATTTTATAGAAGAATTTAAATTTAAAATAAATGTAAAACCTATTTTAGGATGGGGAAAAAGGATTTATTTCGCGACCGTCATCGCGACCGTCATCTCGGCGAAATAAATTTTGTACGTATCTATAGTATGCGTATGTAGACATAAATTATACAGAAGTATTTAAATTTAAAATAAATGTAAAACCTATTTTTGGATGGGGAAAAAGGATTTATTTCGCGACCGTCATCGCGACCGTCATCTCTTCGGCGAAATGAATTTTGTACCTACGTATATTTATTATGTGTACCTATGTAATATATAAATTGTGTAGAAGTATTTAAATTTAAAATAAATGTAAAATCTATTTTGGGATGGGGAAAAGGATTGATTTCGCGACCGTCATAGCTTCGACGAAATAATTTTTGTACGTATATTATTATAATGTACGTATAATAATAGTAATATTATTGAAGTGAATACTTCTTTAGGGACGTTGTGCACTTTTTAGATGGGGAAAAAGTTTTAAATTAGCGACCGCCATTGCTTCGACAAAATAAATTTTTAAAGTGAATACCTCTTTAGGGAAGTTGTGCACTTTTTAGAAGGGGAAAAATGTTAAATTAGCGACTGTTATCGCTTCGGCAAAATGCTCGCTTTCTTAGGCCTATAGCCAACATTTTTTCTCTTCAAATACGCGATCAAAGTTGAAAACTTGGAAATATCAATGCCATCATAAAGAAAAACGGTGGATTTAATCATTGAATATTCTGCCCAGAGGCTTCCAGGAGCTTTCAACTGCATATGTCTTTGAACGAAATATGTCAATAGAGTCTTTTCTTCATTTCTTAAATTCTTGCCTTCGCACCATTTTTTAAAACTTTGGTAGGTATTTTGATAACGGATTTTGGATTTTTCGGGAATAATTGCGGAACACCCTTCTTCCCAAGCCCGTTCAATTTCTTCAAATTCACTTTCGCTAATATTTTAATTTATAGTAATCAAAATTGTACTTAAAATAATTGACAACTAAATAAAAACTCAATTCTCCATTGTTGTTATGCACCCTAGTTACTACCTAACAACCAAAGTATCTATCTTGATAAAATGAATGAAACTAGTCAATATGACGAAAATGTTTAATTTTATAATTTATAATGGTATCAATCGTGCAAAAAAACGTTATAAGCATGTCGAACGTTAAGGGTATCCTCCTCCTCCAAACAATTGTCTTCGATCGGTATAATACCCCTACCGTTCTCCATACTTAATATACTATTTTGCACGATTGATCATTTTTGACTGTTTACCGTGACAGATTTTACGTCAGTAGGTGACATTTACTAGCAACTCGACGGTAAGTAATCCAACTCGACGGTAAGTACTCCAACTCGACGGTAAGTAATTCACTTACCGTCGAGTTAAAAAATCCCTTAATTTTAATTTATTTTTTGAAAGAATAAAGAAAACTAACGAATTATTTATTAATATTGAAACTTATGGTACAATTTGTTAAATTATTTAATGAAATCCCACTTGTTTGGGCTGTGGTTTCACTTCTAACAGAAACTCCTGCAGAATCGCATACATTAGTAGTATCCAACATTTTTTCTCTTCAAATACGCGATCAAAGTTGAAAACTTGGAAATATCAATGCCATCATAAAGAAAAACGGTGGATTTAATCATTGAATATTCTGCCCAGAGGCTTCCAGGAGCTTTCAACTGCATATGTCTTTGAACGAAATATGCCAATAGAGTCTTTTCTTCGATTCTTAAATTCTTGCCTTCGCACCATTTTTTAAAACTTTGGTAGGTATTTTGAAAACGGATTTTGGATTTTTCGGGAATAATTGCGGAACACCCTTCTTCCCAAGCCCGTTCAATTTCTTCAAATTCACTTTCGCTCATATTTTAATTTATAATAATCAAAATTGTACTTAAAATTATTGACAACTAAATAAAAACTCAATTCTCCATTGTTGTTATGCACCCTAGTTACTACCTAACAACCAAAGTATCTGTCTTGATAAAATGAATGAAACTAGTCAATATGACGAAAATGTTTAATTTTATAATTTATAATGGTATCAATCGTGCAAAAAACGTTATAAGCATGTCGAACGTTAAGGGTAACCGATCACAGACAATAATTGGAGTCGTCGCGCCGCTCCTCCTCCAAACAATTGTCTTCGATCGGTATAAAACCCTTACCGTTCTCCATACTTAATATACTATTTGGTACGCGGGATCCAGGTATATATATATATATATATATATATATATATATATATATATATATATATATATATATATATATATATATTACTAGATCGACTTAAAATATTCGAGAAAGCTTTTTTTAAATGCAGATTTCTTCTTAGAATATTCATCAACATCTTCAGTAGCTATAAAAAGAGAACACTGGCAGAGTTTTTCAAAACAGATGGAACATGACTTATACAGAATACCAAAAGAAATATTGGGAATGATCAGAGGACAAAGAAAAGAGATGAACGAAAGAATAAAAACGAGACATATTCAAAAGGAAACATGGGCAGACTACTTTCGATCTCTATTTCCTAAATAGTCTAGTCGCAACATAGGGAGTCCCGTGGACACTTTCAGTTCGCTGCAATGTGATGGTGATGTTAAGTATAGGCTTTTTGGGTCGCTGAATCCAATGGAAGTGGTCTGGAAGCCCAAATGTGGTGCGTTTAATTGTTATTAACAAATTATGGTAAAATTAGGTGTTTTTCGGGAATTATTAGAAGCCCTGTAAATAAATTGATAGTGTTAAGGTCTTCTCTGGTGTATTTTTGGGCGCTGAATAGAATGCGACTAGTCGCGATTACTCAAAATATGTTCTTATTTTGTTAATAACAAAATAATAGTTTATTCGCCGAAAAGCTCGAAATGCGCTATCTACAGCAAGTTTGTAATATTTTTCATAGTATTGTTTTACGCTAAATCGATTGCCGCTAGTCGTGATAGCTTAAACCACGTTCTGACTTTGTTATTAATAAATTATTGCAAAAATAACGGTCTATATTACGTTCACTCACGTTTTTTGCTCTGAATTTTAAAAAATAACTTGGATTGACATGAAATTTGGCATACACATAACTAACATGTCAAAGAAAACAAGTGATATTGTGCCGATGTATGCTTTTAACCTGGGGGTGAGTTTCACCCCTTTTCGGGGGCGAAAAAAAAACCTTTAAAATAAGTCCGGAAGTGGATAAACTGATTATTTTAAACAACTTTTGTTCTATACAGTTTTTCCACTAAGTCAATACTTTTCGAGTTATTTGGTTGTTTTGTTGAAAAATGAACATATTCACTCGCAAATAACTCGAAAAGTATTGACTTAGTGAAAAAACTGTATAGAACAAACGTTGCTTAGAATTAATCAGTTTATCCAATTCCGAACCTATTTTAAAGGTTTCTTTTTTCACCCCCGAAAAGGGGTGAAACTCACCCCCAGGGTAAAAGCACACATCGGCACAATATCACTTGTTTTTTTTTACATGTTAGCTACCAAATTTCATGTCATTCCAAGTGGTTTTTTAAAATTTAGAGAAAAAACCGTGAGTAAACGTACTATAAACCGATATTTTTGCAATAATTTATTAATAACAAAGTTGGAACGTGGTTTAAGCTATCACGACTAGTAGCAATCGATTTAGTGTATAAAAATACTACGAAAAAGACTACAAACTTGCTGTAGATAACGCATTTCGAGCTTTTCGGCGAATAAACAATTATTTTGTTATTAACAAAATAAGACCACATTTTGAATAATCGCGACTAGTCGCATTCGATTCAGCGATCAAAAATACACCAGAGAAGACCTTAACACTATCAATTTATTTACAGGGCTTCTAATAATTCGTGAAAAACACCTAATTTTACCATAATTTGTTAATAACAATTAAACGCACCACATTTGGGCTTCCAGACCACTTCCATTGGATTCAGCGACCCAAAAAACCTATAATACCACCATCAAATCGCGGCGAACTAAAAGTGTCCACGGGACCCCCTATGTTGCGACTAGACTAAAAGGTGAAGGTAATGAATCACCAACACCAGAAGTGACAACAAACGAAGAAATAAACATTGAGGAAGAAAGGTAACGCAAGCATTAAGAAAATTAAAAAATACAAAATCACCAGGAGAGGACAGAATATCGAATGAATTCATAAAGTACGGAGGACCATATCTGACCAAAACACTATTTAAACTAACTCGAAAAATAATATAGAACAAAACAGAATACCACAAAAATGGATATCAAGCATCCTAACACCTCTCATCAAAAAGAGAGACAATTCTGACCCGGAGAATTACAGAGGAATAAATTTATCAAACACAACATTAAAATTAATAACCAAAGTGATAACAAATAAACTGAATGAAATTATAACACTAGCAGAAAAATAACAAGGTTTTAGATCGGGAACATCATGCACCGACGCTATATTTACAATGAGGAAAGTGCAGGAGAAATCATTAGAATACAACAATCCGGCATATTTATGTTTCGTAGACCTTAAGGAGACATTTGACAGGGTTAAAATAAAGGACGTTATCCACTTATTGTACGCAAGAGAGGTACTTCTAGGAATAATCAAAACGATTCAGACAGGGGGATTCTCTGAGTCCTCTGTTGTTCAACCTGATCATGGATGAAATAATAAAACAAGTAAGAAATAAAAGAGGATGCCAAGTGGGAGAAAAGTAACTTATTCGGACGATCCTATACTAATATCTAAAAGTAAAGATGATTTACAACGTATGCTGCACAAATTTATTACAACCACCAGGAAATTTAACATGATATTATCGGCTGTATTTGACACACTTTGAGCAGTTGGATAGTTGGATCTCCTAAGTTTCTCAAAATAATATCCTGCAAAACGACCGCTCGACTTCTAAATAACATTATGGACTGCAGAAACTTTCAAGTAACGACGGAAAATACAGTAAGCAAATTAGTCCAGAGCAATAAGATTTTTCTCGTGACACATCCCTCTCCAGGTCGAAACCAAATTGTTTGAGTAGTATGGACATCTATATTAATAACCTTTATGTTTCCTGCAGCCGATTTTGATGATATACATAGTTATAAACAAATGAAGATCAAAAAATGGTAAATTTTCGCTTTTTTCGTCTATAACCAAAAAGTTAAGCATTTTAAACAAATTTGAGAGTAAGAAACTCATAAATCGTCTAAAAAATTTCAATATGGCGTTCGCTGAATATGTCTATCCTTATTGGTTGCTTAGAAAATTGCAAAATAAATCATAAATTTTGACTTTTTGTAAATATTCATAACTTATTTAAAAAGTAACTTACAACCTTCTTATTACACGAATTGGTGAGACTTCTAGTGCTTAAATTATATTTTAAATTTCAAAACAATTGCTCAAATAGTTTAAAAGTTATTTAATTTGTTTATCCCAAACTCAGTTCTTTTGCAACCTATACGTCAGAAAATTATGAGGTTACAGTAAGACTTCTGACAGTTTATGGAAGAAGAACATTTATACTATTGACTTAATTAAAAAAAATGACAAAAAGTAATTTTAAACAGTGTAAAATTATTTTGCAAAACACGTCGATTTTTTGCTTACTTAAAAACAATTAGAATAATTTTTTAACCGTTACCCGTAGAAAAATAATTTTTTTATATTTGGAAAGACTGAATTTTTATACACATTTACAAAGTCAAACAAATGCCCTAGGACAATTGGAGACGAAGTTAGCCCCCCTTTTTTAAATTCTCATGTTTTTGGAAAATAACTTTGCAGTATTTATAATTATTTTTTGTCATTTTTTAATTAAATTAATAGTATAAATGTTCTTCTTTCATAAACTATCCAAAGTATTAGTGTAACTTCATCATTTTCTGACTTATAGCGTTGCAAAAAAAATTAATTTGGGATAAACAAATTAAATACCTTTTAAACTATTTGACCAATTGCTTTGAAATTTAGGGTATGATTTAAGCACCAGAAGTCTGAATATTTCGTGTAATACGAACGTTCTAAGTTAATTTTTACATAAAGTATGAATATTTATAAAAACTCAAAATTTATTATTTATTTTGAAATTTTCTAAGCAACCAATTAGGATAGACATATTCATCGAACGCCATATTGAAGTTTTTTTATACGATTTATGAGTTTCTTACTCTCAAATTTGTTTAAAACGCTTAACTTTTTGGTTATAGACGAAAAAAGCGAAAATTTACCGTTTTTTGATCTTCATTTGTTTATAACTATGTATATCATCAAAATCGGCTGCAGGAAACATATAGGTTACTATAATATAGATGTCCATACTACTAAAAAAATTTGGTTTCGGCCTGGAGGGGGTTCTGTCACCAACAGGATATTTTTTTTCCTTATTTCTCTGAACTAAATAGAAAACCCTTAACAACGGATTGGTTACAGATTAGATCACAGTATAATCTGAATAGTTAAATACCTAAGACTTTATCCAATGATTCAATCAGCTGTATTTAATTGATTAGGTAATTATTTTTGCATTACACTTGCAGCGATAATGTTGGCTTAGCGATAATGTTGGTGTAGCAATATTATCTGCGGAATGAGAGTGGGTTTTCAGAGTCTAGAACCAGTGTGATTTCATTTCGAGTGCTTTTCATCAACCCTACTTCAATTTTCAAAGCTTTAAATCGAATTCTAATTAAACAACAGTAATCTATAATAGATCTAATATAGGCCCAATAAAAATTCAATGTAATATTTTGATCTCTTATAGTGTAGGAAACAGAGGTTGATTCTCGCAAAATGGACACAAGTCCGGTTTTATTTTTTTTCTGATATATCAAGGGGTGCTTATTATGAGACTAACTTTTTCTTAAATAATTTCGCCCCGGAACCCCCTTTTCATCCCTTTAAAGGGGGTAATTTGTGGTTTTTGAGAAACGTAGCCCTTCCCGTACGTTTTGCAAAAAATTTACTTAATAGTAAAATGAAGAGGACTATATTTCCTACTATTTATTTCTCTATCATCCACCGTTTAGCGGGGGAGGCGCCCCAAGAAACCCTGGGGAGGTTAATCACAAATAAGTGGCTGATTTTTTGATATAGGTTTCATTTAAGGGTTATTGCCCATTTTTTAATTGCAGGGTTTTACATTTTAAAAAACCCCTTTTTATACCATCTGAACCGCCTATGCTAGAGTAAAAAAACTTTCAGCAATTATCCATGTACTGGTGTTATTTACAAATTTCTATAATGCACCCCCACTTTTTTTCCGGAACCACCCAAAAAAAAGGAGAGTTAATAAAGAAAGTGATTTTCTTGGAATCCTTCACACACCATGCCCTTTATTAGAATGCTTCATATATCATTTTGTGTACGTTCTTGTTACCCATGCATGGACACCAAAAGCGACTTCATAATACAACCCCTGTAGCCAAAAAAAAAATAAAAGAGGGGGTTGAAAAATGTTTTTTTTGCTTTTTGACGCACATGGACATATGCTCCATCAATAGGGATTTTCATAAATATATGATTATTGCAACAACCCTGCGGATCCTTGAAAATAAACTGCTTAAACTACCCCTATCCCTTGGAGAGCATGTTTTGACGATTTTCTCATTACCTATGCATTATTTAAAACAAAACTTATACAGAAGTAAAGCCCACTATTTTATCTACAAATAAGATCCTATGCATTTTTTTCGTATCAGCAACCGTTACGGCACAGTGGCGCCGTAAACCTCAGAAATGCTTTGGCGGGCTCTAGTTTTTGTTTTTTTTTTTCGTCACCTATTTATTTTATGGATAACGTACTTATGAAAAATAAAAGAACACACTGTCTGCTACACATTATGACCTATGCATATTTTATTTTCTTTGCACCCTAAAGCCACAGTGGTGGCCCAAAATCAATTTTTGATTATTTTCTTTATTAATTTTCCATTTTTTAGGGTGGTTACGGGGAAAATATGGAGGTGCATTATACAAATTTATAAATAACACTAGTATATGGATAATCGCTGAAGGTTTTATTACTCTAGCATAGGCGGTTCACATGGTATAAAATGGGTTTTTTTTTAAATGTAACACCCTGTAATTAAAAAAGTTGCAATTTTCCTTAAATTAAACCTATACCAAAAAATTAGCCACTTATTTTTTGAAAAACATCTCTTTTAAAAATTTGTCAACTTTGGGGGACTACCCCCGCTAAACGGTGGGTGATAGACATATGCTGTCGGAAAATAAATAGTAGGAAATATAGTCCTCTTCATTTTACTATTAAGTAAATTTTTTGCAAACGTACAGGAAGGGCTACGTTTCGCAAAAACCACAAATTACCCCCTTTAAAGGGATGAAAAGGGGTTCCGGGGCGAAACTTTTTAAGAAAAAGTTAGTCTCATAATAAGAACCCCTTGATATAACAAAAAAAAAATAAAACCGGACTTGTGTCCATTTTTGCGAGGTTTAACCTCTGTTTCCTACACTATTACAAATAAAACAATTTTAAGTAAATTAACATATTTTTCGCAGCTAATAATTGTGCAGTTAATATGTTGAGCCCGAAGCAATTTTCTGTCAAGTATGACACCAAAAGGTGTTTGAATCTCGAAATAATTGGAACAGCATTGCCCTGTCGGGATACAGTGTGATCTTTTACACCGTGTCTTCTATAGGAAAGTACTACGGTACACTTTTGCTACAAAATAGTGAAGCCCTTTAACCAAGTCCAACTATCAAAGTTATACATTATACAGGGTGAGTCATGAGGAACTGTACATACTCCTACCTCGTATGGATCCCCCTATGGGGAATAACAAATGACCATTAAAAAGTGTCTGCTCCCATTGTTTAATAATATACAGGGCGAGTTGTTAATTTTTACCGAAATTTTTATTCGTCATAATTTTTGAACGGTAAGATCGATGTGTCTCTTATTTTGGTCAATTGTTACACTATTACCACCTAATCAACTGATTTATTCAAACTAGAAAAAAATTAGGTCCGGCTTTAATAAATTAGTTCGTCAGGTCTTAGAAAGAATTTCACCCTGTATACGGTTTTTGAAAACTCTAATAAGAATTTTACAAATTAGACAAATAGGCAATTAAAATGGCATATCATCCACACAATTACTTAATTTTTTATAAAAAAAGTCAAATTTGAATATGAATTAAAAGTTTGGTGAAGTGAATGAACCATACATTTAAAAAAAATTAACTTTTATTACAAAAATAAATTTTTTTCGAACAAATATTTAATTTATAAGTAATAATACCACCACTGCTCGTGCTATACGTTTTAAATAACACAACCCTTTTAGCCAATTTCCAAAATTTCAAAAGGAACAGGTTGTTTTGAGTAATACTAAAACATCATCCTGTATAATTTTTGTTTGTCAAAAAGGAGATACAAAGGAGAACAAATAAACCTAAATTAAACAGAAACCAATAGAAATATTTTCCCTTCGTTTTTTGCATCACTACCTTCTCACCATGTATTAATACTATGTATGTGTATAAAAATGTAAGTGAATGTTAGGAAGTTAGGAGGCTATAATAATTTGACATTTTCGTTGTTTGAGTACATAATTTGACTTTTCGTTCGCCATCGTTATTATTTATTTTATTTCTTACACTATTTTTACCTTTTTGCATTATCATATTTTACAAAATATTTTGCCAAATCTACTTGCCAATGTAGCCGCCCGAGGTATGTACTTTATGCACGATAGGGCATCACCACATTTCTCAGTTGCTGTTCGTTTACATCTTCATGTAACTTATGGAAATAGGTGGATAGGACATGCATGTCATGCATGGCCACCTAGATCACCTGATTTTAACCCTGTCGAATATTCCCTATGGTGTCGATTAAAAGAAATGGTTTTTCGAGAAAATATCAATACGCGACAGAACTAAGTAATTGACAAAATTATTGATTCTTGAACATTATTAGAAATGATCCCTAAACTCTCAGGAGGTCTATTAGATAGTTGATGGTCCGACAAAGGTGGATTTCATTTCGAAAATCTGAAATAAATCACAAAAAAATTTTGTTTTATTTATTTCTTAAGTTATTTTTTGTCGCAGATACATAATTCTTAAATTTACTTAAACATGTAAATAAATCCGTTTATGTTTAACGTTCTACATATGTATTTTCTTTTCGTTAATTTAAAAATAAATTAACTGTATTTTTCCTTTTGAAATAAAATTCTGAGAATTCAATAAAACGACCCTACCGACCAATCACTAAACAAATACTATACAGGGCGATGTTTTAGTATTACTCAAAACAACCTGTTCCTTTCAAAATTCTGGAAATTAGCTAAAAGGGTTTTATTATTTACAATGTATAGCACAAGCTGTGGAAGTATTAATACATATGTATAAATTAAATATTTGTTCAAAAAAATAGATTTTGCATGAAAAGTCACCTTTTTTTAAATCTATGGTTCACTTCATCAAACTTTTAATTCATAGTCAAATTTGATTTTTTTTATAAAAAATTAAGTAATTGTGTGGCGAAAAAATAAATATGCTATTTTAATTGCCTATTTGTCTAATTTGTAAAATTCTTATTAGAGTTTTCAAAAACCATATATAGGGTGAATTTTTTTCTAAGACCCAAACGAACTAATTTTTTAAAGACGGACCTGATTTTTTCTAGTTTGAATAAATGAGTTGATTGGGTGGTAATAGTGTAACGATTGACCAAAATAAGAGACACATCAATCTTACCGTTCAAAAATTATGACGAATACAAATTTCTGTAAAAATTAACAACTCGCCCTGTATATTATTAAACAATGGGCGCAGACAATTTTTATTGGTCATTTGTTATTCCCCATAGGGGCCTTCATACGAGGTAGGAGTATGTACAGTTCCTCATGACTCACCCTGTATGTGCAAATCGTATGTGTACAGATTAAAAAGAAATGGACTTAAAATAAAATGATTTTTGGCCACACTCTTAGTCTTATTCAAATTGTGACGCGATTTCGAAAATTTTAACAATATTAGTAATGATAAGTATAAGAACAGATAACAAAAAGTATAGGTCATAACAGAATTACATATTACATATTATAAACAAATAAATAATATAGTTTTTAACTTCCTCAGTTGGAAAACTACGGATTTATTAATCTGCTTAAAATTCGCACCTAATTCGCAACCTAAATCAATAACGCACCTAAATTAATCTGTTGATATTGTTTAATGGATTATCAAAAATGATATTAATCAATTTCAGCTGTGCACTACATTGAATAATGAAAGGAAGTTTGATAGGGCGCGATAAACCAAAAATAAATAAAATAATACATTGAAGTATCATATTCTTAAAAAAAGTACGGAATATAAATAATTCTGGGTATTTATTAATTTTATAATGTTCAAAATGTCTAACCTAATGAGATAAACAGGTTTTCACTGTTTAGTTGGATAATTAATTACTCAACATGAAAGTCTCAACTTATTCAGATTTTATAATGTTACCCAGGCTGCACCGTATCATTATAATATTCATCTTAATTGTCTATTACCTGCACAGTTGACCACAGGCTTACTAATCCGGTCAACTTAGACATCAAAATAGTTGGCAAATAACAAAAATTGCCGGTGAGCCAAATTTTGGTGGAGAACTAGAGTTTACCATAACAAATAAAGTTTTAAAAGTCCCCATCGATCCCATGAGTGCAACAAAACTTATTCGGGGTCAAAGGTCAAAATTTGAGATTTTTTGGATTTTTCTGGAAAACGGTAAGTTTAAAAAAAACATCAAACCAAAGTTGTAGATCTTAACATTCTCTACAAAAATAGTCCTTACAATTTTTTTCCTAAGAGTTACCATTAGTTACCACCATCCACGTGGCCTTGAAAAACATTTGGGGTCGTCCATTAATCACGTGATGTTTTTTTGGCATTTTTAACCCCCCTCCCCCTTGGTGAGACATGGCGAGGTTTAAGACCACCTATATCACGTGTATTGTGACACATCGTGATTTTTTTATGGTCCCCTCCCCCCTTTCGAACCTCACGTGATTAATGGACAGCCCCTTTGGCTATACCATTGTTTAAAAAAGAACAGATTGTCTATTGTAAACAATTTCTACAGTATTGTCCGTAGGTCTTGTTCATATTATCTGTTACTTTTAGTACTAAAGGTTCGGTTCAAGTGAATACAAGTGCTTATTACAAGCGTCTACCATTTAGCAGACATTACGGGCTTACAGTGACAGTGGTATTTGACGGCTACAGTGACTCGACAAAGAATATTAAAACTGCAGAACAACGTCGTCGAACTACAAAAACATCATCGGGTTCCGAGATTATTTTTGATGAAAATGTAGCAGTTCCAGCGAATCAACAACAATTTTTCGCTAACATTAATAATAAATCTCGTTTCATTTCCATGTTAACTGACAAATTAACAGCTGCGAATATTAAAGTGAAACAAGCTAAAAATGACGCAGATGTCCTTATAATTGAGACAGCTATTGAAAAATTTAAGGCAACAAACACAACAATAATTGTAGTTGGTGAAGATGTTGATTTGTTAGTACTGCTTACTACAAACACTCAAGTAGATAAAGTTATTTATTTTCTGAAACCTGGAAGGGCTCAACAGCGAACAGAGATATATTCTTCGAAAAGTTTATCGGCTTATCTAAAATGCCAAAAGTACATTTTATTTTTACATGCGATAACCAGCTGCGACACTACGTCAGCAATGTACAGAAGGGGCAAAACGTCAGTACTTAAATTATTCGAAAAAAAAAAAGATTTGACTGACCGCTGTAAAGTTTTTACAGAACTTGATTCCACACCGCAAACAATATAATTACGGAAGGAATTCGCTTTCTTCTTGCGGTTTATGGAGCTCCAAAAAAAATTTAGTTGTCTTGATAAATACCGATACTTAACTTTTGTAAAAAATACGCGAAACAAGTACAACTATCATGTCTTCCTCCAACATCAGCATCTGCTTTTCAACATTTGTATCGAGTATATTATCAAGTTCAAACATGGCTAGGCAATGAACTGAATCCAGAAGACTGGGGTTGGAAATTAATAGACAATACTCTGGAACCGATTAAAACCTTACTCTCACCTGCTCCAGAAAAACTTCTTAATACTATTTTTTGCAATTGCAAAAAAACGCGCCGAGTACACTATACCTCACAGGTGGTGTAGAAACGTGTGCATATCATGTATAATGTGACTCTTAGAATCGCGATATCTCATGAATGGCAACTCTTAGGAAAAAAATTGTAAGAACTATTTTTGTTGAGAATTTTAAGATCTACAACTTTGGTTTAAGGTTCTTTTTTGATAAAACTTACCGTTCAAAAAATCTCAAATTTTGACCTTTGACCCCGAATAACTTTTGTTGCACACATGAGATAGATGGGGACTTTTAATAATTTATTTGTTATGGTATACCCTAGCTCTCCACCAAAATTTGGCTCTCCGGCTTTACTTTATTCGCCATGCTATGTCATGTTGAATGAGCTATACGGTTTGTACTCAATACAATATTTATACGTATCAAGAAGGCTATATGGCAACATACTTCGAATTTATTTCAGATATTTTTCTTATGTCATCTACCCATCTTCCTTGTGGTCTTTATCTTCGTCGTCTACCTTTGTAAGGTCTTCAATGTTGTATTGTGGCTTTCCAGCTTTAGTCTTTTTGTCTGTGTGGCCTGCGAAGCTATATTTCTATATTTACGTTTAGCAATTTTTTTGTTGTGATATTCTCTACTTTTGTTTTTGATCTTACCGAGTCTTTTACCTGGACCACATCTCGTACACAGACCAACTAGTGTACAGGGTATTTCGCGCATCTCTTTCTATCTGAAAGTCGTATAACATCTAACATTGTACAGTAAACTCTCTCTTAACGGACACCTCTCTTTGCCGAACACCTCCTCTATACGGACGATTTTTAAAACAAAAATTATTCGGCCATATATGAACGTGTACCCTTTAACTCTCTTCGACGGACAATCTCAACAACGGACGCGGACAGTAAATGATGTGTAAATGCGGACAGTAAATGAAAAAAATTAACATAATTTTTTTCCAAATATTTTACAATATAAAACTATAATGTATATTTTATAATACATTTATTATTTCAAATCAATACAGATGTCCACGACGTGATTATTTGATACTGTTCACGTTATCAACACTATACATAAGTGCATATAATATGCACAATAGACGTCGTTGTATTTTTATGAGCGTTTTCTTAAAAATCTTATTTTCGAACAAGACAAAATACAAAGAAGTGAACCGTGAGATTAAAAGAAAAATTAGAGAAGCCAAAGAGAAGTGGGTTCTGGAAAACTGGTACATTAGTTTTTTCAAAGGTAATAGGAAGATCAATACTTCATATAAAATAAATAATGAAGATCTGAAATATGTTTCAAAAGTTAAAGATTTAGGAGTGACTTTTGACGAGAGTTTGAGTTTTGTTGAACACATTAATTACATAACAGTTCAGTCTTCAAAAATGTTAGGATTTATTTTGAGACACTGTAGAAATTTTTCAGTTGACACTGTAAGAGGAGTTTATTGTTCTTTGGTGCGATCTAAACTTGAATATGGCTCTATAGTATGGTCTCCATACCATGCAGTTCATAATATGACTGTTGAAAAAATTCAACACAAATTTTTGAGGTCCTGTGCATTTAAATTAGGTCAAACTATTGTAGATCACGATTATTCATTAATAGAAAACAGTTTAAAACTTAATACACTGCAAAATAGACGTAATCAAGTAGGATTAGTATTTTTGTATAATTTAATAAATAAAAATTTAGATTGCTGTGATCTATTACAGTGTATTAATGTTGATATACAAACTAGAAATCGAAGAGATGATTTTATAACATTTTATATTCCTTTCCATCGCACAAGTTATGGCCAAAATTCACCTATAGATCGTTATTGTAAACTTATAAATGACAAACACATTGAAATTTTTGATATATCTCTGAATATGTTTAAAAATAATTTAAATAGAGTATTTATTTAATTTTTTTGTTAGTTCTAAGGTTACAAGTACCTACCTATTCTTATTCTAATATTTGTTATCTAATTATAATGTTGTTAAAGTATTATTAGTACATATTTAGCTCGTAAACTTATTATTGTTAATTGTATAACTTTTAATGGGGTAATCCCGTCAATAAATAAATAAAAACTGCAAGGAAATAGAAGAATATGAAAGAAAGTACGATAGCTTTAACATGCATAAAAAGATCAAGGAAATAACAGGTAAAAAAGTGAAACAAGCATCCATCGTAAAGGACAAAAAAGGTAAAATAATTACAGATTTAAATGAAAAACTGGCAAGATGGACAGAATACATTGAAGAACCTTTTGCAGACGAAAGACCAGAAATAGCAGTGGCAGAACCTACAGACGACACAACAGGGCCTGAAATCCTAAAAAGCGAGATAGAATATGCTTTAAGGAACACAAAAGGGGGTAAAGCTGCAGGACCAGATGAAATTCCTGTAGAATTGTTGAAACTTATAGACGACACACTTGAAATAATGGTGAACCTCTTTAACACAATTTATAGAACAGGCATCATACCAAAGAAATGGCTCTCCTCTACTTTTTTCACAATTCCGAAGACGAATAACGCCAGAGAGTGTTCAGACCACAGAACTATAGTATTGATGAGCCACACACTAAAAGTGTCTTTAAAAATAATTCACAAAAGAATATTTAATAAATTAGAAGAGGACATAAGCGCCACACAGTTTGGATTCAGAAGTGGACTGGGAACACGGGAAGCTTTGTTTGGTCTAAGTGTGTTAATGCAAATATGTTTGGATGTAAACCAAGACCTCTACGTAGGTTTCATAGATTTTGAGAAGGCCTTCGATAAAGTCAGACACCAAAAGCTGTATGAAATCCTAAGAAGCAAAAACATCGACAGTCGCGACATTAACATCATATCCAGGTTGTACTGGGGACAAACAGCAAAAATCAAGGTTGGTAATGAGTTAACCGAAGAAATTGAGATTCGTCGAGGTGTGCGTCAGGGTTGTGTGCTTTCTTCACTACTATTCAATATATATATAGCGAAACAATATGTCAGGAAGCGCTCCTAGAGCAAAACATTGGTATGAACATTAACGGAGAGTTAATTAACAATATACGATACGCTGATGACACGCTAATAGTAACAGATAACCTAGCAAATTTACAGTATTTGATGGAAAACATAAACACTCAGACCAATAAGTATGGTCTAAAACTGAACATCAAAAAGACTAAATTCATGATTGTAACAAAGAAGCTATACACCAATGTGAATTTAACCATAAATAATCAGCCAGTTGAAAGAGTTACGTTCTACAAATATTTAGGGGTTTGCTTCACTGATACTAATGACCAGACAAGAGAAATCAAGAGGCGAATTGAGATAGCGAGACAATCGTTTGTCAAGATGAAAAAGTTCCTATGCAGCCGGGACATAAATATAAACTTAAGAACGAGAATGTTAAGATGCTATGTTTTCTCCGTTCTGCTGTACGGCATGGAAGCGTGGACACTTAAAAAGATAAACATCAAAAACATTGAGGCGTTCGAGATGTGGTGTTACAGGAGAATGTGGAAAATACCATGGACAGAAAGAGTAACAAATCAAGATATTTTGCTGAAGATGGGGAAGGAATGCTCAGTCATAAAAACCATACAAGCGAAAAAACTGGAGTATCTAGGCCACATAATGAGAGGAGAAAAGTACTCTCTGTTAAGACTCATAATCCAAGGAAAAATCTCGGGAAAGAGAAATGTGGGACGTAGGAGGATTTCCTGGTTGCGAAATTTAAGGGAGTGGTATGGGTGCAGTTCAATACAGTTGTTCAGAGCTGCAGTCAACAAAATTAAGATTGCTGTGATGGTAGCCAACCTCCGATAGGAGACGGTACTGTAAGAAGAAGAAGTTTGAAAGAAAAAGTCGATGTGATTCATTATGGAGAGAAGCATAAGTTAAGTGTTAGACAGTAAATTTGGAATTGGAAAACCTCAAGCCAGTGAAATTTTTAAACATAAAAGTGATTTAATCAATCAGTTTTCTGAAAACGGAAACCTGGAAGCGAAAAGAAAATTTTTGAAAACCGATGGTACTGCGTTAGACCTATAAATATGTAATTGTTTTCGATTGGTTTTGTGAAGTGCGGTCTAAAAATATTCCTGTTTCTGGTAAAATTATTCAAGAAAAGGGATTCAAAGTTGCAAGGGAACGAAGCGTTGATATGAAAGCTTCTGGTGGATGGCTCGAGAAATTTTGAAGCGACACAATATTTACTTCAAATCTGTATGTGGAGAAAACTTATACCCTGAAAAGGAGAAAAAAAGGGGCATTGGAGGCAAGGCTTCTAAAGATAGGATCATAATTCTATTTTGTAACAATATGATATTTTGATAGAAGAATGCAGAGAGAAAATCGAAAAGTTCAATAGTCAATGTTCATAGACAATGCTGCCATTGTCATCCACAACTTGGGTTGTGGATGGTGGTCTTTTTATATATACATACATACATACATACATGCACTTATTTTAAAAAAAACTTAAGTTCTCTAGCTACTTCCGTTATTATTTTGACCAAAAATTTTCCACCCCCGAGAAGGGGTGGGAACCACCCCCTAATATAAAAGCACACATCGTCATAGGGTAGACTTTGAATTAGGCGATAAGTAGAGGCTATTCCCAAAATTTCATTAAAATCCATGAAGTAGGATAGAATTCGGAGGTAATATCCTATTCTTGCTCTCATTGACTGGCGTACTGCTAAGCAATGACAAAATTATTATAAGAAGTAAAAATGGATACGCCAATGACTTTATTTCCTCTACAGGAAAATTAAATAACGATAATATATTAAGGAACAGTTAAACTGATTAGTTAATATTTGATTTTTGATTTGGAAGGTAAGATTTACATAATTTTTATAAAGTTTTGCTACATAGTATGAATCTTTCTTTTATACTTTTTTAGACTAACAAATAAAAAGTTCTATACAGTTAAGAGAACGCTATATTATTACATCTGTTTAGATATTGTAAGGGTTTGTAGTGTAATTGAACCACTGCTGTATTAATCCTGTCATATGTGCCACAGGGAACAGTATTAGGTCCTGTCCTGTTTAATCTATATATAAATGGATTATTTTCATTACAGAGTACAGGGCACATAATTGGGTTTGCTGATGATACAGCTATTATTTATGATGCTGAGAATTGGTATGAATTAAAAACAAAAGCAGAATGTGATCTACAACTAATAAAAGAATGGTTTGACTACAAAATACTAACAATTAATTTTAAGAAAACTGTTTATCTACCAATATTTAACTCTAACTTGACCACTGATCTTTTCAAACCCCTTCAAATATCACATAATAAACAAAATTTTTATATTAAACCCGTAAGAAATGTTAATTAATTATTCGTGCTTTATTGTTAAACTAAGTATTTATTTTATTGTTTTCATTATATTATTTATTCTACGTATCATATTTACTAAAACATAACTGTGTATTTACAATTAAAAAAAAACGTACCTATCTATTTATTGTATTATATTATATTGTATTATGTTGCTATTTATGTTATTTATGTTATTTACGTTAATATGTTATTATTTATTATTTTATATCCTATTTACCGAAACAGGTGTATCCGCACCTCTCGGAGACCTTCGGCTTAATTTATTCACTTTAGCTGTAAATATCTAAAAAGATTATACCTATTATTGTTGAATAAATTATTATTATTATTATATAGTTTCTTAAAGAATAAAAATATTTCTTTATTGGCTTCTGCGCCAAATAATTTGTCCATCGTGGAAACACCGTATGGCAACCACATGAACTTCTATTGACCTATCAATCTGCTTCCTTTCACATGTACTACAAGATAAATTATCCATTTGGGTCTTCTTCTTCTTCTTTTTGTATAGATATAACTGTCTGTTTTTCAATGTTCCTCCAATAAGTTGCCATTCCATCGTTTTCGTGGTCTTCCCACTGATCGTCTTACTTTTGGGAAACCGTCTCTCGCCGTCCTATTTGTTTTCATGCGGCTTATGTGGTCGATGATGCGATGATCATGCACTTTGATGAGCTTCTAAATGGACCTGAAAAGACAGACGATAATAACGAGGAAACAGAGGATCTAGTAAATGAAATACAAAATCAACAGGGTGAAGAGCAGGCTCCGACTATAAGCGAAATTCAGAATATCATCGATAAATTAAAAATGAACAAAAGCCCAGGAAGCGACGGCATAACGGCTGAAATGATTAAATTTGGAGGAAATCAGTTAGTAGAGAAAATCCATAAACTAATTAATAATATATGGGAACAAGAAATACTACCTGAGGAATGGACAGAAGCAATACTGTGTCCTATTCACAAAAAAGGAAATATGGCTGATTGTCAGAATTATCGAGGCATAGCGCTGCTAAACATAACGTATAAAATATTGGCTATGCATATTAAAAACAGATTAACAACGAAGGTTGATAAAAGCATAGGAGAATATCAAAGTGGGTTCAGAAAAGGCAGAAGTACTGTGGATCAGGTCTTCACACTACGAGAAATACAGGCTGAAAGTTACGAATATAATAAAGACACCATGGTTCTTTTCATTGACTTTAAACAGGCTTTCGATCGAGTGAAAAGAAGCGAGTTATTCACAGCATTGCAAGACATGGACGTTTCTCTAAAGCTTATTAGAATTATAAAATTAACTCTCCAAAGAACAATGAATAAAGTCAAGATAAACAATACTATAACAGAAAGCTTCGAGGTCAAACAAGGAGTGCGGCAGGGTGATCCATTATCGTCTATAATGTTTAGCATATTACTAGAAAAGGTTATACAGGAAGCAAACATTAATAGAACAGGTCTAATCTACCACAAAAAACATCAGTGCTTGGCATTCGCAGACGATTTGGTAATCTTGGCTAGGAGCAAAATAGAACTTATAGAAACAGTCATGAAACTCGAGGAGAGGGCAGCAACCAAAGGATTGTATATAAATGAAGCAAAAACAAAGTATATGGAATGGACAAATAAGCAATTCGTTCGGGGGCAATACATAACAATGACAACAGCGAAGGGAACACAGTATAAATTCGAAGAAGTTGAGAGATTTGAGCACTTAGGAACTGTCTTCACAAGAGATCCTAACTGTGAAGAAGAAATACAAAAGAGAATTATGTCGGGCAACCGCGCTATATTTGCTCTTAATGGGTTGTTAAGAAGTAAAAATATATCACGAAGAGCAAAACTAAGAACTTACAAGACCGTAATAAGGCCGATAGTAACGTATGCCTCTGAAACATGGGTCACAACAAAAAAAACATCAAGAGTTGTTATTAGTTTGGGAGAGGAAAATACTGCGCAAAATCTTCGGTGGGAAAAACTTAAATGGACAATGGGTAAGAAGAACAAATAAGGAACTAACTGAGCTCTATTAAGATCCTAACATACTAGCGGTAATTAAGGCGCAAAGACTTAGATGGTTGGGCCATGTGCAGAGGATGATTCCATCTAGAATTCCCAGAATGGTACTAGTGTATTGGCAGGGAAAAGACGAAGAGGAAGACCGAGGTCACGATGGAGTAATGGAGTTAGAGAAGATATGAGAAGAATTAACGTAAGGAACTGGGAAAGAAAAGCGACTGACAAAAGGGAGTGGAAAAGAATAGTACATCAAGACATGGGTCTACTAGGCTCGTAGTGCTTACATATTATTATTATTATTATTATTATGTGGTCGATCCATTCTACTCTTCTGTTTTTTACCCAGCTATTAATGGTATCCACCTTGCATCGAACTAGTATATCTGCAAACAATCCATTTGAGTGATGAATAATTTTCAATTAGTCCTTTATTAGTTCGGTACAATTAGTTGCTTTAACTCCTAATGAAACATAGATCTTCTTCTTAAATACCGTCTCCCAATCAGAGATTGGATATGGTCATCACTATATTTACTCTATTTATCTCTGCACTGAAGAGTTATATTGAACTGCATTCAAACCAGTCCCTTAAATTCTTCAACCATAACAGTGTCCTTCTTCCCAAACTCCTTCCTTCTCTTATCTTTTCCTGTATTACCAATCTTAGCATTTCATATAGCTGTCCCTTATTACGTGTCCGAGATACCTATTGTAACTTTCTTATTTTTCTTCTGTTTATTATTTCGTATTCTTTACCCATTTCTCGCAATACTTCCGTGTTCATTTTCTTCTATGTCCATTTTATTCTATTCATTGTTCTCTAATACCAGATTCCAAATGACTGTAGCTTACTTATTTATTTATTTATGTGTTTTTTCTTCAGTCTTGTCTGTCTGGATAAACAATAATCATTTCTCTACACATCCCTTCACATTTTCCGCCTATCTCTTCCATGTCTTTCTTAATCTACATAATTTTCTGCGTCCATGCATTTTACAAACTAAGACAATCTTTTTAATTACTCTGACATGCATATATGCATAATCCATTTTTACTTTCTCATTACAGTTTCTTGAAGAATTTCCTTTTTTTTTCGTCAGACAGTCAATTTTTCTCAAATTTCTCACAACAAAGGTCTACAGCCCCCGACTTCGTATTTGTGACCCCATACATCTTTTCTCTATCGCAAAGAAGCCAAGAAACGTTTTTTTATGATTCTCACCATTTATTAATTACATTCGCTTAAGGGGATGTGTACGTAGTTTCTGCTGCAAAGCTATTCAAATAAGATTCATTTTTTTCGAATCCTGAGAAAACTAATAAGTATTTTTGAAAAATCTAAACACATAATGAAATATTACGTTATTGGCGAGGGCCGAAAGTCCCTGAGAAGTTACAGGGGTGAAAAACTAAGAGAAAATTTAGTGTGATATTTAATTTCAAATATCTCATTCAAAATAAACTTTTTATTTATTCTAAGGGACTTTCGGCCTTCGGTAATAATTTAGTGTTTCATTCTGCGTTTAAATTTTTCAAAAATATTTATTGTTTTTTTCAGGATTCGAAAAAAATGAACACAATGTCTGTGGTAATATTTTCCAAATCTATCTTTGTCATACAACGCACTAAGTCGAATAGAATATTGTCAGCATATTGTCAGTCAGACAGTAACAATCAGTGACAATTTTAAATATTTGACATGGCATCGGAAATATTTTGAGTTGTTGATTAAATAATATTGATAGTGTATTTGATAAATAATTGATTTGAGACGTGAACTTAATAAAAAGTTATTTATTGTTTATTATTTATGGAAGATCCAATGCAGAGAATACACTAGGATATATTCAGTGATTTTGTTGTTAAAGATGTTCAAAATTGTAAGCGTTTCATAGTAACAATATATTATTAAAAAATCACTTTAACACTTTTCCTCTTTTCTCGATTGAGTATTAGTTTTTGTTGTACAGTATATAAATTATTACAATCACTGAATACACAGTTAGTGAAAAAATTATCATATTAATTAACTGAATTAATAATTAAGGCAATTAATTATACAAGTAACAGTTATCCAAGAACATTCAAAAGCCATCTTTAAAGTCAAGTAAAGTTTACATATCCATACCAGTGAGAATTTTACTACACGTAATTTGCCGTGTAAAGACAGAAAAAGAAGGGATAGCTGTAAAATATTTGCGAATTATGTACCGATGGCCTTAACAAATAAAATACCAATTCTTTGCCTCCTCAAAATAAAATGAGAGTTTTTTAATTTCAGATTACAAGTGTTAAAATGCAGAAATACAACTGCAACATCTTTACTTTAAATCCCAAGGCTACAAGACTTGTGTCCCAACAAGACACAGGATTAATCCTACCAATGTGCCATACCAACTACTACGTTTACAATGTTGGTAAGACTAGTGTAAAGGTTACTGTCAAAGCAGGAACAAGAATTATGTGGATCAGAAATGTGAAAACCCTAACATTGGAACCTGGCCAAGATGCTTACCTTGATATGTCCAAAACCAAGTGCCTTGTTTCAGGTAATAGAATTTTTACAAGTTTTTTTATAGTTTGTATATAATTTCGGCAAACATTTAAATTTACTAAACATCTAGAAGCAACGATTTCAAAATGCCCCGTATTCAAACCTTTCTTATATTGGTCGAGATACGTGGACAATATACTTGTTTGATCAGAACTAACAGGCAACTTGAACAAGTTTTATCATATACTAATTCATTCCATAGTACCTAATATTGATTTTACAGTAGAGGCAGAACAGAATCAATCCATAGAGGAGTGCATATAGATTTTCACTTCGGAAAAAATCAAACAAGATAGAACTTTTTGTGATTTCATTAAGAAATGTTTAATAAACAACATATTAAAAAGTTCTACTCGAGAAGTGGGTGCTTCATTTTTTATTAAACAAATGAACTACGAAATTACATGTTTTTTTAAATAACTCCGAAAATATAAATTTTAGAAAAAAAGAATGTGTGTATACTTTGTACGCACGTAAGAAGTTATACTTCTATTATAATATAATTTCAACGAAATAAATATACCTACTTACTTATATATACAGTTACAATACAAAAAATTAACAATAATTACCAAAAATGCACCAAAACTTAACAATGCCAGATATTAAAAAAAAATTTGAATTGTCCGGGATTTGAACCCGCAATCTCGCGATTTTTTGATCTCTGGTCCAATGCTCTACCAACAAGGCCATCAAGCCGCATGCTAGTTACCTTTCAGATATACATAATTATACATCACGGTGACAAGTGAAATATAAAAATAGATGTTTTATTATTGTACGCCCAAGGAAGACAAATCCAAAGACACAAAATGATAATAAAAAAACCTTTTAAACCACCTTTTTCAAATTGCGCAGGTTGTATTATTAATCTTAATGTTAATAAATGAAATATAAATATTTTGACGTTTCACAATTTGACAATTCACTTTTAACTGCAGTGCCTTAAAAATTTTAACACACTGGTGCCTTAAAGTAGCATTTTTAACGCTCCTATGGAGTCCTAAAAATTGCATTTTTAACACGTTTGTAGAAAAATATATTTAAAAACACTAATATATTCTTTCCACACCTTTTCTGGACTGATACATACATAAATTAAAACATTTTGAAGTATAACTTCAAAAATATAATATTAAAACTATTTAAAAAGGCAGTATAACTATTAACTAACCTTTGTTGTTTCTCTTCCCACAAATTTTAAAACCCAACAACCATACATAACCAAACCGTCAACCGTCCAAACCACAGCTGAGCTACAGCTGCCATATTGGATAATTTTTGACATGTCATTTGAACATCCAATCAGAACAAATTTATAATGCGCATGCGCCGGGATCGTAGGTTTTAACATATAAAAATTCACCCTCATCTCGCGCGTAAAGAAGTATAACATCAAAAAACTGACTTAACCATTGAAAAATTCAGAAAATTTTACAAAAAAAATCTTATATAAAGAATTTTCTAAAATTAAATCTGTATCTTCTATAATTTTTTATTTATAACGCTAAAGTCACCCTTCTTACCAACATTGGCGCACTGTAAACTAACGTACGGCGAAGTGCACGGTTGAGTTACTTTAATGTAATTCTTTAACTAATGGATCAAATGAAATTTTACAAATTGAATATGAAAGAAGAATAATTAAGCTATCTTATGGTTATAATAGAAATAACTAAAATGTATGGGCATAAGTACGGAGTGGGCGAAAATGGAGCCACACATTAATTTTGTTTAAAAATGATTTAAAAATGTGTAACTAATACAATTTTTCTTATAAAACTCCCAATTTTGCACAACTTACCTTTCAAGCATCTTACTAAATGATGTTCTATTCAAAAAAAATCTCAAAAATTTATTTCAAATAATATGACGGCTTAAAAATGTAATTTTTGAAATCTTCGTAGTTTTATAGAATTACCACCACTTTAAGACGATATTACTCAAGTTTGAACAGATCTAATACAGTTTCATAAGTGCTTTTTTAAAGCTTAGGATGTAATCTTTAAAATGCACTGAATTATTTTACTTTAGAGATGAAATTAACTATTTCTTTTTAAAAAAATTAGGAAAGATAACAAAAATGTAATACAAAAACCGAAAATTACATACCAGTTAAAAAAATGTTTAAGCAAAGTAATCAAAATTTTTTTCTGTAAAACTTACCTAAAATACATTTAATAATAAGCATCAACAATAATAAATGTTCAGCAAAAAATTTTTTTTTAGCTCTTATACAGTATGTCTGCGTAACTTGGAATCTATTGATAACTTTTTTATTATCAGTTTTACGAAAAAAAGTTATTCTTTATAAAATACTCTGCATCGTATATAATCTAAGATGCAATCATCATATATTAAATTTAATTAATGTTATACGAGATATGTCAAAATATGAATTTCACTCCAGAGTAAAGTACCTTTACATTTCACAATATCGAAAATTGTTATTAAGAAAAGTTGTTTGAAATTAAAAAATTTGTTTCAGTGTTCAATTAAGTATATCCTTCTAATTAAAATATTGTGAATAATAAAGGCACTTAACTCTTAAGAAAAATTCATATTTTTTACATACCTCGTATAAAATTAAAAAAGTTTGATATCTGATGGTTGTATCTTAGATTCTAGACCAGGGAGAGCATTTTAAGAAGAATAACTTTTTTTTCGTAAAAGTAATAATAAAATAGTTATCATAATTGTAATAAAATGATGATGAGTATTCGTAATTTGAGAAAAAATTGAAAAAAATTTTCGATTACAATGATGTAATTGTATATTTAGACATAGTTTCTAATTTCAAACAACTTTTAATAATAGCATTTTTTGATATTCTGAAATATAAAGGTACTTCACCCTTTAACAAAATTCATATTTTTGACATAACTCGTATAAAATTGATAACATTTGATATCTGATGGTTGAGTTTTAGATTTTTGACTATACAGAGCATTTTATTAAGAATAACTTTTTTCCTAAGATTGATAATAAAAAGTTTTCCATGTGGTTCATAGCTACGCAGACACACTGTATAAGAGCTTCTGTATAAGAATTTTCAAATTGCAATGACATATTCGGATTCAGCATAATCAAAAACAAAATAGAAACATATTTGATCAAAGTAAAATGATGAATTTAACAATATTTTAAAAATTATTTATAAAGTCGGTTCGCTAAACTCAGACGCAACTGGCTAGATATTTTAGTCGATAGTTTTTTTGTTTTTTGCCAATTTTGCAAAAATTTGCAAAATTACTAACTATTTAGTGATTATTAACTATTTAGTAATTATTTTTTGCCAATTTTATTAAAATTGGCAAAATTACCGACTAAAATATCTAGAAAGTTGCGTCTGAGTTTAGCGAACAGACCATACAAAACATTATTGTTTAAACAATTAATAAACAATTAGCGGCCAAATCTGCGAGTAGAACTTTTTACTTTAACATGTATATAAACTAACAAAAAAAGTTTTAGAAAAATATAAGCTTGTTTGAATTTTTCCGAAACAATGCATGTTTACGTTCTAATTGCACTCCCCTACCATACATTTCCAAGATTTAAAAAAAATTTTCACGCTGGAAAACAGAAATATGCTTTATTGTCACTGAAAATTTTTACAATTTTATGGACAAAGCTTACATACAGTCAAAAGAAAAACATAATATAAATAACAAATAACAACTACAATTTAATAAAAAATTAGATAAATCGTCAATAATTACAGTATAAGATATAAAAGCCAAGACAAAAACAAACATGAGTTCTCCGTATTTGATAAACCTACCTATACTAACACAACTTCTTCTTCTTCTTCTTTTTGTGTAGACATGACTCTGTCCGTTTTTTCAATGAGCCTTCAGTAAGTTGTCATTCCATCGTTTTCGTGGTCTTCCCACTTATCGTCTTCCTTTTGGGAAACCGTCTTTCCCCGTCCTTACTACTATATTTGTTGTCATTCGGCTTATGTGGTCATTCCATTCTACTCTTCTGTTTTTTGCCCAGTTATTAACGTTGTCCACCTTGCGTCTCGGTCGTATATCTGCACTTCTAGCTCTATCCCATAATGTCTTACCACCCATTTTCCGAAGGATTTTCATCTCTGCTGTTTCTAGCATTCCTTTTGTCCTGTCCATATATATGTCGTGTTTCTACAGCTTATGTCACTATTGGTCTGATGATTTTTTTAAATTCTGCTTTTCATACCTTTCCGATATTTTTATTTCTCTATATTGTTTCATTAAGGCAACCTGCGCTGCGGCTCTGTTTGCTTTATTCACTTGATCTTTCACTTCTCTTTCGAGCTTTCCGTAGCTAGATAGTGTGATGCCTAGATATTTAAAATCAATTAGTTCATTTTCTACTTTTACTGTTATTGTGTTGTTTTGGTAGATATTTTCGATCGTTTTAATTATTACTAAAGTATACGAGAGTATATTCCTATATTAAACTGTAACACTTGTATACTGTATTTAAGAGTAAACAGTAGCGCGTCATCAATATTTTTGTTATTCGAAAGTTCAGAGCGTCGGTAATTCGACACTGACAGTGACATTATACTATCAAAAACAATAATTTTATACGCATAGGCGCGCGAAATGTTGCCGAGTCAGGCACGTTCGATTTCTTGTTATAGAAAATCGATTTTTAGTAGTTCCAATGTGACACAAAATCTAGGCATGGGATAAAAAAGTTTATTTGAAGAAAGTGTATTTTTTGTTCTTCTTAATGGCGGTACAGGTTCCTTTTTGCAATGTTTTATTTAGTTATAGAGTAATTTCCACACACTAATATATTTCTCAAATTGGGCTCTGTATCGCCATTCTTTATTATATTACGGATATGTGTGCCAGATATCTCGAAAAAATATTCAAAATTACAGCCGCAATCTTGGACCGCGTTTTCCGTGCGCTACTGTTGCCTCTTAATACAGCTATATAATTTAACATATTTTTGTAGGTGTGGACTTAACCAATACTGAAGACATCAGAGGCTACGTCCATTGCTGCCAAGTTACCGGCTACCCCTTCTACGACAATAGCGACTCTTCGATTCCAATTGACATTAATATGGTTTCCAAAATACTTACTTCAGTTGGACCAGCAGCAATACCAAAAGCTGCAGATGATCTATCAAAAATTATACATATTTTCTGGCCAGAAAACCAAGAGTCACTGTGGGAGAAAATCAATTCTGTCGTAAGTAATCATCGCAGATTTATTTAAGGGGAATCATCATCATCCAACCAATTTACGTCCACTTCTGTACATATGTCTCTCCCAATTGTTTTAATAATAATAATAATAATAAACTATTTATTACAGAGACAAAATAAAGAAGTAAAAGTACCAAATATAACAATATAGGAAAAAAAATTGTTTCCACACTTCACGGTTTTGTGCTGATTGTTGCCAGTTTATACTAATCTGTCTGATATCATCTGTCCATCGTGTAGGCGGCCTTCCTCTACTGCGTTTATCTTCTCTTGGTCTCCATTCCATCAGCTTTCGTGTCCATCTTGAATCTTTCAGCCTGGCGACGTGTCCTGTCCAGTTCCATTTGAGCCTGGTGATACGTTCTATAACATCTGCGATACCGGTTCTTTGTCTGAGATCTTTATTTCTTATTTTATCCCATAGGGTTACACCCAGCATGGATCTTTCCATACGCCTTTGAGCAACCCTTATAGTCCAAGTGGCGACGCTGTAAAATCTCTTTGAATTTACTAAATCTAGATTTTTCACAGTTGATTACTGTGATTGTGTAGAGAAACATACTGCGTTCGGTCAAGCGAAACGCAGAACAGGGGTTACTGAGAGGGTATCAAAGTTGCTTTCCTACGAAGGTAAATTAATCCATTTACTAAGGCTGAAAGTCAGTACACACATTCTAAATTGAATATAAACAAAATATATTATAGTCGGTCAGCTGTCGGTATATATTATAGTGGGTCCGTCGGCCCCAATTAATGTACAGGTTTATTCACTATATTTTGACCCCCTTGTAAACTGCTTTATTTACAGAATTAGAAAAAAATGTAAAATACAAAAGTTATTCGATTTTTAAATTATGATTTTTTGACATATACAGGGTGATTGATTAGTGTGAGGAAGCTCAGTAGATCTGTTATAGTAAAAATTACAAAAAAAAAGTTATTGACAAAAATTGTAGGCAGCTTTAAACTCCACATTTTAAAATTAGTTACAATCTTACAGGGTGTTTCATAAGATGGTGGCAGACCAAACTTATGTTTTTTTTAAATGGAATACCCTGTATTTTATTTTATATTGGAAATCCTCTTAACTTCCACATCACAAAAATATAAAGTTTTGTTATGTTATACAGGGTATTTAAAAAGTTATAATTAATATTACCCGAAAAGCGTATCAAGTTTAACTCCCTGTATAATTAAAAAGGAGTATAGTAACATTGATCTATTGCAACCATAGTTTTTTAATAATTGTTAAAAATTATAAAACATATTCGTTTGCATCATATTCGTTAAATCAAATACAGGGTAAGTCAAAATGCAACTACTTTATTTTCTTGGCAATTTTAAATAAAACACCCTGTATTTTATATCACTATCGAAAAGTACTAATATTGTACTTAAAATTTTATGAAGTACTCCCTATACCTAAAGTTATCAGTTTTCTAGATATTTTTATTTTTCCATCAAAGGATTAATTTGGTAGATATTTTAACGTTTACCAATAATTATTGTGAGTTGGTCATGATTGATTTGTCAGAAACTGACAGTTTGACATTATTGTTTATAAATTCAGTATTGGGGTACACCGTAAATTAGCAACAATTATTATTTAGTAATTCAGTAATTAATTCAATTTAAATTAGCAATAATGAATTTTACTACTGATGAAATTGTAGATATGATCTGGATTTTGGGGGAATGTAATAAATGGCTATTTGTATAACAAGGGAGGAAAGTGCTTCTTTTCCTCCCGACTCCCGAGAATGAAGTTTACTGCCCGACGCGTAGCGGAGGGCAGTAATCATTCAAGGGGGGAGAAAGCAATTTACTCCCATGTTATACATATGGTTTTTCCACCTTCCTCAAATTAATAACAAGTCATTTTTCATTTTTACTTAATTTATTTATGTAACTAACCAACAAAATTTATTAAAACTAAAACTAGCAAGTAGGTACAATATAACTGTCAATTGTCAAATATAAGTCAAATTATTAATGTAAACATTGTTAAATCAAAATAACAATTTACTGTTTTTTACCATTCTGCAAAATACAGGGTGTTTTATAAATATACGTTAAAATGTATAGATACTTAGGTAATAGAAAATAGATATTGTACAGGGCGTCAATAAGTTATATTTCATGAATAATGAAATACCATGACGTCACTTTTACTTTTCCTCCCTAGGGAGGAAATATATTTTCCTCCCTAGGGAGGAAAAGTACAACTTTGCTCCCTACAATCAGGTCCGGAAAAGTATACTTTCGCTAGAGGTAGGTGGAAAAATACATTACTATCAGCTAGAATTTATCAAGAACGGTTTCCAGATAGGCGGCAACCTAGACAAGATACATTTGAAAAATTAAAAGATCGATTTAACCGCATTGGTTCATGGCCAACTCACAATAACGTTAAAATATCTAGCAAATTAATACTTTGATGGAAAAATAAAAATATCTAGAAAACTGATAACTTTAGGTATAGGGAGTACTTCATAAAATTTGAAGTACGATATTAGTACTTTTCGATAGTGATATAAAATACAGGGTGTTCTATTTAAAATTGCCAAGAAAATAAAGTAGTTGCATTTTGACTTACCCTGTATTTGATTTAACGAATATGATGCAAACGAATATGTTTTATAATTTTTAACAATTATTAAAAAACTATGGTTGCAATAGATCAATGTTCCTATACTCCTTTCTAATTATATAGGGAGTTAAACTTGATAGGATTTTCAGGTAATATTGGTTATAACTTTTTAAATACCCGGTAAAACATAATAAAACTTTACATTGTTGTGATGTGGAAGTGAAGTAGATTTCAAATTTAAAATAAAATACAGGGTGTTTTAATTAAAAAAACATAAGTTTGGTCTGCCACCATCTTATGGAACACCCTGTAAGATTGTAACTAATTTTAAAATGTGGAGTTTAAAGCTGCCTACAATTTTTGTTAATAACTTATTTTTGTAATTTTTACTATAACAGATCTACTGAGCTTCCTCACACTAATCAATCACCCTGTACGTATGTATATCGTACTAGTGACGTCATCCATTTGGGCGTGATGACGTAATCGACTATTTTTTTTAAATGGGAATAGGGGTCGAGTGCTATCTCATTTGAAAGGTTATTCAATTTTATATTCAATAATACAGGGTGTAACAAAAATACAGGTCATAAATTAAACCACATATTCTGGGACCAAAAATAGTTCGAATGAACCTAACTTACCTTAGTACAAACATGCACACAAAAGAAGTTACAGCCCTTTGAAGTTACAAAATGAAAATCGATTTTTTTGAATATATCGAAAACTATTAGAGGTTTTTTGTTGATAATGGACATGTAGCATTCTTATGGAAAGAACATCTTAAAGAAAAATTATAGTGAAATTTGTGCACCCCATAAAAATTTTATGGGGGTTTTGTTCCCTTAAACCCCCCAAACTTTTGTGTCCGTCCCAAATAAATTATTATTGTGGTGCCATTAGTTAAATTCAATATTTATAAAACTTTTTTGCCTCTTAGTATTTTTTCAATAAGGCAGTTTTTATCGAGTTGCGGCTTCTTTTTTAATATGTTTACATAAAAATTTTATGAGGGTTTTGTTCCTTTAAACCCCCCAAATGTTTGTGTACGTTCCAATTAAACTATTACTGCGGTACTATTAGTTAAACACAGTGTTTTTAAAACTTTTTTGCCTCTTTGTATTTTTTTGATAAAGCATATTTTATCGAGATGTGGCTTCTTTTTTAATATGGTTCAAAATATACTCAAAAATGTAAATCATAAATAAATTTTCATATTATTACAAAGTCTCCATAACCGTACTTTACCATATACAAATATGTGGTGGATTTGACAAATATTCAAATATTTCGATAAAAACTGACTTTTGAAAAAGTACTAAGAGACAAAAAAGTTTTTAAAAACTTGTGTTTAACTAATGGCTCTACAATAATAATTAAATTGGAACGTACAAAAAAGTTTGGGGGGGTTTGAAGGAACCAAACCCCCATAAAATTTTTATGGGGTGTCCAAATTGCATTATAATTTTTTCTTAAAATACTACTGCCATAAAAATACCACATGTCCATTTTCAATAAAAAATATCTAATAGTTTTCGATATATTAGAAAAAATCGATTTTTATTTTGTAACTTCAAAGGGCTGTAACTTTTTTTCCGTGCATATTTGTACTAAGGTAAGTTAGGTTCAATCGAACTATTTTTGGTCCCAGAATATGCGATTCAATTTATGACCTGTATTTTTGTTACACCCTGTATAAGCATTAACATGATTAATTATACAGGGTGTCCAAAATTTTTTTTTAATTAAATTAATTCTTTAATTAATAATTCAAACAAATTTTTGGACTATAAATAATGATTTTAATGTTTATAGTACTGTATAGAGAATTGAATAACCTTTCAAATGAGCTAGCACACGACCCCCATTCTCATTTAAAAAAATAGTCGATTACGTCATCACGCCCAGATAGATGACGTCACTAGTACGATATATATGTCAAAATATCATAATTAAAAAATCGAATAACTTTTGTATTTTACATTTTTTTCTAAATCTGTAAATAAAGCAGTTTACAATAAGGTCAAAATATAGTGAATAACCCTGTACATTCATTGGGGCAGACCGACCGGCTCTGTCCCGTCATACAGCTGACCGACTATAATAACTTTTATTTATATTCAATTTAGAATGTGTGTACTGATTTTCAGCCTTAGTAAATGGATTTAATTACTTTCGTAGGAAAGCAACTTTGATACCCTCTCAGTAACCCCTGTTCTACGTTTCGCTTGACCGACCGCAGTATGTTTCTCTACACAATCACAGTAATCAACTGTGAAAAATTTAGCTTTAGTAAATTCAAAGAGATTTTTCAGCGCTGCCTCTTCGTCTATTACTTTCGACGTTGTTAGCCTTGGTTAGAGTCAGTGTCTCTGCTCCATATTATGTTATTACTGGTCTCTATCTATCTAATTAGCCTTCTTCGGTCCATCTTTGGACATAGGCCTCCCCAATCCTTTTCCATTCTTCTCTGTCTGTCGCTACGGTTATCCACCTAGAGCCAACGTGCTTCTTGACATCATCTGCCCATCTCATTTGTGGTCTTCCTCTGCTTCGTTTATATTGCCACGGTCTCCAATTTATGAGAATTTTGTTCCATCGATCTTCTTTTTGTCTTCTAGTGTGTCCGGCAAATCTGCATTTCAACTTTGCAACTTCTTGTCTAACATCCCTAACTTTGGTTTTCTCTCTTATCCACTCGTTTCTCTTTTTATCCAATAGTTTTATGTGCAACATTTGCCTTTCCATTGCTCTTTGCGTCTTTATGATCTTGTCCATGTTTGCTTTTGTAAACGTCCACGTTTGTGAACCATAAGTGAGAACAGGGAGTACGCATTGATTGTATACCTTGGTCTTAAGATGTTGTGGATATCTTTTGTTTTTAAGGATGTAGCTTAGTTTTCCAAATGCCGCCCATGCCAGTCTAACTCGTCTTTTGATCTCTGCACTTACTGGTAGCACACATTAATCAAACACTTTTTTTAAACTAATCGGTATACTGCTTCGAAATATATCCTTTCTTCAGTGCTCCGTAGGCTTCCCACGCAAGGGGGGATATTACAAGAAAAATTACTGAGAGACCATGTACGACTACTGGAAGTAAATTAGTTACTTATACAGGGTGTTTAATTAATAATTGTCCATATAGTAACTGGAGAAATCTTAGCACAAAATACGAAGATTTAACCTAAAACACTCAAATAAAATGTGGTTCCTTACTGAGTTACAGGGTATTTTATCTAAAAATTTAAAAACTATTTTTGCTCAGCATTTTAGAACTATTTGACGTATCATTTTCATACTTGACAGAAAGTATAGGTACTATACAAACTACTAAATTATGTTAAACAAAGGTTTATGGCTATTACCAGAGGCGTACGAGGGGGGAAAGTAAATGGTTGACCTTTTCCAAATTCTACGCCACTGGCGAAATTGCTATTTTAATTAAATTTTTAGATTCTCCAATACTTTCTATGAAAATAATTTACTATTCATTCGTAACGATAAAGTCATTAGTTTTCGAGATATATGAAGTTAAAAATGAAACGACACGGTTATTTTGATCAGTGTATTGTGTCGCTTCATTTTTAATTTCAAATAGGTCGAAAACTAATCATTTTATCGTTATAAATGAAGAGTATATTATTTACATAAACAGTATTGCAAAATCAAAAAATTACACTAAAATAGCAATTTCGTCAGTGGCGTAGAATTTGGGAAGGTTCGTAATTAAGGTATGTACGTATTATGTGAAATTTAGGGTACCTTAAGTTTTATCAGGGAAGAGACTGTTTTATCAAGGAAGAGGCTGTTTTATCAGTATTACACTCAATTATTGGCTAGAACGACGCGTGGTGATTGGCTGAAAAACCAAAAACGTCAGAATTTGACAGGTGAAAAAAATAATCAAAGGTAATACCACGAGTCCTCTAAATTTTATCGATAAATTTTTTTGTTTTCACGAAAACTTCTTTATTTGGTAAAATTACGAAAACAAACCGAATGATAAAATCACGAGTCCGAAGGACGAGTGATTTTATCCATTTCGGTTTGTTTGAGTGATTTTACCCTAAATAAAGAAGTTTAAGTATGAAAACGAAAAAATTTATCAAGCAAAATTTAGAGGACGAGTGGAATCTGAAAAGATTAGTTTGTGAACCAATATGTATTATTAGTAAATACGGGCATCTGTGAAATATTTTTAAGACAACTAGGATCAATGTCTTAAGTAGGTTATAGATAAATTATTTTATGATTTAAAAATGAACCAATTTATTTATTATATTGTTAATACATAAAAAGCTGTTTAATAAATCGAAAATGAACAATTATTAAAAACACAATTTTTATAACTAATATGAGATTTTCCAATGTCGTTCGTAAGGTATTATGTGAAATTTAGGGTACCTTAAGTATTATCAGGGAAGAGACTGTTTTATCAAGGAAGAGGCTGTTTTATCAGTATTACACTCAATGATTGGCTAGGACGACGCGTGGTGATTGGCTGAAAAAGCAAAAACGTCAGAATTTGACAGGTGAAAAAAATAATCATATGAATCATATCATAAATTATTCAAAATAATTGTGCCGTTTCATATTTAACTTCAAATATCTCGAAAACTAATGACTTTATCGTTACCAATGAAAAGTATATTATTTACGTAGAAAGTATTTGTAGAATCTAAAAATGGTACTAAAATAGTAATTTCTCCAGTGGCGTAGAATTTTAGAAGGGTCAACCATTCACGATCCCCTGTCGTACGCCTCTGGTAGTAACTAGAAACGTTTGTTTATCATAATTTAGTAGGGTGTCTAGTAGCCGTACTTTCTGCCAAGTATGAAAAGGATACGTCGAATAGTTTTAAAATGCTGAGCAAAAAAACACCCTGTAACTCAGTAAGGAGCAACATTTTATTTAAGTGTTTTAGGTTAAATCTTCGTATTTTGTGCTAAGGTTTCTCCAGTTACTATATGGACAATTATTAATGAAACACCCTGTATAAATATTTAGTTTTTTTCCTTTTAGATACTTCATCTGTTAGACACCTCTAGGCAAGAGCTTGTTCAATCCGTAATCAGTAAACTTGCCCAAATAGCAGAAAGACTTAGAACGGTAATGCATGAATTAGAAGAAGGAAAACCAACAGTTCAGCAGAAATTTTTGAGCATTCTAGAAGATCTGGTGGATTTCCAAAACAAGTTTAGACTTGAACGAAGAGAAACTCAAGAAAATCTTAGACCAAGCTACAAACTGCTTCCTTATTATTCTGCTGTTGTGAACTTGAGGCTTAAGATCAATCAGTTCGCTATAATTAACCGAGATAAGCTTAGTTTGGATGAAGCTGCCGTCAAGCACATTCAGGTGTGGTCTGATAACCTGATAAACGATCCAGAATCGGGAGCAATAGGATATATTACCTCCCTTTCCAAGGATCGGCTTGAGATGGAATACAAAACATGTTATGCAGAACTATTGTATGACGGTCTTGTAACTGTTCGAGGTTACTGTATCCTTAGCGGATTGCAGTTCTTCCCGCTCTGGAAATCAATTGTAGATTATCCAAATAGCACAGAGGAGCCCTACAATGATGTCATCATTTACTCGACGTACTGGGGTAGAGCAACACCTAGACTTCACAGGCAAATGGTCACAGAAGACCATGTTCCACCAGTGAAACCAGCTTTGGTGAACGGTAAACGTAACCAACCAACATCTATTGTTGTTTACACTTTGAAAGATAAAGTGTCTGGTGATCCAGTCATTTCTGGTAAGCATTAAAGATACTCATTTATTAACCAACTGTATACAAAATACACAAAAATGTCGTATCTCATACTGCCCATGTTAGTGTAATTGTTATGTAAAGATTCTCTTCTAAATCACTTATTTTGCTTTTCTTGTGTGTCTATTTAATTTCCACGAATTAAGACTAGGTAGTATGACAGCTGGACATCAACATCATAAGAGTTGATATGATAAAATAAACAAAACCATGTCCTACAAGAAAAACAAGAAAAAGAATTGACCCATTTTGTATAGTTTGCCTGCTCTTTAAGACTTGGTAACTCTTGTAATACACACAATTTGTGAATAACGGTGTACTTCATATGATGAGCTAATTATGGTGACGCTGTCTGGGAATTGAGGATTTAGTATGGTGTAGGTGCGTATGTGCAAGCAACTACTAATGAAAGGGTTTAAGGAAATTTATCCCGAGGCACGAAAAAGATGGCTTAAAATAAATGAAACAAGAACCAAGTACATGCGAAACAAACACCTCACACAGAAAGGAATATCGCAATACGCAACTATACTATTAGTCGAAGCAATAAAGCACTGAACCTCCGAAAAAAAAACCACAAGACGGATCTTAATAATTCTTTTTGCATTCGATTCGTGAATGCGCCAGGAAACTTTGTGAACCGGAGCCATGATACAATATTGAAAAACTTCATACAAAAAATGCATTCTTAAAGTGCATCTCAAACAGACAATAAAAAAATCAGAACTCGTCAATTATCGGCGGAAATGAGTTCAATGTTGTTATTCAGGGGTTTTTGGGGTCGCTGAAAACGAATATGACGTGAAAAGTGATCTCCGGAGTATTTGGTGACGAAGGTACCTACTGCAGTCGCGCACCCAGGGGGGGGGTTTTGGGGGTTAAAACAGGGCATATCAAAAAATATAAAGAATAGTAGGAAAATGTAACTTGTCTTTCACAAACAATACAAAATAATTTCAGTGCCCAAGCGAAGCTAGGGAAAATAATCCCCGGACAAATAATCCCGGAGAAATAATCCCGGACAAAAAATCCCTACCAATTATTCCTGGACAAAAAATCCTCAGACAAAAAATTATTTAACAAAAAATCCCCGGACAAAACATCCTCACAAAAATGCCGGACAAATAATCCCCACAATTTTTTTTTTGGCAAAATATCCCCACAAAAAATCCCCAAGAAATATTTGCTGCCGAATAGTTCTCTAAAAATTTTCCCGTGAATGCAATAGACTCAAATGTTTTTCAGCCTCAGTGCATGAGAGCTATAGCAATCGCCATGAAACCGGTTTTCGGCACGAAAATAATGATTAGCAGTTAAGATTAGGTAAGCATAAACTGTTTTTTCGATTACCAAATTGCGAATTTCAATTCCATGCCGAAAACTTCAAATTTTACATGAAAAACGAGTGTGAGTTTTTTCAAAAATCGTGGAAGATATGGGGAATGAGCTAAGGCTGTGAGAACCATGTTGTAATTATTCGATTAAATCTTTTACTCATTCTGCTTTGAATAACTATTTTCAAAACATTGCCTATTCGTGATGAAAACTGTTGGTCCTAAAAACGATAATCTTGATTGTAATGCAGAAAAAACCTGTTCCTTTTAGGAAGAGCAAAATAGAGCAAAAATGTAGGATCAAAAATATTTAGTCATTATCATCATCAATGGCGTTATAACTCTTCCTTATAACTCTTTCTTATAACTATAAGTGTCTTTGCGAGTGGTTTACTATTGCCTTCCATGTTGGTTGGTCCTGTGCCGCTATTTCCCATTGTCTCACTCCCATTTTCTCCAGATCTTCTCTGACTGCATCTTTCTACCTTTTTCTAGGCCGTCCTACAGACTTTCTCCCAGCTGGCCTCTCCCCGAGCTGCTATGTCTGGTTTGATTTTTGGATAAATTTTTCGCATGGCATATTCTAAGGCCAGGTTAAACAACAATGGGGACAACGGATCTCCCTGTCTCAGTCCAGAATTTACGCAGAAAGCATTTGATATTTCCCCACCTCTTCTAACTTCAAAGAAGTTACTTACAAACATTTGCGTTACCGCAGTTAGTTTCTTGGGTACGTCTAGCTTGACCAGTTTATTCCATAGTGTAGGATGATTAATTAAATCATAAGCCTGTTTGAAATCTATAAAGATCTGATGCACGTCTTGATTATATTCCCAATCCTTTCAAGCATTTGTCTATCAACAATCGATCTTGCGGGCCTGAAATCACACTGGTAGTCACCATTTCTTCGACGTATGGTAGTAATCTCTTTAGTAATACATATCGAAAAATATTTAGTCATCAGTTTCAATTCACTGTAAGCAACATTTCAAAAACCTGCTTCAAAAGCTTTCAAAAGATATGTCAAAAACCTGTGTTCTGCGTTTTCATAACAAAGCTAAGCATTCTTAATAGAGCAAAAATTTTTTATGGATGCACACAGATAATAGGCAATGTTTTGAACATAGTTATTCAAGGCAGAGTGAGCAAAAGATTTAAGCGAATAATTACAACATGATTCCCACAGCCTTAGCTCATTTACCATATCTTCCACGATTTTTGAAAAAACTCACACTCGTTTGTCATGTAAAATAATTTGAAGTTTTCGGCATGTAATTGGAATTCGAAATTACAATAATTCATGATTAATCCTAATTACTAATCATTATTGTCGTGCCGAAAAGCGGTTTCATGGCCATTGATATAACTCTTAAGCACTGGGGCTGAAAAACATTTGAGTCAATTGCGTTCACGGGAAAACTTTTAGAGAACTATTCGGTAGCAAATAATTCATGGGGATATTTTGTCGAAAAAAAAATTTTGGGGATTATTTGTCCGGGATTTTCTGTCGGGATTTTTGCCCGGGAATTATTTGTCTGGGGATTTTTTGTCCAGGAATAGTTTATGGAGATTTCTTGTCCGGGATTATTTGTCCGGGGATTATTTGTCCGAACCCCGCCCAAGCCAACCCCCCCCCCAGAGGAAAATTCTGGGTGCGCCACTGAGCTACTGTGTACCCCGTCTTGTGGAGTTTTCGAAAAATTCATTAAAAATTAGTCAAAAATCATACTCGGGATTTTTGGGGTCGCTAACGACGAATATGGCATCGGAAGTACTCTACGGAGTACTTGGTACCCAGGGTACCTACTGTTTACCTCGTTTTCTGGAGTTTTTGGTAAATTCATTAAATCATTAGTTAAAATTTATTACTTAGGGGTTTTTGGGGTCTCTGACGACGAATATGACATCGGAAGTGATCTCCGGTGTACCTGGTGCCCAGTATACCTACTTTTTATCTCGTAACTAATGATGTTTGATTAATTTTTTAATGAATTTGCTGAAAACTCCAGAAAAAGAGGTAAACAGTACCCTAGGTACCAGGTACTCCGTAGATCACTTCCTATGTCATATTCGTCGTCAGCGACCCAAAAAACCCCTGAGTAATGATTTTTGGCTAATTTTTTAATGAATTTGCCGAAAACTCCATAAGAAGTAGGTACCCTGGGCACCACGTATTCCAGAGATCGCTTCCGATGTCATATTCGTCGTTAGCGACCCCAAAAATCTCCGAGTATTTATTTTTGACTAATTTTTTAATAAATTTCTTGCCGAAAATTTCACAAGAGAGCTAAATATTAGGTACCCTGGGCACCAAGTACTCAGAAAATCACTTCCGATGTCATATTCGTCGTTAGCGGCCCCAAAAAACCCCGAGTAAATAGTAGGTACCATTGGCAACAGGTACTCCGGAGATCACTTTTGACGTCATATTCATTTTCAGCGACCCCAAAAACCCCCCGACTAACAAAATTGAACTCATTTCCGCCGATACCTAATTGATGAGTTCTGAATTTTTTATTCTCAGTTTGAGATGCACTTTAAGAATGCATTTTTTGTATGCAGTTTTTTAATATTATATCATGGCTCCGGTTCACAAAGTTTATTTGCGCATTCACGAATCGAATGCAAAAAGAATTATTAAGATCATATGTGGATGCCTTCACATATCTGGGCACAGAAATCAATCAAAAGAATTCCAAAAGTAGCGAAATTAATGCACGTATTTCCAGTGCGAATCGTACATACCTATTATGGTATAAAAGCTTGATGACATCGAAATTATTACACAAAAGAACCAAAATGACTATCTACAGAATATTAATTAGACCCGTAGTAGGTAACCTATAATTGTGAGACCTGGGTAATGAAAAAAAAAGGATGAAACGCAACTTAGGACATTTGAGAGAAAGAAACAAAACACCGAGAAAAGTATATGGCCAGTTGCAAGAAGAATAATGTGTGTATGTGTAAAAAAATATTTAGACATTATTTTATATTGACATTATTTATATTAATATTATTTTAATTTTTTCCTACACAGTTTTTCACAGATTTTGTTTCGAATTTAAATTTTAGGTCTTACTGTTCAGTATGAAAACGGCGAAAAAAGTGTTACTGGCAAAGTGTCTCCCGACTTTCAAATAATTGAGTTTGATGGAAATCATGTAACTTCTGTTAGTGCTTATGGTTGGGGACAAATTGACGGTATGTATTTTAATAATACATTAAATACTGTATAATAGTTTTTATGATTAGATGATATAGCCATCTAATTTGAGTCATTTTTGCCAAACTTTCAGTCATAACTTTTTAACCGGAAATGATATAGGTCTGGATCCCGCGTATGAAAAAAAAGTTGATTAATAGCAAGCTGAAAATTTGTTAATAGCTTAAGGGTGTCTAGTCGGACCAACTTTGATATATGGGAACACTGGAACAGGGGAAGTTTTAATTGTGGAACAGTTTAAAAATTTGGAACGGTCAGACCACGAAAACGGCACAAGTATTTTGTCCGACAGAACAGATTTAAACTCTTCGAACAGAGATTAAACTCTCATGCAAAAATCAGACTGCTATGTATCACCAAATGGGCGTTTGATCGGAGAGTTCAAGTCTGTTCTGTCGGACAAAATAAATGTGCCGTTTTCGTGGTGTGACCGTTCCAAATTTTTAACCTGTTCCACAATTAAAACTGCCCCTGTTCCAGTGTTCCCATATATCAAAGTTTATCCGTCTAGACACCCTTAAGCTATTAACAAATTTTCAGCTTGCTATTAATCAACTTTTTTTTCATACGCGGGATCCAGACCTAATATCAAAACCGAAATTAAATATTTGAACTCGACTTTTCCATACGCCATGATTCATATAATATTATATTTAATTTACTATTTCTGAGAATACAATGTGGCACTTACGATTACGTCTTTGTAATTGGAAGTGATATACAGTGCGTCCATAAAGTAACGCATAAATTCATTATTTCGTACACCGGCGATTTTAAAGAAAAATCCTGAAACACGTCGATTTTTATTTTTAATTTCCGATTTTTTGGCACATATATTATACTAGTGACGTCATCCATCTGGGCGTGATGACGTAATCGATGATCTTTTTTAATGAGAATAGGGGTCATGTGATAGCTTATTTGAAAGGGTATTCAATTCTCTATTCCCTAATATAAACATTAACATGATTATTTATACAAGGTGTTCAAAAAACATTTTTTTAATTAAAACAATTGAGACAAAACGAAGAATGTATGTAATTTATTTAATTTAAAATACGTTTCAATGTTGTCAGAAAACAGGAAAAAAATGTTTATTTGACAAATACATATTGTTTTTCGCTTAAATTTAATGTTAAAGCTGCCACCCACCAGGCTCTTGCCAGTTTGAACATTTCGTTTAAGCGAAAATCAATGTTTATTTGTCAAATAAAATTTTTTTCTGTTTTCTGACCGTGGTAAAACGCATTTTGAATTAAATAAATTACATACATTCTTCGTTTTGTCTCAATTATTTTAATTGTAAAATGTTTTTTTGAACACCCTGTATAAATAATTATGATAATGTTTACATTAGTGAATAGAGAATTGAATACCCTTTCAATTGAGCTATCACATGACCCCTATTCTCATTTAAAAAATCATCGATTATGTCATCAGGCCCAGATAAATGACGTCACTAATATGATATATATGCCATAAAATCGGAAATTAAAAATAAAAATCGACCTGTTTCGGGATTTTTCCTTAAAGTCGCCGGTTTACGAAATAATGAATTTATGCGTTACTTTATGGACGCACTGTATAAGCTCTGGATGAGAGCTCACACTTATTCTCTTTGTGAACTGCGGCAAGATTGTGATCACTAATTTATTCAATTGAATATACTGCCGTGCTAAGCCCAAAGGCGGTAACTGATTCTTTATCGAAAATGAGATTGTTGTATTTCTACGTAGATTATAGGTATTTAGAATATTTTTACCAAGTCCTTAGAGTTGTAGAACTATTATAATAGGTATCTAGAATATATACAAAGTCTTTGGAGTTGTAGAAGCATTATAATATAATGAAACCTACCTAGAAATACAAAAATGTCATTTTGATAAAAAATCAGTTACCGCCTTTGGGCTTAGCACGGCAGTATAATGTTTTCACCTTTTCTACAACATTAAAAAAATAGTGAATACCTTGAATTATCGATGTCTGTCTGTCCGTTCGTCTGTTATCAATTAGTGATGCCGAAAAAGTAACTATTCGTTACAAAGTACTCGTTACTTACGAATACCGAAAGTAACGATTACTATACAGAGAGGCAAATCGTTACTTTGATTACTCTGAGTAGTAACGACTATTGTATCTACTTTGATTACTTTGGTTACTCTGATTACTTCGTTACTTCACACCAATCGTATTAGAGCGAGTAACGACTATTGTATCTACTTTGATTACTCTGATTACTTCGTTACTTCGTACCAATCGCATCAGAGTGAGTAACGACTATTATAAATATCTACTTTGATTACTCTGATTACTTCGTACCAATCGTAACAGAGCGAGTAACGACTATTATATCTATTTTGATTACTTTGATTACTCTGATTATACTCGTACTTCGTGAAGTTCGTTATTATATCGGAATACCTATACAAAACACCTACCTACTGAGAAATACGATTCTCCGTATGATTACCAGTACTCAAATGCAAAAGTAACAAAAGTAATCATAGTAATCAAATCATTTTTATCCCTTAAACAGATTGGTGAAGGTCGTTGTTATATCGGAATACCTATACAAACCTACCTACTGAGAAATACGATTCTCAGTATGATTACCGGTACACAAATACAAAAGTAACAAAAGTAATCATAGTAATCAAATCATTTTTATCCCTTAAACAGATCTGTGAAGGCCGTTGTTATATCGGAATACCTATACAAAATAGCTACCTACTGAGAAATACGATTCTAAATATGATTACCGGTACTCAAATACAAAAGTAACAAAAGTAATCATAGTAATCAAAGTAACGAATACTGTAAATGATTAGTTTATACAAAATACCTACCTACTGAGAAATACGATTCTCGATATGATTACCGGTACTCAAATACAAAAGAGACAAAAGTAATCATAGTAATCAAATCATTTTTATTCCTTAAACAGATCGGTGAAAGTCGTTGTTATATCGGAATACCTATACAAAATACCTACCTACTGAGAAATACGATTCTCAATATGATTACCGGTACACAAATACAAAAGTAACAAAAGTAATCATAGTAATCAAATCATTTTTATCCCTTAAACAGATATGTGAAGACCGTTGTTATATCGGAATACCTATACAAAATAGCTACCTACTGAGAAATACGATTCTAAATATGATTACCGGTACTCAAATACAAAAGTAACAAAAGTAATCATAGTAATCAAAGTAACGAATACTGTAAATGATTAGTTTATACAAAATACCTACCTACTGAGAAATACGATTCTCGATATGATTACCGGTACTCAAATACAAAAGAGATAAAAGTAATCATAGTAATCAAATCATTTTTATTCCTTAAACAGATCGGTGAAAGTCGTTGTTATATCGGAATACCTATACAAAATACCTACCTACTGAGAAATACGATTCTCAATATGATTACCGGTACACAAATACAAAAGTAACAAAAGTAATCATAGTAATCAAATCATTTTTATCCCTTAAACAGATCTGTGAAGGCCGTTGTTATATCGGAATACCTATACAAAATAGCTACCTACTGAGAAATACGATTCTAAATATGATTACCGGTACTCAAATACAAAAGTAACAAAAGTAATCATAGTAATCAAAGTAACGACTACTGTAAATGATTAGTTTATACAAAATACCTACCTACTGAGAAATACGATTCTCGATATGATTACCGGTACTCAAATACTAAAGTAACAAAAGTAATAATAATAATAATCAAAGTAACGAATACTGTAAATTATTACTTTATACAAAATACCTACCTACTGAGAAATACGATTCTCGATATGATTACCGGTACCGGATACAAAAGTAACAAAAGTAATCATAGTAATCAAAGTAACGAATACTGTAAATGATTACTTTATACAAAAGTAACGATTTGTAACGAATACTCGAAAGTAATTATAATCAACATCACTATTATCAATCCATGAAAAGAACTCCTTCATTATTAGAACAGATATACTTCGGACTTACGGTTACAGTCGTCACAATAGTACAAGCAATATATTTTTCGACGCGCCTTAACTAGATCTTGGGTAAAAATGTAGGACTTAAGAAGTCCAATTGCTTCTTTACATGAATATGAACGCTATGACTGTGTTACACACATTTTAGATTGCGGTATAGTAATTTATAAAAGAAAACTGTTTTGTTTTAGGTCTCAAATTTTCATTCTGCAACGGTCACTCCGTAACTGTTGGAACTACATCGAGCGATAAGCATGAATACCATCTTCAAAACCACCACATTGTTGGCTTCTTCCTTGCTAATGATTTTGACCCACTTGAAGGACAAGCTGCGAATATCTTCGTCAGCTTCCAACTGTGCCAAGTAGATGGATCGAGTAACGACAAATGCGTTATAAGCCGTTAATGTATTGGCTTTATAATGTGTCACTATAATATGTATTAAAATAAAGATTTACTATTATGTATCTCTTGTCTATTTTATGTGAAAAAACATTTTACAAAAAATTCTTTCGTCTACGTCTACACCATTGCTCCTATTCCGATCTCGATGTCGGCAGTTTCTTCTTATAATATAATATATAATATAGTCTATTTCTACCACTTCTAATTTTTTCTTCTCTTTCATTGTCATTTGCCAACATTCAGATCCGTACGTCAAAATTGGTTCTACAGCTGACTTGTATATTGTCATTTTTGTTCGTAAACTAATTTTAGCAGATCAGAGCAATGAGTTTAGTATTTTCGCCTTGTATTTTCCGCTGAATGTCCCGATGTTCCGAGCAAAAAACTAATTTTTCAATCTAATAGCACATAAAACAACATCCAAAAACGTTATTCTACATCCTGCCAGATTGAAAACAATGGGAATCTTTTCTGGTAACACCTCCGAGGCTTCTACAATTTGCAAGCCATAACGGATGCTGAGACTAAGGAAGATGAGGGAATTTTACAATTTATAATTCACGTCCCATCTGCTCAGCGCGGTAAAGTTCCAACGAGAATGGTACCCTTCGTACTCCAATCAGAGTAAACATTTAAATCAAAAATGAATAACCATTTTCAATTTCGTTGCAACACGAAACTACAGCCACATCATTATTCCAGTGCAATCAGAGAGTGCAGCAAGCACCTCTACCGGTTTCGAAACATATTAGTCTTTCATCAGGAGGCACATATGCTGCTCTCTCTGACCCAACTAGGACAAACCCCGGCATGCAGTCACGGATTGCAACGAACGAAATGGAAGGGATACCCTAGCGGCAACTGCTAGTAAAAAACGAAGTTTTCAATCTAATAGCACATAACGTTTTTGGATGTTGTTTTATGTGCTATTAGATTGAAAACTTTGTTTTTTGCTAGCAGTTGCCGCTAGGGCATCCCTGCCATTTCGTTCGTTGCAATCCGTGACTGCATGCCGGGGTTTGTCCTAGTTGGGTCAAAGAGAGCAGCATATGTGCCTTCTAATTAGAGACTAATAAGTTTCGAAATCGGTAGAGGTGCTTGCTGCACTCTCTGATTGAACTGGAATAATGATGCGGCTGGAGTTTCGTGTTGCAACGAAATTGAAAATGGTTATTCATTTTTGATTTACATGTTTACTCTGATTGGAGTATGAAGGGAACCACTCTCGTTGGAACTTTACCGTGCTGAGCAGATGGGACGTGAATTGTAAATTGTAGAATTCCCTCATCTTCCTTAGTCTCAGCATCCGTATGGCTTGAAAATTTTAGAAACCTCGGAGGTGTAACCAGAAAATGTTCCCATTGATTTCAATCTGGTGGGATGTAGAGTAAGATTTTTAGTATTATTTCATGTGCTATTAGATTGAAAACTTATTCTTTTGCTAGTAGTTGCTGCTAGGGCATGCCTGCCATTTCGTTCGTTGCAATCCGTAACTGCACGCCGTGGTTTGTCCTGGTTGGGTCAGAGAGAGCAGCATATGTGCCTCCTGATGAAAGATTAATAAGTTTCGAAACCGGTAGAAGTGCTTGCTGCACTCTCTGATTGAACTAGAATATAATACAGCTGTAGTTTCGTGTTGCAACGAAATTGAAAATGGTTATTCATTTTTGAAATTAACTCATTTGTATTTGAGGTGTAGAGTGGTATCCAATACAGGTAGAAAGTAATCTATTGTTAATCTATTGTTCTTTTAATTATTATTCCTGCTATTCAGTATGTTTACCTCTCGAAATTTAACGATATTATTCAAATAAGTACAAATGACTTTGTAATAGAACTAGTGGCAGAAATAAGAGCAGCCATAATATCACTAAAAGAAGGGAGAGCTCCATGACCAGACGGAGTACAATCTGAATTTCTGAAACTTCTTGATGATGAATCTATAGGAATACTATGTAAAATCTTCAATAATATCTATGACACAGGCAATATCCCAAAAGATTGGCTAGTTTCAGAATTTATTACCTTACCAAAGAAACAAAGAGCAAAAAAGTGCGGAGAATATAGGCTGATAAGTCTAATGAGCCATACATTAAAACTTTTTCTTAAAATTATACATCGTAGAATATACAAGCTATGCGAAGAGATAATACAAGATACACAGTTTGGATTCATGAAAGGCGTAGGTACAAGAAATGCACTGTTTAGTCTACAGATATTATTTCAAAGATGCAGAGATATGACTTGCGATATTTACACCTGCTTTGTGGACTACCAAAAAGCATTTGATACAGTTCAACACCGAAAAATGATAGATATTCTAACAAAATCCCAAATGGATGATAAAGACCGGCGTATAATACAAAGTTTACACTGGAACCAATCAGCCACAATAAGAACGAATCTTGGAGGTAAACCAACGGAAGCGATCCAGATTCTACCAGACGTTAGACAAGGTTGTATACTTTCACCTATATTATTTAACCTTTATTTAGAGGAAATATTTAGTGAATGAAGCCTTGGAAAATTGCGAACATGGAATACTTCTGAATGGAGAACGCCTAAACAACATCCGATATGCAGACGACACCGTTATTTTTGCAGACAGTTTGAACAGTTTACAGCATCTAATAAACAAAGTAACTGAAGTAAGTTAAATATTTGGACTTCAAGTAAATATATCAAAAACCAAATTTATGATCATCAGCAAAAATAAAATTATAGACGCCCAACTACTTAATAATACACCAGTGGACCGAGTAAAACAGTTTACCTATCTTGGAACAATAGTAAACGAACAATGGAATCACTCACAAGAAATAAAATGCAGAATAGAGAAGGCTAGGAGTGCATTCAATAACATGGCCAAACTCTTTAAAAGCCACAACCTTAATCTGGAGATAAAAGTAAGGCTCCTACGATGTTATATCTTTTCAATATTATAATACTGAGTTGAATCCTGAACACTCACTAAAACAGCCGATTAATCATTCGAAAAAGTGGACTTTAGTAAAAGGAGGCTTTATGTTAAAGTGGACTTTAAAGCGGCTGTTAACGATGTTTGATTTCATAACTCGCTTTAAAGGATTCTTTTAGTAAAGTGTGTTTTAATGAAATTTTATACTGTTGGTTAAACTGAATTATGTTATATTTGAACTAAAATGGAAATAATGACATTTGAATGTCATACATTTTGCAAGTTTGTAGGATACTTATCCTATAATTATTGTTTTTTACTACAAAAAGTTACTTATTATTACGTAATTATTATAATAATTATTATTACTTATTGTTATTACTATTTCTATATATTTACTATTACTCTACTTTTCTTTTTAATGACCTAATACTTGCTTTTTAATTTTATTATTGTACAGGTATCACTATTTAATAATATTTATATACACCTACTATTACTTAATTACTCATCAATAAAATGTTAAATCTAAAAAAAATGGACAGATAATGAGATAACAAAAAATTACTTCTATATACAAACTTTAGCAAAGAGGAGGAACTTCTTTTGTTACAAAAGATAGAAATTTAATAAATAAATGTGAAGAATAAAGGAAAGGTCCGTACAATATTTTATTTGTTAAAAATGATTTAAATTATCCAAATAATTGAGTATCATGTACAGGCAAGCTAATGTTCATTTTCATTGCATATTTGCAGAATAGAAGAAAAAAAAGGATAGAAAGGGAAGAGGCAGAATATAAAAAAATAAAATTATTGGATTTAAAAATAAAACTACCTAATAGGCCTGGATCCCGCACACCAAAAAAAGTTGATTAATAGTAAGCTAAAAATCTGTTAATAGCTTAACGGTGTCTAGTCAGACAAACTTTGATGTATGGGAACACTGGAAGTTTAAATTGTGGAACAGTTTAAAAATTTGGAAAGTCAAATTACGAAAACGTCCCATGTATTTTGTCGGACAGAACATCTAATTGATTTGTTACCCTTTCATTAAACTCTCATGCAAAAATCAGACTGCTATTACCTACTAACCAACATGATTCCTGTCATTTGACATGATCTTCGTGTTCCACTCATTAAAGTGCCCAGTTGGTGATAAACACCAGTCTGATTTTTGCATGAGAGTTTAATGAAATGGAAACAAACCAATTGGAAGTTCTGTCCGACAAAATACGTGGAACGTTTTGGTAGTTCTACATTCCACAATTAGAACTTCCCCCATTCCAGTGTTCCCACACATCAAAGTTTGGCCGACTAGACACCGTTAAGCTATTAACAAATTTTCAGCTTGCTATTAATCAACTTTTTTGGTACGTGGGATCCAGGTCTATAAAAAAAATGGGATAAACTACAATAAATAAAAAGTACAATATATTCATTTTGCTTTTATTAATAAATATATTTACAATATATCAAAGTGTTCATTTATTAACACAGTTATATTGTTTTCTGAAATATTTTCATTATTTTTTATCGGTTGGAATTATTCATTATTCATCGTTTGCTTGATCTTCAGTTTTATTCACAGGAAAATTGTCATCCATATCAATGGCAATATTATGAAGCACTCTAGTTGCAACAATCACAGTCATGTTTTCTAATTGTAGTCTCATTCCTAAGCGGAGTATACGAAATCTTCATTTCCACAACCCATATTGCTGTTCTACTACTTTCCTTGTTCGTCACTGTCACCAACCAATATGTAATGGCCAAAGATACCACTTTCAAAATTCAGGGGCTTAGGGTCACGCAAACATAACTACATTAAACTTCTTATTTAAGATTCACATGAACTTATGTCCGCTTGCTTTAGTTCTGATTTGCACATGCATACTTAGGTACATATAACGTTCATTTACTGTAACACTAATATTTCTGTAGATGAAAATAAAACAAAATGTAGCTGCATTTGTGTGATTCCAAGCCCCTGAATTATGCTTCAGCCTACTATTATTAAAATTGTCTTATTTGATGGCCACAGTACAACAATATCTCTAATTTTAAATTTTGCATCACTGACTGGACATTCAACGCAAAAAATGATTTTCTGGATCTGAAAATTTCTGCATCCTGGACACCTGCAGAATCTATTTTAATTAAAGTATAACCCATCGCACTTATTATTCTAGGGAATACAGTAATCTTGTAAAAATCTTCAACAGCTTTCCATCTCTTGATGATTCTTGCAATTGTAAAGGATATTATGTTTATAATTCTACTTGCTGAACCTCTGGACACTACCGTAAAATCAGCTACATTTAATTGCATACTTCCTGATGCATAAAATTCAACAGAATTTGTTGCATGGGAGTAATGCATCCACCTCTAAAATAAATAAACAGCATTGTTTTTACTTAATATCGACAAATTTTTAGTCACTTACCTAATAGTAGGCAAAGTTATTTGGTTTTCTATTTAAGAAGGCACACAAAACTGTTTGTTTTCAACCTAAATCTTTGATAAAAATCCAGATCATCATGTTATTATTGTTCAAAACAGTTTGTTCTTCATCTGTTCTGGTTAATTTTTGGTCTTCTGAATACAATACATTTCTTGAGAACTAGACATTTCAAAATTATACATAATTGTGCTTTTAAAGTACAATTAATTCATCCTAGTAATAATATAATTATTATTATTGACTGTTATGTTAACCTTAATAAGCCCGGCCGCACATCAAAGAAACATGAAACGTAAATTACGTTTCATGGAAATAAACCACTGCTAAACAAATATATATCCGGCCATTTATGAGACTCTCCGAAAATAAAAATGTGTCATGAGCATGAATCACACTCGTTTCATTAGTAGGCGGACTTTGAGATTTTTTTAGCAGTGTTTTCTTTTCATGAAACATGTTTTTCGTTTCATGTTTCACGTTTTTCGTTTCATGTTTCTTTGGTGTGCGGCTTGGCTTTAAGTTACAAAAACAACTACTGTGTTTTCAACTCAACAAAATAGGTTATGTACCCTTTAAAGGAGACTTTAGCAACTTAAAGGTCCGAAATCTGCACTTTAAAGTTAAAGAGTGCTTTTGATAAAAAGGGCCCTTTAACTTGATTATGAAATGAAAATCTCAAGTTAAAGGCAACTTTAAATTTAAAGCCTCCTTTAACTTCATTATGAAATCGGCCGTAAAGCAATGGAGAAAAAAAGAATGTGTGTGTACTTTGTACGCACGTAAGAAGTTATACTTCTATTATATGATTTAAACGAAATTAATATACTTTTTATTTATATTTTGTTTAAATATTAAACTACTTTATACTTACTACTTCTCAAACATTTTTATTAGAACAGTGCCAAAAATTAAAATAATAAAAGAATAAAACACACACAAACACATTAAACAAGCCACAAATGATGTCTGAACATTAATTGTCGAAATTTTTTTTAACTAAATACGTATTTTCTGAAAATACAATTATATAATAAATATACTTACAATCATAAAATGTATTAAAAAAAACAAAATAGAAAGTTTCTATTGGGACTCGAACCAGCGCTGATAAGAGCGGTTGGTATTGGAATTCATTCGCCTTCTCCGCTTAGCCACGGACATTATGTGTCATTATTTACGAAGATCGACTAACTAAACGGATTAAACTTGTGATATTTTGATATTTTGAAAATTGATCAAATTATTTTAATTTTGAATTGAAATGATTTAGAATTGAAAAAATACAACAAAACATAGAGTAAAAAACAATATATTAGGTGAATATCGATAGAAATTTTGATGGTAATCAAATTATATAAATAAAAGTATTACATACTATGTATTTTGGCAGATCAAATAGGTAGGTTTATACGCATGATACATTAACAGTTATTACGTACCTGTTGCTTTTAAAAACTATTTAAAAGTCACTACAATATTATAAACTTTTTTGTTTCTGTCCTCACAACAATAAAACTAATATATTATACATTTGTTTACCTTTACCTTTACCTCCAAACCACAGCTGCCATATCGGATAATTTTTGACATGTCATTTGAACATCCAATCAGAACAAAGTTATAATGCGCATGCGCCGGGCTGATAGGTTTTAACATATAAAAAAATCACCCTCTATCGCCGGTAAAGAAGTATAACTTCAAAAACTGGAAGCCTTCGAGATGTGGCTATGCAGGCGAATCCTAAGGATATCATGGACGGACAAGATAACCAACGAGACCGTATTACGAAGTATGGGGAAAGAAAGAGAGGTGATGAATACCATTAAAAGGAGAAAGTTAGAATATCTCGGACACATAATGAGAAACGGCACTAAATACAGATTACTGAAGGTAATCCTTCAAGGTAAAGTATTCGGAAAGCGGGGAGTTGGGAGAAGAAGAATATCATGGTTAAAGAACCTGAGGAAATGGTTCTCCACAACAACAACTAATCTATTTAAAGCATCAGTTAATAAAATAATTATAGCCAGAATGATTTCCAATATTCGAAATGAATAGGCACTAAAAGAAGAAGAATATAATTAGGATACGGTTTCTCAAATTATTTGTGGGCAAGCACACACGAGTCGTTTGAGATCGGCCTAAGAGTAAAGCATAATCAACACTCGTGATTTACTATTTTTTCTGACGATTTGTTCATCCGATGCGCAAACACAACAAAAGCATATATTTACCAAATCAATCTATAAATTTAAAAATTCCCTACAAAACATGATTGCAAAATTCCTCAACTGCGAGTCTAGCTAAATAAACAGCTTTTTACGATCTATACGTATAATTTAGTTCGAACTATAAAAAATTATCGTATCTTCTCAGTACTATCATATTCTTCAAAGTCATTTGAATCACCGGCTTCACCACATTGAGACAAAAAACATACTTAAATTATCGATACGATTGATCTAAATCTAGTGTAACTACTACTCATCGGAGATAAGTTTTGTAGATGTACTAGGTGGCTCAAATTTTATGTCAATTTTAGAATATTTCAAATAATTTATTCTAATTTATTCTTGTCTTTTCGATTCTCTGCATAGTCTAGTCCAGCGGTTCTCAACCTTTTTTGCTCAGCGACGCACTAACGTACTCCTTACAGATTCGCGACACCCTTATATGTACAAATTTTTGCTAGTGGTAGGTAAGTACAGATGAATATATTAAGCATATTATTTTTTATTTCGTAAGAACATAACAAGCAAAAAACAAAACAGAAAAAATACATAAAATTAGTGTGAAATTTGACCCTGATGACTTTTGCAAAGTATATCTATCCAAGGACGAATTGTAGACAGACACACTCTCAGCTCGCTGTCCACATCAAGTAGTCGAGACCAGTAGCTAGATTTTATATTATTTATCGCAGAAAATGCAGATTCACATAAGTACGAGGTCGAAAACGGCAGTAAAAGGGATACTGCTCTCTTTGTTAATTTTGGGTATTCATTGTTAACTGAAATCCAAAAAACATCCGGAGCTACTTCACTAAATTTTGATTTTAAAACTGTGTCAGAATACACTTCAATAAGTTGTTCCTTTTCAGAATAGGTTAATTCTGACTTGTTTACGTTGTTCTCGTCAAGTGCAATTAACCATTCACAGTTAGCACTCAAGACAGAGGGAAAGTATTTAGTTATCCCTTCTTGCAACTTACATAAGTGCTCTTTCATGCTCTCCTTTAGTAGAGTCTGTTCTTCAGATTTCAAATTAATTAAAGTTATAGAGGTTTCGGGAAAAGTAGTCAAATCGTTTTTTTTTTTCTATGTCAGCTTTTTGGAGCAGGCACTTATTTTATCAGTTGATGATATTATGGTTTCCTTTCGTCCATGCATCGTTGCATTCAAAGAATTTAGCTTATTAAAAATGTCAGAAAGGTAAGCCAACTAAGCACACCAAAGAGGGTTTTTAAGATTTTTACAAAAATCACTTTGGCCATCTTCTGTTTTAAAAAATTCGAGTAGTTCGTCTTTAAGTTCTAAAATTCTGTTTAGTATTTTTCCTATAACGTGGTATATACCTAATAGTTCAAAAAATGGTTGAATGCATGATTGGTATATTATAACAAGTGAAAAATATAAAAAAAAAATATCGTATTCGTAAATCTCGCGACACACCTGATAGGTTCTTGCGGCACACCAGTGTGTCGCGACACGGTGGTTGACAACCGCTGGTCTAGTCCAACATAGGGGGTCTCGTGGGAAATTCTAGCTCGCCGTGATTTGATGGTGGTATTATAGGTTTTTTGGGTCGCTGAATCCAATGGAAGTGGTCTGGAAACTCAAATATGGTGCGTTTAATTGTTATTAATAAATTATAGTAAAATTAGGTATTTTCCGGTATTATTAGAAGCCCTGTAAAGAAATTTATAGTGTTAAGGTCTTCTCTGGCATATTTTTGGTCGCTGAATCGAATGCGACTAGTCGCAATCACTCAAAATATGTTCTTATTTTGTTAACAACAAAATAATTATTGTTTATTCGCCGAAAACCTCGAAATAATGCGCCATCTACAGCAAGTTTGTAGTCTTTTTCAATTACCACTAGTCGTGATAGCTTAACCACGTTCCGACTTGTGTTTTTTTATTTAGCTAATGCCTCGACAACTAATGGCCATTAGCATGGTAGGTGCAGTGAATTTTTGCAGTTAGGTACCTAGTGTCATGTGTAGTTTGTGTGTTGAGAAAGTGTCTTGTTACTTTGCAAAGTCGACGTCATTTTCTTTGCAAAGAGACACTAATTGTATCCGAACGTCTGCGGTCCCTCCGGTGAGTACCGATCCCACAAGTTCCGACTTTGTTATTAATAAGTTATTGCAAAAATAACGGTTTATAGTACGTTTACTCACGGTTTTTGCTCTAAATTTTAAAAAACCACTTAGACTGACACGAAATTTGACATACACATTTGACATACATGTCAAACAAAATAAGTAATATTATGCCGATGTGTGCTTTTACCCTGGGGGTGAGTTTCACCCCTTTTCGGGGGTGAAAAAAGAAACCGTTAAAATAGGTCCGGAAGTGTATAAACTGATTAATTCTAAGCAACTTTTGTTATATACAGTTTTTTCACCAAGTCAATACTTTTCGACTTATTTGCGAGTGAATATGTTCATTTTTCAACAAAAAAAAAAACACGTTTTTGGTAGTTTTAACAGCACTTTCGAACTGATGAAACTTACAGATCATATAAATACAACATAAGTAAAGCAACTTGTGAAGCGGTAACGGTTAATATGCTAACTAAGGGGTGACTTAGTGAAAAAAACTGTTTGGAACAAAAGTTGCTTAGAATTAATCAGTTTATCCACTTCCGGACTTATTTTAAAGGTTTCTTTTTTCACCCCCGAAAAGGGGTGAAACTCACCCCGGGGTAAAAGCACACATCGGCACAATATCACTTAGTTTGTTTGACATGTTTACGTGTATGCCAAATTCCATGTCAATCCAAGTCGTTTTTTTAAATTTAGAACAAAAACCGTAAGTAAACGTACTCTAAACCATTATTTTTGCAGTAATTTATTAGTAACAAAGTCGGAACGTGGTTTAAGCTATCACGACTAGTGACAATCGATTGTGCGTATAAAAATACTATAAAAAAGACTACAAACTTGCTGTAGATAGCGCATTATTTCGAGCTTTTCGACGAATAAAGAATTATTTTGTTATTAACAAAATAAGAACATATTTTGAGTAATCGCGACTAGTCGCATTCGATTCAACGACCAAAAATACAACCAGAGAGGATCTTAACACTATCAATTTATTTACAGAGCTTCTAATAATTCTTGAAAAATACCTAATTTTACCATAATTTGTTAATAACAATTAAAAGCACCATATTTGGCTTCCAGACCACTTCCATTGGATTCAGCGACCCAAAAAACTAATAATACCACCATCAAAGCACGGCGAGCTAGAATTTCCCACGGGACCCCTATGTTGCGACTAGACTAGCAGTAGTTCTTTATTAGGTAAAGATTATAGTTTCATTCATCATTTCGTTTAGCGGAGTATTAACAAGAACACGGTCTAACAATAAACCTCAAGAAAACAAAATTTAAGAGATTATCGAAAATTCAAAGAAATAACGAGAATCTTTTCATAAATGGAATTAATGTCGAACAAGTAGATCAAGATAAGAGTGCTCAAGAGATTTGAAGTTGGAGCTAAGAGTTAAGTTGGCTAGGTGCTACGTTTTCTCGACTTTGTTTTTGTGAATGGAATCTTTGACCTTGAATATGGCATCGATGAAAAAACTGAAATTATTTGAGCTGTGAGTGTATTGAAAAATTCTGAAAATATCGTGGACAGAATACGTCACAAACAAAGAGGCTCTGAGAAAGATGAATAAAGAAGTTGAAATCTTAAAAACAATCAAGAAAATTAGTACCTCTCGGACATACCTATTACGCTTGGAAAGAGATGCAACTTAGGTACTAAAATTGATTACGCAGGAAAATATTCAAGGAAAAATTATTAGCGTAGGAAGTCGTAGACTATCGTGGCTACGCAACCTGAGAGAATGGTACGGCTACGGATGTACATCAAATGAAGTTTTCAGAGCAGCCGTCTCCAAAGTCAGAATAGCTATGATGATTGCCGACCTCCGTCGCGGAGATGGAACTTAAAGGAGAAGATAGTTTCATTTGATATTGTTTCGATCATTCCAATCCCTTTTTTAAGGTTCTCGTCCATAACTGACGGTTGAACATCATTATGCCAAAGTGAACTCATTCTTCTGTGTTTTCAGTTTTTAACACTGAATTTTGATGCACGTCTCTCCAATCTCTTTAGCTAAGAGGCTTTTGTTCTTTACGAATCTTCCTTTTTCTTGACATAAGAATCTGATTCTTCTGCAGATGGTTGTAGCTGCTCAGTTAGAAATTTTGCCAGTGGTTGTAGAGGAGATTCTACAAAACTAACTATTGACCAGAATAGTAATCCTGCCTTATGTACCTTGGGTATGCCATATGTTTTGGACATCTTGACGACTTTCTTTTAAGTATGAGATGGAACTGTTGTTCTTTCTTGATGACTGAGGCTTTAATCTTGGCTTTTGTTATTTTCTCTAGATATGTTGTAGGGTCTAACAAGATTCTTTGATATGCGTATCATTTGGAATACAGGTTTATAAGAAATTAATAAAAAAAACTAGTTTTTTAGAACAAATTTTATTTTTTTTACAAAAAGTTGATTGTTTCACATCTTCGATAACATTTGTTTTTAGAATCCTTTTAGAGCTTTAATGCAGTGAGCAATGATTATGGTGCATATTGTGAGCCTCGTAACTAAAAACATAAAAGCAAAAAATAAGATTATTCTCAAAAAATTATCAAAATTTCTGAAGTAAAAAACGAAACGTCAACATAAACTCAAACAAATGCAAGCCGTTCTACTGGTGTGATAGCTTTTCTCCAATCTGTGTTTTTTGGTTAGATGTACTTCTAGTTTGTCTAGCAACATAAAAGAATTATAAGACATTCTGAACTATTAGAAAAAAATGTTTCCATCGTCCATCAACTCTATTCGCGGTGTGCAAGTACTTGGAAGGGGAAACGAGAAACGACCCTGCGCGAGTCGCGGAGAAATATTGCAACTATCTTAAATAATTCATATTGTCAATTGAAATTGTCAAATTGACGTATATTTCATACCTTCTGTCAATGAAGCAGAGAAATTATATATTGCTCCACAATATTGATATGATATGCAATTATTATATAAAGGTAAATTTAATTAATTTTATTTTGCTTGCAGTACTGCATTTTAATAACTAATTTTATTTACTACATACAATTGTTGACGTTTTCATAACATAACCTGAATCTTATTTTTTCTTCTTATTATTTTTTTGGACTATGGCCTTGACAATTATCCAGTAACCAGGACTAATATAATTGGCCAATATAATTAAAAGTGCGAATTTTAGTATAGAGCGTAGAAATAGGGGTCGCTTTGCCGAACTTGCACGGTCCCAATATATAAAGTAATGAATTCCCCTTCCGCTGTTCTCTTCTTCCAAGCTTGATAGACTCACAAGCGGTTATTTGTATTGTCTGTTTCCTTTTTTCTATTGTTCTTCTTCATCTAAGATCACAGCAATCATCAACAGTTCGCTGTTCGCTGGAAAATACCGCCATTTTGCTAACCTTCACGTTACGGCACTGTGCCGTGTGAACACGAAGGAGAACAGTCGAAGTTACGGTCCGGCGAATCACTAATAAGGCACTGTCCCGTGCGCATAGACCTTTACACCGTTGTCGACTAATACAAGGAAAATAGCTATAGATTTAGACAATACATAGTATTTTCACTACTTACCAATGAAATAAAATGTAAAAATAGAATACATTTAATAGTACATTATATACCGCGGGACTGAAGTAGTACATTTAATCCTGAAGGTAAAGTTTATGGCCCGACCGCAGGGAGGGCCATAATTTACCTGAAGGATTAAATGTACTTCAGTCGCAAGGTATATACGATACTTTTCGTACTTCCGGTATGATTTTATTAATTATTTCAATAATTTCAATCAGTTTTTTCTCTCTTCAACTCATTTAATAAACTGTCTTTAAAATAAGTTACCATAGTAACATTGCGTTGTGACAGTTATAATTTAGAAACATTGTCATTACTAGTGTCATTGTAAAGAAACATTGTTATTGATAATTATTGGTATCATGAGTGAAGAAGGTGTATCTGATATTGATAAAAGAGCAGCCGAAGTAGGTGAAGAATTGTTACCACCGAAATCTAGAAAACTATACGAGCAGCAGTACGATGCTTTTAAAAAGTGGTGCCGCTTAAAAAATGTGAGACAACCTACTGAAAATGCGCTGTTAGTCTACTTCGATGATAAATCAAAAGCGGTTTGTGCCTCAACTCTCTGGGCACATTACTCAATGCTGAAATCGGTTATTAACATTAGAGAAGATATTGATATAAGTAAATTTCCAAAATTATTAGCTTTTTTGAAGAGAAGAAATGAGGGATTTAAGCCAAAGAAGTCAAGAATTCTCACGTCTGAGCAGGTAGATCAGTTCTTACGGGAGGCTCCGGATGATAAATATTTAATGCTTAAGGTAAATTTGGAAATTTGTTTATATTCAGAAATTTTAAGAAATCAATTTTTTTGTAGGTTACACTTATTTTGGGCGTTGCGGGAGCTTGTCGTGGAAAAGAGTTGGTTGATTTAGAAATCGACGATGTGAGAGATTTGGGCGATTCCTTCCTAATTGCGATTAGAAACACCAAAAATAAAATTGACCGAAATTTTGTGATCAAAAATTCAGAAAACAGTGCCATCAGTTTTGTGGCGATATTTCGGAAATATGTGGCATTGCGAAAGACAGGGACAACTCATTCAAAATTTTTTGTTCAATACATCAACAAAGAATGTACTACGCGAGTAGTAGGAAAAAACATGTTTGGTACAATTCCACGGCAAATAGCAGCTTTCTTGAAATTAGAAAATGCGACGTCTTATACGGGACATTGTTTTAGACGCACATCTGCGTCTTTGTTAGCTGATTCGGGAGCAACAATAGACGTGCTGAAGAGACATGGAGGATGGAAATCCTCCAACGTGGCCGAGGGATATATTGAATCGTCTATTAAAAATAAACAAAAAATTTCAGATAAAATATTTGGTCAAGTCGCCGATTCGTCCACTATAGTTATGCCACAGTCCTCATTCTCGCTTCCTGTTTCCGCAGGATCTTCGAAACAAACACCAGTTCAATATGAAAAGGACCTATCTGTTACTCGTCAGTTACCTGCTGCATTAACCCAGGAAAGACTGGTCAATATGACGAACTGTCACAATATTAATTTGAATATTAACGTTAATTACCATTCTAATTAATTATATTTTTCAATAAAATATCCCTTAAATTCGTTTGTTTGTGATTTAATCGTTCCGGGAGTTTCGTCAATATTTAATCCCGGAGGGATTAAATGTGACACTTTAGTACCTGTCACAAGGGAGTGAAGTTGTCACTTTAGGCCCGGAAGTACGAAAAAGTTACTTACAGCGGAATAATCTGTCATCCATTTTCAGATATCTATTTGCTATTTTACAAGTATTCAGAACAAGTATTCATAAAGTGAAATAATACAAATAATTTTATAATGTGTCAAAAAAATTAACTGACAGTTTCTTCTTCTTCTTTAATTATTCTAGACGAATCGCCTAATTAATGGTAGGGGAGCCCAAGCGGGGATTTTTGCAGTTACTCGAGCGCGACAGATTATTACATGGGAGAAACCTTGTACCATGAAAATGTACCTCTACCACATATTGGCTCTTAATGCAGAGGAGTTCGTTAAGGGGGGACCGAAAAAAAATCTATCCTTAGAAAAACTCGAAATGGTCAGATTAAGAAAAGGTAAGTTAAGTACATGCACAACAGTGTATATTTCAAAAATCTGACGATTTAAGAGGGGCGTAAGAAAATGGGTGAGTCCCAAAGTTTCACAAGAAAAAAGCAAATATTTCGCGAAATGAATGACAGATGGAAAAACTAAAAAAAATGCGCTCAATATTTTTCAAAAGTCTATCGAATGATACCCAACACGACTTGGTATATTTAATATTTTAAATACGAATCCCGCGATATTTCGCGAAATGAACATCAGATCGAAAAACTGAAAAATACACTTATTCAATATTTTTGAAAAATCTATCGAATGGCACCAAACGCGACCCCTCACGGAGGTGGAGTGGGGGGTTACTTTAAAATCTTAAATGGGAGCTCCCATTTTTTATTGCAGATTTGGATTCCTTACGTAAAAATAAGTAACTTTTATTCGAGACATTTTTTCGGATTATGGATAGATGGCGCTATAATCTAAAAAACGATTGTTGGAAAAGGAACATTAAATTAAAAATGGAAAGTCCCCACTAAAATTGAAAACTTTACTTAACTTTTTTTGGTTTTAGGACCTACTTTTCACAACCCAATAGGTCCCCAAAGCGCTCGAATGACTGCACTGCACATTTAGCATACTTTGTTCCCCTACCATAAAAAAATAAGTCAATTTTTTATATGCAGCTTTATTTTCTCTACAAGTATAAAATATTACATTTTTGATTCCCTGCGTGTGTAGCTCAAATTTATATGCTTCTTAGGAAGTTAAGTCCGGCTGAAATTAATACAAAGCATGCTCCCAGCTTGATAACTAAAAATTAAAAAGATTTAAAAAAAATTATGATAGAATAGGTACATGAATCCTCAATATGATTAAAAAACTTAAAAAGGTAATAAGAATCCAGATGAAAGGTCAGATAGGTGTAGGTAAGTAAGAAAACTTGGAAAAATATTCACAGACGCAAAAAAAATACATTACAAAGATATACTGAATACTTACATGAATTGTATACAAACAATAAAAACAATCTTTTGCAAATAAATAGGGAAACGGAAACAAATATTTGAAAAAAAAATAACATATGTTAAAAACCGAAATGTGAAAGCTTAAATATGCATGAATATTCATATGGATGTGCATGTTTTGTGATGTTGATTTTGAAAAAGCATTTGACGATGTAGAACATGGAAAATTAGTCCAAATCCTCTAAAGACAAAAAACATACACAAAAAGAATTTGAGAATACTAACAAACCTTTTCAGAAATCAAAGAGCACAAATTGTAATAGTTGACGAACCCAGTTCAGAAATTGAAATCAGGAGAGGAGTTAAGCAGGGATGTATTATGTCTCCATAACTATTCAATGTGCATAGTGAATTAATTTTGAAGAAGCATTACTATTTGAAAGTGAAAAATAATAATTAACAAAAGAAATATTAATAACATAAGACATGCAGATGACACCGTGATTATGGAAAGCTCTACTCACAAACTTTGACAACTACTAAACAAAACAAGAAACTTCTGTGAAATATATGGACTAAAAAGGAATATAAAGTACATAGAATTTAAAGTACATAGTTAAAAAATAAGTATCTAACGGTATTGAATTTTATTACAATTCTAAGGCTGGTCGCACATAACAGAAACATGAAACGTGAAACATTAAATGTGAAACATGAAACAAATAAATTGTAAAAAAAGTAACCGTTTCATGTGATAAGCTAATCGATAAAACAAAAATAAAATTTGTATACTCGGCAATGGACAGTGACGTGGTCGTTGCTGTCGGCACCGCTCTTTAAAGAAACAAAAATAAAATTTGTATAGTAAATAATGGAAAGTGATGATACCGAGGTCGTTGCTCTTGTGGCAACTCTTTTATTACTGTCCAAAAATCATAACCATAGTACATAATATTTGGTTGCAAATGAATTAAATAACCATCTTGCTAAATTTCAATCATTTTATAGAATGAGTATTCAAACATTTACATAGTTTCATTGTGGGTCCTGGTTTAAAAAAAAACGATATTTTCTTGTTATTGTCTATTCGAGTACCACTTCAGGTTATAATTATTATTGTACAACTCTTCGTTCTGCTCCACCACAGAATTAAATACAATATTAAATTCTTGGTCGGCATTCATTTTACGCATGTAATTAATTAGTTAAAACAATGAAATTGATATCGAAAAATAGAACACGTCCTATTTCATGAAACACGTTTCAAGAAGATAAAAATGTTTCATGGGCATGAATCACACTCGTTTCATAGATATGCGGACGTCTATTTGTTTAGCAGCGTTTTATTTCCATGACACGTGTCTCACGTTTCATGTTTCTTTGGTGTGCGCCTTCGGAAGATAAAAATGTTTCACACGCATGAATCACACTCGTTTCATTGGTATGCGGACTTCTATTTATTTAGCATTGTTTTATTTTCATGAAACGTGTTTCACGTTTTATGTTTCACGTTTTACGTTTCATGTTTCTTTGATGTGCGGCCTAGCAGACATTTAAGTATCTACAAAATTGTATCATAACAAGTGAAAAACATTAATAGTGAAATTTTTTATATCAAGCTTTATTTTCTCAACAAGCATAAAATAATTACATTTTTGTTTCTTTAGTGTATAGCATCATTTTATAAACGTCTTATAAATTTAATTCCTGTTACAATTAATATAACGCAGGCTCCTACCTTCACAACTAAAAATAAAGAATTTTTATAAAAAATATATACAATAACAATGTAAAAAATGCCAAATTATGGTAGAGAATATGACTCCTCAGTATGTATAAAAAAACTGACAGATATAATAGGAATCCACGACGAAATACCACATTGGCCTACATAAGAAAAATGATGGAAAAATAATCATATACCTACTTAAGAGTAAACAGTAGAGATCAACAGGTAGCAACAAAATATAACTTCGGGAGATAGTATCATAAACTTTGGCAACAGTGGTAATTTTTGACATTATCTAAGATTAATATTTTGCCAATATCATAGTCGCGCTAAATGGAAGTAATAGAAAACGATTTTATTATTAATAAATAGATATTTATAAACATAAACCAAAATGGGTGAAAATGTTATGTTAAGATAGGTATTTAGAAAGGTATTTGCATAAAATATCTAATAATAAAACAATAATAAATAATCATTTTTTGTTGTGAAGCGAAACAAATTTCGATTTTCGCATAATTTTGGTACGGTTTTCTTGGAAGGTTTCACTTTATTTTTCGTTTGATTTACTTTTTCCATTTTGTTAAACTATTGATAATATTTTTAAAATAAAAAATCCTCCTAAAACTTTATATACTCGCATTAGAATTCGAAATATTTTTACGTAAAATATACTTACCTACCTACATATAACTAAAACTCACAATTAACACCAATCTATTCTTTCAAAGAGGCCAACAACTTATACAAAAACAAATATATAATAAATTAACTATCAATAAACACTACCTACTTTCCTATGAAACAACAAAAACGAATTCTTAAATTAACACACTACTGCATTGAACAGATATCGATAAAGATGACAGAACAGATTAGAGAAAATCTGACACAGGTTTGTCAAAATGACAGTGATAATTTCTCTATGTTGCCTAATTAGTTATTTAGTTATATGTTCGATTTCTTGTTAAAAATAAAAAATTTTAGTAGGTCCAAAATGACACAAAATCTAGACATGGGATAAAAAAGTTTATTTGAAGAAAGTTAATTTTTTTTTCTTCTTAATGGCGGTACAGGCTCCTTTTTTCAATATTTTATTTAGTTATAGAGTAATTTCTACGTACTAACATATTTCTGAAATTGGGCTCTGTACCGCCATTCTTTATTATAAGTATTACGAATATCTGTGCCAAATATCTCGACAAAATATTCAAAATTAGAGCCGCAATCTTGGAACGCGTTTGTTGCTACCTGTTGATCGCTAGTGTAGCCTCTTAAAAGGTGTGTTGAATACATTGAATTTATACGATTTTTTTTTATTTAAAATTATTTTGCAATCTGTTGAGTGTCAACAATAAACAAAAGTAATTACATTGACTAAGGACAAGGAAGATTTTACCCACTGGCAAAATCAAAGTACAATTTTTATAAAGTTGTGTACAAAATAATTACATTTCATAACTACTAACTCATTAATACGAATTAAATGCAAAAAATAAAACCACTTTTCCCAAATAAAGAGTGAAACTCAAACAAATAAATATTTCAAAATAGATAATAAAATATGCTAAAAGTCGAAAAGCAAGTGAACGTGACAAAATTCATATAGGACTAAAAACTCATAAACTATTTCGTAACCGTAATAATATTACAAAGAATGATGTATCGGTTGAACATGAGACCACCGGTTGATGATGAATCTGTTGGACAAGATAGCCGATTTCGAGCACTACAAATTACTGCTCATTATCAGATCCCCTTAAGAATAGATCAGAATAACCCTACCAGTTAAGTTACTTAGCAGCTATGGATCTCATAGGCTGAAAGTTAAGGTAATATTTTTTAGTTTAACGATATTGACAAGCAACAGTATGGAATTTTACCAAAGTCTTATACATTTGTCTAATTTTATCATATTTTTAATTAACAAATTTATTGTTAGATGAAGTAGTTTTCAATCCTAATAGCAAAGTTAATAATATTGAAAATATTAAAAACATTACTAAAAGATTTTTAAATTGAAAACTTATTGGTACACTTTCCTGGTGACACCTCCAAGGCTTCTACAATTTGCAAGCACATGGATGCTGCAGTGAAGACAAAGGGAAGGAATTCTACACTATGCAATTCACATCCCCCGTCTGCCGCTTGGTAAAGTTCCAACGGAAAATGCACTTGGTTACTCTACGGAGTAATACGACTATAAAATAAAAATGTATACCATTTTTATTCCGTTGCAATGCGAAGGCAAAACAATCTTACTTTTCAATTAGAATACGGAGCGCAGTCCAGTCCTCTGAATCGAGATTTTCGGCTCTTATTGGAGCCTCATCGGAGAGAACGTAGGCACTGTTATCCATATCCTAATTGACCAGCACCGAGAGTTTTTCCCACCCATTGCAACCGAAGTGAAGGTATTAGGTGACTAGCGTCATCTGGCAATTAAAAAATGAAGTAGTTTTCAATCCTAATAGCAAAATTAATAATATTGAAAATATTAAAAACATTACTAAAAGATTTTTAAATTGAAAACTTATTGGTACACTTTCCTGGTGACACCTCCAAGGCTTCTACAATTTGCAAGCACATGGATGCTGCAGTGAAGACAAAGGGAAGGAATTCTACACTATGCAATTCACATCCCCCGTCTGCCGCTTGGTAAAGTTCCAACGGAAAATGCACTTGGTTACTCTACGGAGTAATACGACTATAAAATAAAAATGTATACCATTTTTATTCCGTTGCAATGCGAAGGCAAAACAATCTTACTTTTCAATTAGAATACGGAGCGCAGTCCAGTCCTCTGAATCGAGATTTTCGGCTCTTATTGGAGCCTCATCGGAGAGAACGTAGGCACTGTTACCCATATCCTAATTGACCAGCACCGAGAGTTTTTCCCACCCATTGCAACCGAAGTGAAGGTATTAGGTGACTAGCGTCATCTGGCAATTAAAAAATGAAGTAGTTTTCAATCCTAATAGCAAAATTAATAATATTGAAAATATTAAAAACATTACTAAAAGATTTTTAAATTGAAAACTTATTGGTACACTTTCCTGGTGACACCTCCAAGGCTTCTACAATTTGCAAGCACATGGATGCTGCAGTGAAGACAAAGGGAAGGAATTCTACACTATGCAATTCACATCCCCCGTCTGCCGCTTGGTAAAGTTCCAACGAAACTTTACCAAGGTAACCAGGTGCATTTTCCGTTGGAACTTTACCAAGCGGCAGACGGGGATGTGAATTGCATAGTGTAGAATTCCTTCCCTTTGTCTTCACTGCAGCATCGTTGTGCTTGCAAATTGTAGAAGCCTTGGAGGTGTCACCAGGAAAGTGTACCAATAAGTTTTCAATTAAAAAATCTTTTAGTAATGTTTTTAATATTTTCAATATTATTAATTTTGCTATTAGGATTGAAAACTACTTCATCTTTCAATTTCCAGATGACGATAGTCACCTAATACCTTCACTTCGATTGCAATGGGTGGGAAAAGCTCTCGGTGCTGGTCAATTAGGATATGGAGAACAGTGCCTACGTTCTCTCCGATGAGGCTCCAATAAGAGCCGAAAATCGCTATTCAGAGGACTGGACTGCGCTCGGTATTCTAATTGAAAAGTAAGACTGTTTTGCCTTCGCATTGCAACTGAATAAAAATGGTATACATTTTTATTTTTTAAATTTATTGTTCTATACAAATTTTATTTTCGTCTATAAAGTTTAAATGATGAATCGTTACATTTTGTTTCGCAGCGTGTATAGTTTAATTTTATAAACTTCTTATGTATCTAATCCCTGCTAGAATGAATACAACGCATGCTCCTACCACAACTAAAAATAAAGAATTTGCTTATATGCGACGTATACATACTTTTAGACGGCGCGGCTGTCTGCAATAAACGTCGTACGTCGCGTACACCGTTACACTATCACTATACGTCTCGTCTGTATTAGTGGAGTCACTGAAGGTGGATATGAGCTATTACCTTCGATTTCGTTAAACCTCCATCGATTTGCATGAAAATTGGTGAGTGGTTAGAGGATATCTCAAGGAACAAAGGTGACATATTGTTAACTTGCGCTTTTACCCTGGGGGTGGATGCCACCCCTTCTCGGGGGTGAAAATTATTTTATTGAAAATAACCCCAAAATTCGATAGAGGGCAGATTCTAAGCAAAATTTATTATACAAAGTTATTAAAATAAATCAAAACTTTTTGAGTTATTTAAAGATCAAAAATTTTAATTTTTCTTGAGAAAAATGCATGATTTTAACCGATTTTTCATCAATAACTCAAAAACTGTAAGTTTTTACAAAAAAGTTATTATTATCAAAATTGAAGCTAATAAAAAATGAAATAAATCCGTTACTAGAAAAACCTTTTAATGTTAACTTAAAGTGTTAACTAATAGGTAATTGAATGTATATTTTCTTCGGCGAGTAAAAAACTCTAAGTATTCAAGCTGAAATAACGGGAAATTGATGCACAACATAAACTTAGTAAACATTTGTCAAAGTAGGTACTTAAAAATACCTATCAAATGAGCCCCCTAATAATAATATGTTAACAGCGTTAAAATGTATGCTTCAAATTTTTTTCAAAATTTATCTTTTAAAAATTATTCCAAAAAATGTTATTGTTTTTTTTAATAACTCCGTTCGTGTTTACGATATTAGGTTTATCTAAAAACTGTTTGAAAGCTAATTCCCAGTGCTATTTAAGCACGTTAAATCTAATCTTTTAAACTCCTTACTTTTTTAACAATAAAAGGTTAAATGGCATCGGTTGCATGGTTCCCACAGCAAAATTTAAGATTTAAACGTTTCTATCTCGGTTATTTTTTACCCTATAGAAATAGTAAAACAGGTAAAATATTTGGTACAGAAAAAACTAAAATTTGGTTATGTATAATTGTTTAAGTATATTGAGTATTTTTGGAGTTATTATCAAAAGAATATGAGAATTACAATAATTTTAAAAATTATGATTTTTTTAAATTATATCTTTTTTTTTTCAAAAATATGCATTCTACACCGGTCAAAATTATCTAAAACATTACTTATGCTAATATAAAGAAGTTCTTGTAAGGATTACTATAAATTTTAATGTTTGTGGAAATGGCGTATGTTTTATTTTTCACTTTTTCCTAAAAAAATCGAAACGGATCTTTTATTTTCATCACAACTTGCTTAATTTTGACGCTATTACTTGTTCTAAAGCTCATTTGATAGGTATTCCGAAGTACTTTGACAAATGTTTAGCAGGAATACATTGCATCGTTTTCCCGTTATTTAAGCTTGAATACTTAGATTTGAGTACTCGTCGAAAAAAATACACATTCAATTGCCAATAACTCACTTTGAACTAACATAAGTTTAGTTCTTTATGTGAGTAATGTATTCAATTTTTTATTATCTTCAATTTTAGTAATACTAACTTTTTTGTAAAAGCTTATAGTTTTTGATTTATATGTGAAAAACCGATTTAAAACATGCATTTTTTTACGAAAAAATAAAATCTTTGATCTTTAATAACTCAAGAAGTGTTGATTTATTTTAATAACTTTATGTAACAAATTTTGCTTATAATTTGTCCCTCAATCGACTTATGGCATTATTTTTAATAAAATAATTTTCACCCCCGAGGAGGGGTGGCATCCACCCCCAGAGTAAAAGCGCAAGTTGGCATCATGTCACCTTTGTTCCTTGAGGTATCCATTACTTACCAATTTTCATGAAAATCGATGTAGGTTCAACGAAATCGGAGGTGAAAACCTTCAGTGACTGCACTATATGTACTACATAATAATGAATGGGGCCTCTTATTGTAGGTTGGACGCAGCGTACAAGAAGCATAAATACGCGACGTACGTCTCATATAAACTAGTCTAAATTATCCACAGTTAAGCGGTAAGCTCTACATTGAAAAATAAAATGCCAATGAACACACTTCGAAACAACGAAATAAACTAAAGTAATATAATCAAATACAGAGATACTCAAAAGTTACTTACAGCGAAACACACGCTCATCCATTTCGAAATATCTATTCTATATCGTACTTCCAAGTATTTGACTGAGATGATTACAAAGAATTTTATACATGTCAAAAAACTAAATTTGACATTTTGTATTTTTTAAATTCTTCTTCTTCAAGTTACTCCTATAGCCACTGATATATCAGTACTCAGCCAAGTCTAATTAAGAGATACTGATGGTGGTCTTAAAGCTGAAGCAAGAAAAAAGAAAGAAATATTTTTAAATGCCTGCATTGGTAGAGGGTAAAACCAAATCAAACAAATGAACAATCAATGATGCATGGATTTGGTATTGAATAATAGGAATCATTACTGAGGATTGCATATTATGGTAGGGGAGCACAAGCGGGGATTTTTGCAGTTACTCGAGCGCGTCAGATTATTACATGGGGAGAAACCTTGTACCCTGAAAATGTACCTCTACCATATATTGGCTCTTAATGCAGGGGAGTTCGTTAAAAAAAATCTATCCTTAGAAAAACTCGAAATGGTCAGATTAAGATAAGGTAAGTTAAGAGTGTATATTAAAAAATGTGACGATTTGATTGGGGCGTAAGGAAATGGGTCCCAAAGTTTCACAAGAAAAAAGCGAATATTTCGCGAAATGAATGACAGATCGAAAAACTAAAAATACGTGCTCAATATTGTTTAAAAATCTATCGAATGATACCAAACACGACTTCCCACGGAGAGGGGTGTGGGGTAAAAATAAGTAACTTTTATTCGAGACATTTTTTCTAATTATGGATAGCTGGCGCTATAATCTAAAAGAACGATTGTTGGAAATGGAAAATTAAAATAAAAATGGAATATCCCCACTAAAATAAAAAACTTTACTTAACTTTTTTTGGTTTTAGGACCTACTCTTCACAACCTAATAGGTCCCCATAACGCTTGAGTGACTGCACATTTAGTATACTTTGCTCTCCTACCATTTCAATATCATGTAGTGCCTTTCGCCACTTGTATTGTATTCCCTTGCAAATACTGAAACAAGGGAATACAGGTATAATAAGGAATAAAAACTCTTATTTTCTTAACAAACTTTATTTGTTTCTCTACAAGCACGATTGCACGATGATTTTTCTATCGCTGCATGTATAACTGAATTATATTCGTTTTATATATTTAATTCCTGCTACGACCAATACAACGCATGCTGCCAACTTCACAACTAAAAATAGAAAATTTGTGTATTAAAGTACATACATACTTTGGTGCAGACTTATCTTAATGTATAGTACTTAATAGTCATTAACACCAATCTGCTTTGAAGGTTTGCACAGTTTGTAAAACCCTTCGAGGCAGTATTTTTTTCGGAGTGAAAATCGAACTCAAATCATAACATTACCTAAATGCTAATAAAGACCACACTGAAACGAAGAACGCAATTGAAAATCATTTTTGGTGTTGGAGTTATTGTGTCAAAGAAATGCAAAGATCCTATTCTTAACTTCGCTCCCTTTCACGAACATTCAAGTTAAGGAAAATTTAAGCGAAATGTCATTAACCTTACACATATCTGATAAATGTACAACAAATATCCACTGGGCCTGAAGTTGCTTCAAATCATAATGCTATATCTAGTCTCTGATAGAGACTGGACAAGAAATATATGAAAGAAAACCTATTATAAAATGTTATAAAAAGGAATGAATCCCTCTCATTGGCTGTATACCATAATAAAAATTACTAAAAAAGTAAAAATCTTCTCTTGTAGATGGTATATAATTTATTTAAAATTTTTTAAAATAGATCCAAGTTGGACTTAAAGTGGGTACATCACTAGTACAATACAAACGTTTTCGGACTAATCAGTCCATCATCAGGTTAAAGCTCCAGATCTAAAGTAGTTGAAACTAGCTACTGGGGTAGGTCGAATGACCTTACCAAAAATTAGCCATTTCGGCTACATCGAATGCGACAATAAGTCGATGTTACAGTCATTGGTAAGGTCATTCGACCTACCTCAGTAGCTAGTTTTAACTACTTTAAATCTGGAGCTTTAACCTGATGATGGACTGATTAGTCCGAAAACGTTTGTATTGTACTAGTGATGTACCTACTTTAGGTCTAACTTGGATCTATTTTAGAAAAAAATTAAATAAATTATATACCATATAAAATGGAAGATTTTTACTTCTTTAGTAATATTATAAAATCGTTATAATTAATACTTATTAAATGACGAAGGAATTAGAGCAGCAGACGGATGTTGTGAATGAGAAACTAAGATGGGTGGTTTGATTACACCATAAAATCTGTTAAGGACAGCTGTAAAGTTAAAATAGCGTTGACGATATGACATATCCAAAAAGAGATTATCATAAAGAAGAAGGGAAGGGAGTACACATTAAACGTGATATACATGTTAGTGTTAGTTGTCCATGACCATGAACACGGTATATAGTGAAGGTAGATGGTGAGATTTCAAGTGATTTTATGAGCCTGAGACCTGAGAGACCTGAAAAGAGGATGTACGATAGCTAATTGTACGGCCGGCAAGTACGGCCTCTTTCATTTATACCAAAAGACTTAAAAAACGTAGATATAGGTTATCACATTGTACATACATAATTAAAAGAGAAACTATTTACACTTTATAATAAAATTGATTGGTTGCTTAAAAGTTACTTACTGGCTAAAAGCATTTTGAAATATCTGTATTTTGTTTACGAATTTTCAAACAAAAGGGGTACAAAAAATTTTATATTTGACAAGAAATGAAACTATCTGACAGTTCTATCTTTATTTTGAAAAATAAAACTTGGATTATTATAACATGACCATGACATCACAAACTACAAAATGTGCTGTCAAATATTATTTATTTACATAATGTACCTCGACAACTATGACCAATAGTACAAAGTTACAAACTCATCTATTAGTGCAGTCACTGAAGGTTTTCACCTCCGATTTCGTTGAACCTCCATTGATTTTCATGAAAATTGGTGAGTAATTAGAGGATACCTCAAGGAACAAAGGTGACATGATGCCAACTTGCGCTTTTACTCTGGGGGTGGATGCCACCCCTTCTCGGTTGTGAAAATTATTTTATTAAAAATAATACCATAAGTCGATAAAGAGACAAATTATAAGCAAAATTTGTTATATAAAGTTATTAAAATAAATCAACACTTTTTGAGTTACTAAAGACCAAAGATTTTATATTTTCGTAAAAAAATGCATGTTTTAAATCGGTTTTTCACGTATAAATCAAAAACTATAATCTTTTACAAAAAAGTTATTATTACTGAAATTGAAAATATAGTCCTGTCGCCAGGGGGGGTACAACGGCCTCCTTAATTCAGATGGACTTACCCAAGTTTTCTTTATGTATTTTGACCCGTAGAACACGAATTTTTTGGGTAACAGTCGATCCGGATGTCGATAAGATCGTTATAAACAAAGAACTTGAGGAATCACATAACAGCGATTTTTCGCAAAACAAAACATGTTTTTGTATTCTTTGGGTCATTCTAAGCAAAAAATTATTTTACAAGTTTTTTGGTAGGATGCATAGTTTTCGGCATAAACGGGGTTGAACTTTCAAAAAATCGAAAAATTGCAATTTTTGAACCCGAATAACTTTTGATTGAAAAATAAAATACCAATTCTGCTTACCACATTTGAAAGTTCAAGTAAAATTCTATCGGTTTTGATTATTTTCATTGCTAGAAATTAATTTTTTTATTGTTAAACAAAGCTATCAACACATAGTAATTGAATGATATTTTCAATGCATTTCTAATTTGAAATCGAACGAGTAGGCGCGCATACAGAATGTCTACGTACATTACGTCCATTAAAACGCATGCATTGGGCCCGGGAAACGCTATGTGTTTATACCTTTATTTAACAAATAAAAACTTATTTTTTAGCAATGCAAACAATCAAAACCGATAGAATTTGACTTGAACTTTCAAATGCAGTAATCAGAATTGCTATTTTATTTTTTAATCAAAAGTTATTCCGGTTCAAAAATTGCACTTTTTCGATTTTTTGAAAGTTTAACCGCGTTTATCTCGAAAACTACGCGTCCTACGAAAAAACTTGTAAGACCATTTTTGCTGAGAATCACCCAAAAAATACAGAAAAATATTTTGTTTTGCGAAAAATCGCTGCTATGTAATTCCTCAAGTTCTTTGTTTATAACAATCTTATCGACATCCGGATCAACTGTTACCCAAAAAATTCGTATTCTACGGGTCAAAATACATAAAAAAAACTTGGGTAAGTCCATCTGAATTAAGGAGGCCGTTGTACCCCCCCTGGCGACAGGACTAATAATAAAAAACTAAATACATTCCTCACATAAACAACTAACCTTATGTTAGTTCATAGTGAGTTATTGGCAATTGAATGTGTATGTTTTTCGAGGAGTACTCAAATCTAAGTATTCAAGCTTAAATAACGGGAAAACGATGTAATGTATAAAATATTTCGGCTAAGCATTTGTCAAAGTACTTCGGTATACCTATCAAATGTGCTTCAGAACAAGGTAATAGCGTCAAACTTAAGCAAGTTATAATGAAAATAAAAGAACCGTTTCGAATTTTTTAGGAAAAAGTGAAAAATAAAACATACGCCATTTCCACAAAAATTAAAATTTATAGTAATCCTTACAAGAACTTCTTTATATTAGCATAAGTAATGTTTTCGATAATTTTGACCGATTTAGAGTGCATATTTTTGAAAAAAATATGTAATTTAAAAAAATCATAATTTTTAAAATTATTGTAATTCTCATATTCTTTTGATAATAACTCCAAAAATACTCAATATACTTAAAAAATTATATATAACCAAATTTTAGCTTTTTCTGTGCCAAATAATTTACCTGTTTTACTATTTCTATGCGGTAAAAAATAACCGACATAGAAACGTTTAAATCTTAAATTTTGCTGTGGGAACCATGCAACCGGGGACATTTAACCTTTTATTTTTAAAAAGCTAAAGGGTCTAAAATATTAGGTGCAACGTGGTCAAATAGCACTTGGAATTAACTTTCAAACAGTTTTTATATGATCCTGATATCGTAAACATGAACGGAGCTATTAAAAAAAAACAATAACATTTTTTGGATAAAATTTTAAAAGATAAATTTTGAAAAAAATTTTGGAGCATAAATTTTAACGCTATCATGTTCGGGGGCTCATTTAATAGATATTTTTAAGTACTTTGACAAATGTTAAATAAGTTTATGTTATAAAATGCATCAATTTCCCGTTATCTCAGCTTGAATAATTAAGAGTTTTTTACTCGTCGAAAAAAATATACATTCAATTACCTATAACTCACTTTTAGTTAACACTAAAAGGTTTTTCTAGTGAGGGGTTTATTTCTTTTTTTATTATCTTCCATTTTGATAATAATAACTTTTTTGTAAAAACTTACACTTTTTGAGTTATTGATGAAAAATTGATTAAAAACATGCCTTTTTCTCAAGAAAAATCAAAATCTTTGATTTTCAATAACTCAAAAAGTTTTGATTTATTTTAATAACTTTATATAACAAATTTTGCTTGAAATTTGTCCCTCTATCGAATTATGGGGTTATTTTTAATAAAATTATTTTCACCCCCGAGAAGGGGTGGCATCCACCCCTAGGGTAAAAGCGCACATTGGCACCATGTCACCTTTGTTCCTTGAAATATCCTATAACCACTCACCAATTTTAATGCAAATCGATGGAGGTTTAACGAAATCGGAGGTAATAGCTGATATCCACCTTCAGTGACTCCACTATATAGAAAACTAGGTATAACCTACTACCCAGGTCTCTCGGATAAGCAAATAGAATGACTTTTAAACTAATTGATGGATCGATCATCGATCTACCCCAGGTCCACAAGGAAGGATTCCAATACTCAATTACTCAACTTTAACCCACATAACAATGATGTTCGCATCATGTTCTAAGCATATCCTACCAACATTCGTCGAAGTATATCCTTTTTAGTATATGCGTAGTACAAGCATAGCATGTACCATAAAAAACATTCTAAATTTCATGTTCTTTGCATATGCTTCAAAGAATATTCTTGCACCGAATATACTGAGCACATTCGTGTACGTAGTATCTCGGAATGTTCGTAAAAGTTTATTCTTAGAATATACCTTAATCGAATATTCTTAGTATATGCGTAAGTATATGCAAAAGTATTGCTTAACACATACTTCTATATACTTTTAAAATATCTTAAAAAGAATATATACTGTATGTACCTATAAGAATACTGTATGTCCTATATACTATATAGGAAGAAGAATAATGTTAGCCTATAGATTATCAACTTCGCGTTAAGAATAATTAATAAAATTTAGGTATTTTGGTAGGTACTACTGAACTATCTAATTCATTTTTTTAAACCGTTTTAATTGTATGGTAAAAAAGTTTAATACTTAATTCTATTGAAGAAAAATGAGAAATTCTCGTTTCGTTTTCAATTGAAATGAATAGAATACCATTTTGATTTGAGTTTATACCATAAGTATTTTTACATATAATTTTCGGGAATCCGGAAACGGCTATTCATTGTCATTCTGACCCCTTGCATTGCATATTTTATACCTGCACAAGGGAAGGGGGTAAGTAACAAAAGGGCAAAATATGAAAATAGTTTCCAGAGTCAGAGTACAGTTAGGCATTTACGTTTACGCTGTTAGGACGAAGCGCAGACGAAGTATTTCTAGCTACAAGGACTAAAACATTTTTAAGAACATAAAAAGCAGCTTGAAAATAATAAATTCATATTGGTACTTCAATATTTCCTAAATACCTAGTAAGTAAAAGTATGTATAATGTATATAGATACCTATAAATTTTAGTAATTTACATACAAATTATATATATTTGGCTATTATATAATTATACAAGCAGCATTTTTATTTTGATGTGCACATAATAACTAAATATATTACTTATATTTTATATATAGGCTCCTTACCCATATAATATTTATTATACATAGGTACCTATATAACATAACTAAAGTTTATATATTTTATACTTACTTTTTACGTAATATTGTAGAATGTAATAACTACATTCTCATATGCAATTAGAATATGTAAATAATATTAGTAGAACCTAGGATGAGATTGGGTGATGTTGAAAACATAGTTCTGAGAAATACAGCACATCCTTGGAATATTCTTCCCATATAGGTACTAAAAATATGTGCGATAGTATATTCTAAGTATATACATAGAAGGTATATAGATAGCACTTCCTTGGAATATTCTTTCCATATACTAAAAATATGTGCGATAGTACATTCTAAGTATATAACTAGAAGGTACATATATAGCAATTCCTTGGAATATTCTTCCCATATACTAAAAATATGTACGATAGTACATTCTAAGTATATAAATAGAAGGTTTATAGCACCTCCTTAGAATCTTCTAAAAAGTATGTTCTTGGTATATACTGAAAAGAAGTGCGGTGGTACATTCTAAGTATATACATAGAACGTTTAAGTACTGTAATGTAGTATATACTCAGTATATGCTCTGCACATTCGCAATGGTAATTACGCATATTCTAAGTATATACTTTTTCTGAAAAGTATGTTCTATGAATCTACTAAGAACATGAAATTGTTATGTGGGAAGCTCAATAACGAATATCTAGGTTAATTTTTTACAACAGTTACAAAACAGTACAAAAAGAATGTGTGTGTACTTTGTACGCACGTAAGAAGTTATACTTCTATTATATGATTTCAATGAAATAAATATACTTTCAAACGGTTTATTTATATTTTATTTAAAGATTAAACTAATTTTTACTTAGTACTTTCCAAAAGTTTTTATTAAAACAATACCAAAAATTAAAAAAAAATAGAAACACCCGGATTCGAACCGGGGATCTCTTGATCTCCAGTCGAACGCTCTACCACTGAGCTACACTCCTTTTGTTTGTACGGGTACGGACTACAAGATTTCTCAGACATAGTGTCAAATAGACCAAATTTAATGAAGTATAAAAATACTTTAAATATTACTTATTATCTTATTTCCGAGAGTGGAAGAGTTTGCTATGGAACTCTAATAACCTCATTGCCTTCTTTATGTACGAATAGAAAACAAAGTTGTGACTGGCTAATTGACACCGAAGGCTATGCCATAAAACAAAAAAAAATCTTATTCCCGAGGTAGACAAATCCAAAGATACAAAAATTATAATAAATATATTTACTAAAAACACCTATATATTCTTTTCACACCTTTTTTGAAATAATAGGGGAATGGGGGGCATGACGGGGCCTCGAGGTAAGACGGGGTACCGCACACAAACAAGAAACTACACGTTGGTGAATAGCATGCAGTAACTCAATAGGAAGAGTCATTCGATTAACGGTCCCTGCAAGAGAAACCGTGAATGAGAGTGCACGCGTTTTTTGTTTACAAACGGAAAACTGTTTTAGCGATCCGTTGATCTAATTTTGTGCAAGGATAACCATCGTTATTTTAAGGTAATTATGATCACCTCATTAATGTCTTTTTTATCGTTGTTTACTACTATTCTTATTTTGATAATGGCATATTGTTTGTGTGAATACGTTAAACATTTAATTAGTGAATTTTTTTTTTGTTTAAAGTTACCTTTTGAGGCAAGATGGGGTATTGGGTGCGGGGTATGATGGGACAGTGGTGGTAAGTCTGGGTTAATTTAAATTTCTTAATAAATAACATTGGATTATTATTTTAGATAATACCATGGTACGTACTTACAAGAAAAAAACAAAAAGAGGAGAGTGGTCGAGAGATGCTATGAAAACAGCCATAGATAAAGTGACATCGTCAGAACCCTGGGTAGGCTGCCAGATCTGTGGATGTTGAGCTCACAATGCTTGTGCTAGGGTGGACAATGAAGATCTGGAGCAAATACACATTTTTGTTTGTTTTGTGAGAATTAATTAGCATCACCATCATGCCCCAATTCCATTACCCCATCATACCCCATAGTATGGGGCAAGATGGTTTTTCATAATGTTCTTATTAATGGCTAATTGTTGAAAAATGTGATAGGTTGATTTTCCAAAGATTGTACCAAATCATAGTTAGATTAATGACGTAACGTGCCATCAATTAAAAATAGTAATAAACGTAGTAATTATGTTGTATTTTTGTTATTTTCCTTAGCTACCCCATCATGCCCCCCTTCCCCTACATACATAACTTAAAACATTTATTAGCAACGAACTCTATACTCTCTGTGTGCGCATGCGCGCAGAATAATAAAAATTCACTCCCAATCGCGCCTAAAGAAGTATACATAAGACCCTAACTTCAAAAAAATCAAATAGTTTCACAGTCCCGAACAGATTAATTTTTTGGCTTATTTCCCTGGTGTAAAGCTTTTTCCAACCTTTCCCTGTCCTTTACTTATGCCTGGTTTCATAATCAACTTAAAGTGATCATTAACTAAAGTTCACTTTAATGTGTATTACAATTCCATTGATAAAGGTACCAACTTAAAATTTAAAGTCTACTGTAACTTATTATGAAATCGAGCGTAAATGCCTTAGCATTAGCGTACAGATCTTTCATACAACTCTTAGAAACCCAATATTTTTTGGGACACTCTGTACGTTCATCCATCATAGATTTTAAAGGAGTGTCAAGCCAAGTATTTCGACGATTACCTACTTCCTATAAACAATTCGAAATAATTTTGTTTAAAAAGTGAAATATTGCTAGTTAAAAAAATATTGACTAAACCATTCAAACAACCGTTAAATCTTTATCAGAGTGAGCCTTAGGGCTTGGTTGAAGAAATTACTCAGTTATGTACACATTACCAACGGAGGTAATATATAGAGCCGATTGGGTTGAGTGGGGCCATTGTGTGTTAGACTTTTGAAGAAAGAGGGAGCCGATTGAGATGTTGCTAATTTTTTGTGTAGTGGCCCTCTTGAGAGTCTCGAACGGGGAGATTTTTGACTTCGCCGATGAAGATCCTTTAAATTCTGTGTGGCCGCAGGGTGAACGTAAGTAGACAAAATTTAATCAATTATTTAAATAATAATAATAATTTAAAAAGTTATTAGATTTATTTTATTTAAATTTAGTTATAAAGTACCAAAAATAGTATCTAGGATTTTTTTGACAACGACCTTCGCTATTCTTCATCATCGTTAACTGATGATCTTGTTCCACTTGTTCAATTTATCTACAGTCCCTGTAGTGTAGTCACTGAAGGTTTTCACCTCCGATTTCGTTGAACCTTCATCGATTTTCATGAAAATTGGTGAGTAGTTAGAAGATACTTCAAGAAACAAAGGTGACATGATTCCAACTTGCGCTTTTACCCTGGGGGTGGATGCCACCCCTTCTCGCGGGTGAAATTTTGTTTATTAAAAATAATACCAGAAATCGATAGAGGGGCAACTTCTAAGCAAAATTTGTTATATAAAGTTATTAACACAAATCAATACTTTTTGAGTTATTAAATATAAAAGATTTTATTTTTTCTCAAAAAAAATGCATGTTTTAAAGCTGTTTTTCACGTATTACTTAAAAACTATAACCTTTTGTAAAATAGCTATTATTACCAAAATTAAAGATAATAAAAAATTTAATACACTAAACTTAAAGAACTAAACTAATGTTATTTCAAAGTGAGTTATGGGTAATTGAATGTATATTTTTTTCGACGAGAAAAACCACATTGATATACTCTTATTGGTCCGTATATGGTCTTAGTGTTTCGTATATCATATTTGAGGCTATATTCAACATCGTTATTGCCCGATAGTTTTTACATGATATCTGTCAGTTTATTTAATTCTACTACCTTTCGGAGTTTTTAATCTATATTTTACTTTTTTTTTCGATGTATGTTTTTCTCTTCTCTCCTTAGCATTCTGTGTTCTTCTTATGCTTGTCGTGTCTTATGCCGTTGTTGTAATCGTCGGTATACATTATTATTTCATTGTGTTTCGTTTCCATGTTTCCAGTGTCCATGTTTCTGATTCATATGTTCTGACTGGTCTAATCAGTTTCTCGTAAATTTTACATCTAAAGTGTTTTACAAGTAAGTTTTATGTCTTATTTGCGATGCATATTCTCCTTTTGATTTTTTCACTAATAATATTATTCTCTGAAGTGCCTAACGAGATAGATATGTCCCTACAATTTTTTATGTTCTCGAAATTTGCCTACAATTATACTCTGGAGTCGTCTCAATCCTTTTGATAAACTGACGCTCATATATTTTGTTTAGCTTCATTGATTTTTAGGCCATTATTTTCTGCCGCTTTTTCTATTAGATTAAATGCTTCTATTATATTTTTTCAGCTTCCAGGAATGATATCAATGTCTTCAGTAATTGTACACTTTTTGTTTTATTGCTACCTTGGTGTTGACTGTTTATTTTCTTATGATTTTTTCTAAGGTGATGGCGTTTTTTTGCGTAGTCCTCTCTTACATAGTAAAGATTGAATCAGTTAATTAATTTTGTATTCTTATTTTGCTCTACACTACTTTTAATCCTGAGCATCCAAGATTTTATTCTATATAAATTCAGTGGAAGAAATGTTTTTGCTGTATACCTATACAAATAATATATGATTAATATTTTTCTAGGAATAAAACTGAAAACAACAGAATGTCAAGTTCAAACGCAAAATGGTGTCAAATGGGGTCAGTGCGTCCCATACGCCAGTTGTCTTCTCTCACAAGGAACACCGAACGGATTTTGTGGTATTCTCCAAACCTGCTGTGTTTGTAAGTATTTTCTTTTTCATACACTTTAATTCATTAAAATGATATCATTAGAAGTTAATATTTAACATTAAACCAAAATTATCTTTTTTTTTATTTAAAAGTATTTTGCAATCTGTTGAGTGTCAACAATAAGCAAAAGTGATTACATTGACTAAGGACAAGAAAGATTTTACCCACTGGTAAAATCAAAGTACAATTTTTATAAAGTTGTGTAGAAAATAATTACATTTTATAGCTACTAACTAATTAGTTTAAAAGTTTACTAAATGGTAAGTTCAATGGTTTGAACTTCTTTAACCTACGCTGTTCTTGGGAATTGTCTAGGAGGTTAAGTGCAAACTGGTTTTCATGATCCTCCAACTTCGGTAATGTATGCAGCGCTACGTTTTGTGATGACTTCTTTTACCATATCCGTTTTAAGGTCTCGATGAATAATTCTGTTGTTGATGTACCAAGGTGCATTAGTGATGGTTCTGAGGGTTTTTGATTGGAAGCGTTGGATGATTTCGATGTTGGAGTGACTGGCTGTTCCCCATAGTTCCAACCCATATGTCCAGATTGGCATAAGTATTGCCTTATAGAGCAGCAATTTATTATCCAGAGATAGTCTTGATGAACGGCCCATCAACCAATACATATTTCTGAATTGGAGACCTAGTTGCTTTCTCTTGGTCCAGATATGTTTCCTCCATGTGAGACTTCTGTCCAAATGAATACCAAGATATTTTACCTCGTTGGCTGATGGTAATTGGTGATTGTTTAAAGTTACAGGAGGACAAGTGTTGTAAATGTCGTGTTGTAAATGTAACATGAATAGATTTTCCTTCATTGACTTTAATTTTCCATTCCAAAAACCAAACTTGTACTGTCTAGATACGCTTGAAGGAGATGCGAGGCATAAATAGGGTCTGTGTGTGAGGCTAGGATTGCAGTATCGTCGGCAAATGTTCCTAGCATCATTTCTTCTGTAGGTGGTCTCTCCTCTAGTGGTTCCTGAATAGTTGGAGGTATATCTGCAGTAAACAAGAGATACAAGGTAGGTCCCAGCACGCTACCCTGTGGTACGCCAGCTTTGATAGAATAGAGTTTGGAAATTGCATCTTGGTATTTAATAAAGTAACACCTACCTGACAAATATGACTCAAGAAGAATGTAAAAGCTGTGCGGTAATAAAATTATCTTTAAAAGTAGTAACTTTACGTATAGGGGACTCTAATACTATACCTCATTTTTAAATAGGAGGAGTAAACTCAAAGATTGTAATCAGAACACACCCAATAATGTAATTAGAAAAATCACCGGATTCATTTTTTTGTTGATCATGTCGGCCTTCGACGGTAATCCATCAACATTATATTATACTAATACGTCGCTAAAGAGTTCTAGAAACAACTGTTTTATATAGTGCGGTGGAATAAGTGTTGCCCCCCCCTGTTAACTTGTTTATTTTAAGAATATAAGCAAAACGCTTGGATAGGTCGATTTTTAAACTAACCATGGTATATTATAGCATCAACGTTTCGAACTTTACGCGATCCCTCTTCAGGTGACAGGCATAACTTTGATTTTTTTAAATAGTAAAGTACATCATGTGACACCTCATTTAACAGCTTTTGAAATACTGATTTCAAAAATGTATAATACTTTAATCTTTTTTGAGATCGTACGCGCAAAATTTCGGTCGAACTCTTTTTAAACGCATTTATTTTTTTCGAATTCTGAGGAAACTAATAATTATTTTTGAAAAATTTAAACGCAGAATCAAAGATTAGATTATTACCGAGGGCTGACAGTCCCTTAGAATAAACAAATGTTTCTTTTGAATGATATATTTGAAATTAAAAATCACACTAAATTTTCTCTTTTTTTCACCACTGTGACTTATTAAAATAAACATTATAGGAGTTCTAAGGGACTTTGCACCATCGAGAATACTGTAATATTTCATTCTGCGTTTAAATTTTTCAAAAATATTCATTAGTTTTTTAAGGATTCGAAAAAAATGATTGCATTTAGAAAGAATTCGACCGAAATTCTGCGCCTACGCTCTCAAACAGGATTGAAATATTATACATTTTTGAAATCAGTATTTTAAGAGCTTTTAAATGAGGTGTCACATGATGTACTTTCCCATTTAAAAAAATCAAAGTTATGGCTGTCACCTGAAGAGGGATCGCGTAAAGTTCGAAACGTTGATGCTATAATATACTATGGTTAGTTTAAAAATCGACCTATCTGAGCGTTTTGCTTATATTCTTAAAATAAACAAGTTAACAGGGGGGGGGCAACACTTATTCCACCGCACTGTATGTAAATGCAGACTAAAAATTAATGGAATAACGTAGAAACACAAAAAATCGTTGATATAACTCAATAACAGCGGATTTGTTTTTTTTTTTTTGAAAAAATACACCTAGTTGTTTGTTATAAACCTTATTCGGCATCAGTGAATACTTGGAGTTCCTTATCAGTAAGCCAATTGGGATTTATAACTGGAATCATGGAATAACTGGATTCCACGATAAATAAAATTGCTAATAAAAATGTTTTTGAAATGTGATTTTTTACGGGAGAAAAAGTATTTTTTATAAAGAAAAATATATTTTGTGCCATAATGACTAAAAAACAATTGAAATATGTACCTATATTACTACTTATATTAATATAATCGTGGCGCATATGGTCCACCACCGAAAACAACAAATAATAAACTGTAAATTACGATCTTCCCAGAACGCCGATTATAACGAAACTAAAACCAAATTGTAAAGCACATTCCAGTGATAGGTTAGAGACATAAACAAGGTCAAAAATTAAATTTTTAAATATATTTACAGTAGAATTCTTATATATGGCGTACAAAATACGCCAGCGCGTGTAGTTAAAGGTTAAATGCCAATAGTGTCAAAATTTCATAAATGTCAACAGTGTCATCATCATCATTTGGCTCTACAACTCTATGTGAGTCTTGGCCGCGTTTACTATTTCCCTCCATTGTTGTCGGTCCTGAGCAGCTATTTCCCATTGCTGTACTCCCATTTTGCGTAGATCACTGGCTACTGCGTCTTTTCATCTCTTTCTTGGGCGACCAACTGACCTTTTACCATCGGGCCTTTCACAGAATGTGGCGTTCAGAAGTCTTTCGTCACTCGATCTTAGCACGTGGCCCGCCCATCTTATTCGGTTGGCTTTAATGTAGCGTAATATGTTTTCATCTCCATATAGTGTCAAATAGTGTCACATTTTCATAATTTAGTTGAGTAAACTTGCCTGCGGTTGGATCAATTACAAACAAGTATTACGGGGTGGTAAATTTGAATTACTCCTCCTATTTAAAAAACGAGGTATAGTTGAAAGACAATTGATTTCTTTTGTCAATAAAGTTATAAGATACAGGGTATTTTATTTAAAATTATTGACTTATTGTGGTTTGAAGTTTAAGGTAATGGCGCACCATTTGTGAACAGAGTATTAAGAAATTCGATTTCTACATAAATTTCTGAAACAACTTTCCTTATTCTTTGTGTGTAACAGTTTTCAAGGCGTTATGTTTGTGAATAGAGGGGCTATTTAATTTCAAAAGTTTGTCTCTATCTGTCAAATTTTTTGAAAAATGATGAATAATTCAAAAAATATGAAGTGTTGACCTATAGTACCTTATACGCTCTGAGCTTCGCTGGTGTCGCTCCTAGAGGATTAGTAATGCAACTTTCACCGGTAATTTTTAAATTTATTATTTAATTGTTATCGCTTAATATTTACAACGCAAAAAAGTAATTAAATTGTAATCGATCTTTTTAAGATTTTGCTAATCATTTGACGTTCTATTGATGAAATATTAATTTCTTACTTCGGATACTTTCACAATTATCGTGTAGATGGCGCTAAGACTAATAGATTAATTTATAATTACATATTACGGAAGATTAAAAAAACTTAAATTCAGTATTTAAAACGTAAGTATATTTAAGGTAAAAATATATACCACAGCTTTGACCACCTAATATTTTTTTTCTACAACCGTGTTTTTTTTTTCTTTTCTTTTTTGGCTTGGACTATGGTCATTCAGCCAGTCTCAATCAAAATTAAATGTATTAAAGATATTGCCAATTAGTGAAACTTGGTTATTATAATATTATTACAATTTTTTATTTCTTATTTACCTACTCATTACAGCTAATGTACATACTATGTTAATAAATATAAATATATTATATTACTTAATGTTTATCAAGAACACATAGTGTATACATCTTACAAATAAAAATATTAATCTTAATATTAAAATAAATGCATTCTTTTTGTATTTTATTTTAGTTTTTTTTTGTTTTGTTTTTTTTTGTCACTACGATAGGATGTCAACCCGGTTCATCCCCGCGGAGGTTTAAATCCTCTTAGTGATTTTTTCTTTATCTTTTTTTTATTTTTTTTTATTATTAATTTTTTTTATTTAATTCTTTTTCTTTTTATTTTTTTTTTAATTTTTTAAACATATTTTACAAATACTTATAACTAATTACAATAATATTTTACTATCCGACAAGAAAGATACCAAACAGTCAAAAATTTTCTTTTTATTCAGTGACAGAATAAAGAGAATATTTACAGGGAGTGGGATGTTCTGGTCTATAATTCTTTTAATTAGGTGATTGGTTAGGTGTTTATTCTTTTTGCATTCAAAAAATATGTGGTTCAAGTCACTTTTAACCTCACATTCTTGACAAATATTCGAATCTAATATGTTTATTTTAAATAAATGTGCAGGATAACATGCATGTCCAAATCTAATTCTACTGATGGTGGATATGTATTTGCGAGGGAGGGTGAAATTCTTATACCAAGGTTTTTCTGGAATAATCGGTTGTATCAAACTGTATTGTGTTGTTGAAATGTTACAGTACCTTTCCCAGTGTGTTTTCCAGCTCTTCATCTGTTCAGTTCTTAAACAAGCAAAAGCATCTAGAATGCAGGGCTGATATTTGGTTACTGTTCCATGGATGAGGGAATTTTTAGCTAATTGGTCTATATGCTCATTATGTGTAAGTCCTGAATGTGCTTTGATCCACATAAGTTTTATTTTTGGGGTGTGTTTATTAATTTCAAATAAGATTTTTTTTATTAAAAAAATGTATGGATTAGAAGTACTACAAGGTAGGTGAGGTGTTTGAATAGCAGTAAGCACAGATAATGAATCAGATAAAATTACTGTGGAATTATAGGATGCCAACTTGAAATAAATTAAAGCCTCATATACCGCCGCAGCCTCGGCCGTAAAAATGGAGAAATTTGAGGGCAGTTTAAACATTTTTTCTATAAATTTATCTGGAATATAAAAGGTACAACCAGTACCATTTGAACTTTTGGATGCATCTGTATAAATACAAACAGATTTTGACCAATTTGTAAGGTAGTTGTTTAAAACAATACTGTTTAATAAAGAGTGCTCATGATAACTGGGTTGTATAATATCTACTTGATTTAGTAACTCAAAGAAATCTTCGAAATCTACAACCGTGTTAAAAAGGCAATTTTTAGCACTCCATACGTGCGTTAAAAATGTTACTTTAAGGCACTAGTGTTTTAAAATATTTTTAAGGCACTGCAGTTCGTATTGACCGTATAGACAATTTTGATGTAATGTCAAAAAAATATAAAAATGGAATGTCAGTCACGTTCAAGTAAAAGTTTTTGTAGATATTGTCCTGTAATTACGTTTGTAGAAAAAATATTGTATGATATGCGTGTTAAAAAGTACATTTTTAAGGCACTCATGTGAATTGCAGAACTTGCTATCGCTCATTCTGCAAACTTTCACATGCGTGCCTTAAACGTGTACGTTTAACACTTATATCATAAATAACTATTATAATTAATGTTTTTATTTTTAATTTTAAATTAATCACTTTGACATTTATGTCAAATTTCCAGTAAACGTTTACAGACTTGTCACTACTGGCGCTCGCGAATTTTTAAATATCCCCTCTATGTACGAGCTCACAGCGTATACAAAGTTTCCAATATATAGGTAGTGTAAACCCTCCGTGAAATAACCTGTATATTTCGTATTTGACTCTTTTACCGAAGGAAGTAGTAGTAGTAGCGTTGATTGATAAATATTCAAAGTGTACCTATTATTATCTATCAACGATAGTGGTTACTTAACACGTTCTACTCCGGCAAAGCAAATGTTACAAATGTTGCGAATGTTACAAAATTTATTGATTTATTTTGGTTTGATTTGAGTTTGAGGTTGAGATATTTCTGGAACTTTTTAGTGGCACTTAATGTATCAGAGAATGCAGTTTCCGAGTCATTCGCAAAAGTGTGCATAAACAGGAATAATAAACTGTAAACTAAATATCAAAGAATAATTTTCACCTTTATCTCGTATATTCAAAATACCGTTACTTTTCTTATAACAGAATAAAATAATGAGAGATTACAGTCAAATATATCAAGTCTTTATAAATTCAGCTGTCCGAATAGACAATAAGACTTTTTTATGTCTTCTATAAAAATATAAAATGAATTCGTCTATGATAATTTATTATGCGTTTTGAAATGCAAACACAAAAGGTGCGTAGTCATAAAATATTTATGAAGCACTTAAAAATACGCATTTAGAACCTTAGTAATATTGCATTATAGTATGGTATTATAGTAACTGTATTTTGAATTTGCTTTGTTAAGAATGATTGTGGTAAAGTGTGTATTTAAAAATTGGGAAATAGAAAAGAATTTTTCAATTATAGTAAAATTGATGTCATTCAGCTATTGACCGAACACTAAGCCACTGCAAAGACAGTCAAAAAATAAGTACCTAGGTCTCTACGAAACAAATTTGAAAAAATTATTTATATTAATTAATAATTACAACCTCCCAGGAGGATTATCATCATCAATATCTTTACTCTATCTACCGCTGCTCTGGAGATGAAGATGCAGTTCCATAAAACAAGAGTTATGAAGACACCAGTCTTCATAAAATTTTCAACCATGACATTCTTCTTCTTCCTATACTCCTTTCTCTTCTTATATTACCAAATATATTATTTTTAAATAAATTAAATACTGTATAATTATATATATCGTCTACTCTTTTATCTTTCTTCTATTTTCCTCTTTTGTCTATTGGTAATTAACAGTTTTAACTGTTTGATTTATTTTAGATGAAAGTACCTGCGGCAAAACCAGTAATGCCAAAGTAAGCTACTTCGAGACAACAGAACTTGGCAATGGACAAACCAACTGTGAATATATAGTTAACCTCAGGAACAAGAATATTTGTCAAATAAGGTAAGGAAGATCGGAAGATTGTTTAATGATAATTAATTAGTAAAATAATTTAAAAAACTTTTGTAATTATTTATCATATCTATATCTATCAAACACAAAACAACAAAATAGAAACGATCCTTTATAAATGATGCTAAACTTACTCTAGATACACTATACTTGATTCGGAAATGCATAACAGCACTTCTTCTTCTTCTTCTTCTTCTTCTTCTTAACTCAGGCGAGACTCGTTAGTCTCTGGCACTTGGTCATAAGACCTTTGTACCAAACCCTGTTCTTCTCCTTAAACTTTAATAAGTCCTGTGGCCTCAACGAAGGCCAACAGTTTTCTTATTGGTAGTTTTAGGATCTCTTCTGGTTCAAACCTCATTTGACCAGTGAAGTTCGGCCTTACATCACCTAGCACACTGCAATAGCATAGTATGTGTATGGCAGTTTCTTCTTCCATTTCGCACTTTCTGCACCATGGTTCATTCACCTTACCTAGTTTGTATAGGTGATTTCTTAAACGGCACTGTCCAGTCACCATTTCAGTGACCGTTTTGATCTCTCGTTTATTGAGGTTCATCAAACTGTTCGAGAGTTTTTTATCAATATTTTTGATTATTTTTTTAGTCTGGATTTGCCCTTGAGTGGTTCTCCATATATTTTGATGATTCTTTATCAGCCATTTCTGAACCTCGTTTTTCATAGCATATTTAGTGAATCCACAGAAAGGTTCTGAGCCTTCAAAAGTTTTTCTCGAGCCTTGTTTCGCTAACATATCTGCTCGTTCGTTCCCATGCACCCCTTCATGACCCGGCACCCATATTAAAGACACTTTATTGTCTTTTGCCAAGTTATTGAGGAGATCTTTGCAGTTTCTCACCAGTTTTGATTTGGTGAGAGGGTTCTTTACAGCCAGAATAGCCGATTGGCTATCTGTGTAAATGTTGATCCTCTTAGCTTTAGGGTCCTCATCAATGATTTCATCAATGCAGGCCACCAAAGCAAAAACTTCAGCCTGAAACACCGTTGTATGTTAACCTAGGCTGTAAGATTTATTATAGTTACATGTTTGCCCAAAGACTCCTGATCCAGTACCATGGGCAGTTTTAGATCCATCAGTGAACCATATTAAGTCTCTATTAATGTTTGGGACTTTTTGTTCTCTAGATGGTATAATTGTGTTAATCTTCTCAGTGATGATTAGTTCTGGTGTCATCATATCTAAGTTCATCATAAAGATGGATTTCTCAAGTATAGTCCCAGTAATGTTTGTGTGGCTATTCAATACATAATTTGGCCTCCAAGTATTGTTTGGTTTGAGCCTCAGGATGGTCATAAAGGCTACCGCCGAAATATACAATTCCAGCGGAGGGAGACCTGTGATAGCCTCTAATGAAGCCGTTCCTGTACTATTCAAGGCTCCTGTTATATTTAGAAGCGCTTGTCTTTGTAGGGTGGTGAGAGTGGTCACACAAGATTGCAAAGCCGTCTTTCTCCACCAGAGTACTGACCCATAAGTAACTGTCGGTCGTATCACTGATGTGTACAACGAACATATCACCTTTGGTTTCAATCCCCAGGTTTTACCTACAACTCGTCTGCAGTTCCAGAAAAGTCGCTTAGCCCTATTGGTTATATTGGTAATATGAGTATTCCAATTGAGTTTCGAATCCAGGGTTACCCCTAGATACTTAACCTCATTGGTTCTTTCCAGTACCTCTCCAAATAATTTCAGCTCACTCGGTCCAGTAAGCTTCCTCTTATTTGTAAAGGCTACCAGTTTAGTTTTAGAAGGGTTCACGGAGAGGTTCTCTTTTAGACACCAGTTCTCTATGTAGTGAAGGGCATATCGCATCTGATACGCAACAGTGCTGGGAAATTTTCCCCTAGTTACTATTACGATATCATCTGCGAAACCCTGGACCCAGATTCCTTGGACGCTTAGCCCATGAATCAGATCATCGACAACTATGTTCCATAATGACGGTGACAATACACCGCCTTGAGGGCATCCCTTAGTTGCCCTCAGATTTATGGTATCTTCATGCGTATCTGTGGATATTATTCTGCTCTGAAGCATCTGAATAATCCACTTGCATGTTGTGTTGTTGATTTTCTTCCTCACCAGTGCGCTTTGTATAGACTCGATTGAGGTATTATCAAATGCACCTTCTATCATAACAGCACTTTTAACATAACAATAAAAAAGCTCATACTTTTTCTAATACATTTTATCTTTTAACATAGGTTGGACTTCATAAAATTTAACTTAGCCCCAGCCACTCTAACCACACCGCAGTATGCATCTTATAAATCATACAGATGTGTTGATGACATATTTAGAGTAACCCCGAACCACTTCAATATTCCAGATCTATGTGGAAATAATGATAAACAACATGGTAAGTACTTAATTTTTACTTCATTACTTAATGAACAATATCACTCTATGTCTGCAAACTTTTCACGTCTATCAAAATCGTTCTGATAATTTTGAACGAAGTTTACTTTGTATGGATGGCATTTTATTATAACATTTGCCGTAAGGAAGATACATTCGTATGAATATGTATGTCAGTGAAGATACTAGACAATGTAAATTGGAAAAGGATTGCTTTTATATAAAATTCCACTGTACCAGTCCCAAACCTAGGTCCCACCATGCAAGAGATGCTAAACGAAGAGGGTGAGGAATAAATACCTCCTAAAAACCGGATTCAGCTGACTTCGGCTGATAGCCCCGTATAAAGGTCCCTGTCTGAAAATGACCCCTGTAAGAAGAACCAAAAAAAGGGAGAAACTAGCCAGTATAGTTTGGTAAAACCGTCAGAAAAGGGAAGAAAACCCTGTCAGAATAATTACCTGGTCCTCCTGAAATGAGAGTTCGATAGAAATGCTTATAACTTGTCGTTTGAAAAAAAATTCAACTACAAAATTTCAGAAACTGTTTCCTGTTCAAAAAAAGATCGAAAATGAAATCATATTATGCAATTTAAGAAGTTACTTACTTACTTAGTCCTAAGCCTTTCTACCTTTAGCTGTAAGGCTGGTGGAGTTGAGTTTGGCATTGTAGTCTCCATGCTTTCCGATCTTGCGTTAGGTTTCTTGCACTTTCCAATGTCAATCCCTTCTTCTCGACTTCTTTCCTGATGTCATCTACCCACATAACTCTTGGTCTTCCTCTTTTGTTTTTCCCCTGAACTCTCGTTTCGAACACTCGTTTTGTAAGCCTCTCGTTCGACATTCTACACACGTGCCCGAACCATCTTAGTTCCTCAACTATTTTTCATTGATTGGTTCCAGTTTTAGGTTTTGTCTAATTGTTTCGTTTCGTATTTTGTCTGTCCTCTTTCTGTTTGCTATTTTCCTCAGGAATCTCATTTCCATAGCATTGACTCTGGATTTTTGTCTCCCCGTCAATGTCCATGTCTCGCTGCTATACATGATTGTTGGTCTAACTACTGATTTAACGACTGCCGTTTTTACTTTCTCCGGTATCTCTTTTTCCCCAAAAATGTTGTTTTCATAGCGTTAAATAAGCTTCCTGTTCGTCCCATTCTCTCGTTTATTTCCATGTCTTGTTTACCATTTGCTTCGATTATTACTCCTAGGTATTTGAAATATTCCACTTGCTCTAGTTGTTTCCCGTCTAATTCTATTGCGTGTGTATTCCTCGTATTTGAAATTATCATTTTTTTTTGTTTTCTCTGTATTAATTTTCATATTTATGTTTGATAGTTCTTCTTCTAGAATTTCAAGATTGTTCTGTAAGTCTTCTCTGGTTTCTGCTATCAATACCATGTCGTCTGCAAATAGTAGCTCCGATAGTTGAGTCCGTTTCATTTGCCAGTATCCTAATGTTAGTTTTTTCATTCTTCTCTTGGCTTTCTTTATCGCTTCATCCAGTACCACTGAGAATAGCAGTGGACTCAGCACGCATCCCTGTTTGACGCCTTGACTTGTAGTAAATTCTCTGGATTCCTCGTTATTGGTTCTTATTGTATTTGTATTATTTTTGTACATAGCCTTTATTACTTCTATTATGTGTCTGTCGACTCCCCTTTCTTTTAGTGTCTTCCATACGTCCTTTCTTCGGATTCTGTCAAACGCCTTTTCCAGGTCAATGAAGCGCATATGTATCTCTCTATTCTTCTTGATTACCTTCTCACTTACTTGTCTTAATGTGAATATTAGGTCTTGCGTGCTTCTGTCCTTCCTGAATCCACACTGTGTGTCTTCCATAGTTGTTTCTATTTGGGTTTTTATTCTTGTCTCTATTATTCTTGCGAAAACCTTCCCAGGGATACTTGATATGGTGATACCTCGGTAATTATTACAGTTTCTCTTGTCTCCCTTTTTGTGTATTGGTAGTATAATGTCTTTCTTCCAGTCCTTTGGTAATTCTGCCCTATTTATGATATCATTCATTAGTTCTTTCATGCTATCCATTCCCTCTGTCCCCATGAATTTTATCATTTCCGGGGTGATATGATCCTTGCCTGGTGCTTTGCCCAATTTTACTCTTTCTATCGCTTTCTCTAATTCCTCTCTTGTTATGGATTCCACTTGTTGTTCTTCATTCCTTTCTTGTATCTCCCCTGTGTTGTCCGTGTCTGCATGAGTTAGCTCTTTGAAATGTTCTCTCCATCTTTCCATTATATGTTTTTCTTCTGTTAGTACGTTTCCATTCTTGTCTTTTATATTCGGCATCGTGTGCTCTTTCTTTTGTCTGAGTTGTTTTAATGCGCCGTAGAAGAGTTTTTGGTTTTCCCTATAATTTTTTGTCATTTTTTGTCCAAATCTCTCCCATGACCTTTTCTTTCCTGCTTTCACCGCTATTTTAACCTCTTTCCTTTTTTCTTTATATGCCTCGTAATCTTCTGGGTGTTTTGTGCTTAGGTATCTCTTCCATTTGTCTTTTTTATTCTTTATTTTCTCTCGTATTTCTTCCGTCCACCATGCCGTTCTCCTCATGTTAGTATTTGCTATTTTTGCTTTTCCACAAGTTTCCTCAGCTGCTTTGATTATGCTGGTTTTTATATATTCCCATTTTTCTTCTATATTTGTATTTTTTGCCCTACCTTTCAGGGTATTGTCTAATTTTTCTTGGAACTTCTTCTTATATCTTTTCTCTTTTAATTTGTAACTTTTTATTTTTTCATTTACTACCTTTCTTCTCTTTTCTTGAGCCTCTTTTCACTTTCGTATCCTGTACTCTTTTCCATTTGTTGCTGCTTACCAAAAAGTAATCTATGATTGATTTTTCGTTTCTGCTGTCTTGTACTCTCGTGTATTTGTGTACTTCTTTATGTTTAAATTTTGTATTTGTTATAACTAGTTTGTTCTCCACACATATTTCTATTATTCTTTCACCATTTCTGTTTAGTATTTCTTCTCTGTTGTTGTTTCCGACTCTACCGTTTAGATCTCCCATTGCAATTATGTTTTCTTCCCCATTATCAATTTAAGAAGTTACAATGATGATTCCACTAGATTTCTGTATTAGCTATGATTTGCCAATAAACTTCAGAAACTCTCGCAAAAAGTTCACTTGATGAACTCCTTATAAAAACTCAAAGAGACAAATACAAGAAGCTGCTTCTTCTTCTTCTTCTTCTTCTTCTTCTTCAGGTGCCGTGTCCGTATTCAGACGTTGGCCTTCATCATGTTTACAAGTTCCTGAAACCTCTCTCTATCGGCTGCTGCGCGAAATAATTCTTCTACCGTGGAAGCACGGTAGAAGAATTATTAGCACATTAAGAGAACGCAGAAGCACATTAGTATAAGAAGCACATTAAGAGAACGAAACCGAGATTGCAAGAAGAAAAATATATAGTGGAGTATCATCACAGTATTAAGTCACTTGTGAACGAAAAGAAACAACTGTACTAGAAGTCGCTGGCGACAAATGCTCCAGATGTTTAAAAAGAATACCTTAGTAAAGTTAAAGGCTATGGAGATGGATTACTGAAGAAGAAGATGTAGGATTTTCAAGCTCGAACACATAAGAAATGATGAGATCAGACGGAGGATACAAGTAGAGGCAACATTCTGGATACCATTAATAGAAAGCGGGCTATCGAAGACACGAGAACGGTCAAAAAAGATGACTTGTTGGGTTTCAAGAAGCAATTGCAGCGAGGGAATACGGTCAAAATGATTCGATTCACAGAAATCGCTGGCATAAAGAGACAGCTTGGGTTGTAATAGACTCGTTGTGTATGTATGTATGTATGTATGTTTTGTATAACCTTGAATGCTAAAAACAAATCAATCTTTTTAAGATCAATATAACTTAACAGTTTTGTTTTCCAGTTTATATCCACGTTAACCAGACCGACGGAGTAACCAAAGGAGTCCAGTTGCAGATGACTCTAGCAAACAGAAACTACAACCCGTTACTGTTTTCTCCAACTTGGAGAATTAAAATTACACAACTTGAGTGTCCTGGTCATCGCTCTGGTATAAACTTTGGAGAAAATAAAGACATAATCGAAGATTTTCCACTACTAGGTAATAATTTGGTTAAAACAACTTAGAGACAGAATAATTTTGTATCTTTTTAGCTCCTTTGGGTGCCATACAATACTTTTCTGAATCTACTGGATATATTAAGTCATTTGGTTTCGATGGTTCTGTGAGTAATCAACAGAGTTATACTTATGGGCAACAATATGCTATTGCTTTCAAGAGGGAGATTGGCGTATGTGGAATAAGGTAAACGATTAAAACTAAAGTTGTTGTATAGACTGCTACAGTCTCATAAAATATATAAATATTTCTTCTTCTTCTTAAGGTGCCTATCCGTTCCGGATGTTGGCGATCAGCATGGCTATCCTAACTTTGCTTGCTACTATTCTGAATAGTCCGGTTGTCGATGCATTAAACCACTTTCTCAGGTTTTGAAGCCAAGATATTCTTCTTCTCCGAGGTCCTCTCTTTCCAAATACCGTGCCTTGAAGAATGAGTTGCAACAAGCCATATCTCTGTTCATTCCTCATAACATGGCCAAGATATTCTAGTTTGCGCTTTTTGATTGTGTTAATAATCTCGCATTCCTTGCCTATTCTACGTAGAACCTCAACATTAGTCACACGATCCACCCAAGAAATTCCCAAAATGCGCATGTAACACCACATCTCGAATGCCTCGAGTTTTCTCAAAGAAGCTTCGGAAAGTGTCCAGGCCTCTACTCCGTATAATAACGTAGAAAATACATAGCATCTGATGATAGAGATTTTGGTAGCAAGAGGTAAATCGTGGCTTCTGAAAAGAGACTTCATCATTATGAACGCTGATCTCGCTTTCCCTATGCGTTGTTTTATTTCACTTGAGTGGTCCCACTGGCTGTTTATGTTGGTACCAAGGTATGTGTAGCTGTCGACCCTGTCAATTAGTTGTTGGTTAACCAAAAGCTGTGTATTTAATATTTCGCGCTTACTGACTACCATGTACTTTGTTTGTTTTTTCGTATTGAGATCAAGTCCGTATTCTCTACTTATATCTGATATGCACGACATTATTCTTTGCAAACCATCTAGACTGTCTGCAAAAACTACAGCGGCGTCGGCATATATAATGTTGTTCAGACGCACTCCATTGACTAATACGCCTTCCTGTTTGTAGTTCTCCCAGCGCTTGCTCGAAGATACATTCAGAGTATATATTAAACAGCACCGGGGACAGGATGCATCCTTGCCTCACTCCTCTATCTATGGAGACTGCCTCTGTCAATTGGTCATCCACTTTAATATTGGCAGTTTGGTTGTAATACAAATTATATATGATTCTCAAGTTTCTATCATCTACTCCCGCTTCTTTCAAGATATTTATGAGTTTATCATGTTTTACTCTATCAAACGCCTTTTTGTAGTCGATAAAACAAATATACACGTCACAGTCAACATCCCTGCATCTTTGTATAAGCACTTGGACAGCGAATAGACAACTAAGGTCAACTTTAACCAGCTTTGGGGTATTTTTCCAGTTACGTATATTTTGTTGAATACAGTTGTTATAGTTGTTAATAAATATTTAAGTACTGGTAAAATACGCTAAGTATTTTTAGTACTGGTCTATATGATTTAAGAAACATTTAACAAATAAATAATAAATGCTTTTTTATGCCCAATTGAGTATCAGTACTCTTTTTTGCTTCTTTTTATTCCTATCGCTCTGTAGAAGCCTTCTTCTTGTTCATTGATACATAGATAACTGATGAACAAAGAAGGATCATTTCGCTAGTTTTCTTTACATTAACTAGCTTTATTAGCTGAGTTTAAGACATTTCATTTAATTTCTGCTTAGCTTTCTTTGACTTGATCATAGTCTATAATATACCTATATGTTTCTGCTATTTATGTTCTCTTTATCTCTGCTTTTCTTGCTGGTTAAGTGCGCACCAAGTCTTACGTGGTCGGTCAAATCTAGAAAGTATCTCTGTGATGCAAGGTATAATTGTGCTTAGTTAAGCTTCCGACTATTCTTGGGTCCATTTAGTGATGATGTTGAATCTGATGTTTGCCGCTATTTCTGCAGTTTGTATGGGAGATTTTCTGGAGCGCAGTCTACTTTTGGTTGCATTTTCTATATAGTTATGTATCGACAGTGCCGTGTTGTTAAGGATCTTTTTATATTGTATGGTTAGAAGAGCAGGAAGATCCTGTATCGACCACATCTTCACGCTCAACCAACTCAACGAAAAAAAAAAGTAGCTAGTGACAGAGAAATACATACATCTACTATTCGTCGATCTAGCTAAGGCAAATGATACCGTACCACTTTATAAATTATGGCAAGTCCTGGAAAAATCTCCTATTAATATAACTTTAATAAAAGCAGTGCAACAATTCTATAACAATATCCAAGCAAACATAAAAAATCAACAGCAGATTATCCAATAGCTTCATGGTGAATAGAGGACTACGACAGGGATGCAGCTTATCGCCAACACTGTTTAAAATCTATATAAATGAGGTCTTGAATAAGTGGCGGAAATCGTGTTCTGGAATGGGGATACAGCTAAACGACGACTCAACACTATACACACTGCATTTTGCTGACGATCAGGTGGTGATTGCCCAGGATAAAAATGATCTAATATTTATGACAAACCAGCTGTTTCGAGAATACAAAAAATGAGATCTATACGTTAATATAAAGAAAACCAAATATATGTGTATAGGAGGACAGAAAAGTGAGTTACAACTAGAGGATAATATGATTATCTAGCCAAACTCTGATTATGTATACCTTGGAACGAGAATCCAACAAAGTGGAAGGAGAGAATTCAAAATAGAGGAAAGAATTATGAAAGGAAAGAATGTAATAGGAGCTTTGAACTCACTGCTTTGGTCAAAAACCATATCAAAAGAAAAGAAAACACAGCTTTATAATAGCATCTTTAAAAGCGTGGTACTGTATGGATGTGAAACAGAAGTTGCTCGCACTGGAAATGGACTTCTGGCGAAGCTCGGCCTGCATCTCCAGAGTCTCACATATATCTGGTACTTCTCACATATATCGAATCTCACATATAACGAATGAACTGGTACAAGATATTATGAATATAAAAACAAACATAATTGAAGAAGTCCAACAAAAACAACTGTGTTGGTGTGGCCATGTACAAAGAATGGAGGAACATCGACTCCCAAAGCTTATAATGGAATGGCAACCCCCGGAAAGAAGAAAAAGGGGCAGACCGAAAACAACCTGGATAAGTGGAATCCAGAAAGCTATGTCTGAGAGAGATCTCCGACCAGGAGATTGGACAGATCGACGTGACTAAAGAATTGGAACCGGAAGGCGCAGGACGCTATAAACCGGTGTTATATATATGGTTAGAAGATGTGATGGTGTGGATATGATTACTCCAGCAATCATTCCCATGGTGATATTTAGCTGGACATCAATCTTTTAAACGTGGGCACTGTTGATCGGTCTTATTATAGGAAACTGCTCATCAGTACATTTACTTGTCTTAAATTGTTTTTGTTTGTAGATTTGTACCTGACTATATGTACCTACCTTACGACAATTCCCTTGGACTTCACGGTGACAACGACTGTATGCACTATTTGTATGTACCAGAACTATATTTTGATGATCTAATGTCACCGTCCAACAGCTTAATCTCCAAAGTGTGCCTGAACCAACCTGAAGATTTCAGATGTAAGTATATCTTTACTGGGAATAAGCCATAATTTTAATGTAAAATAAGTTTATTTTGATGTTTCGATTTCTACTTCGTAAATTATTTCATTGCAGCAAATTGGCTTTTTAGACAATTTGTTTTCGTGTAACCTTCTGGCTGAAGTTATAGTGTTAAAGTAGCAGGGACTGATTGCTTTTACGTGCCCTTCAAAGCACGGTCCGAGGCAACCAAATAACGTTTACAAAACGTTGAAAAGACGTCATAATTATCACCCAACCACGTCAGTTTATCATGTTTTTTCGACGTCGAAAGTCACGTGAATATGTCCCACCATACTGACGTCATTTTATCACGTTTTAAATACGTGTTATCAAAAACGTAGTTTTTATGTTGTTTTTTAAATTATTTTTCATTTTATGGTTTTAAAAATACACAATAATAATTATTCGTATTGTTGGTATTGCAATTTTTCATTTAACTGTTTTAAATTTAGCTTATAGGTTAAAAGTAAAACCAAATGGAAAACTTTATAAAAAAAATGCATAGAATTACAATAAAATTACAAATACCCTCAATGCAACATTGTAGAATTTTCACTTTTTATATAGGTATACTTACTGTGTCAAAACTGAAACAACATGTAAACTAATAAATAATTTATTAACAAATTATCCAGCATATCTTAATTTAAGTCTTATTTTACCACACAAAGCACGTAAACAATAAATGAAGTTTGGAGTCACGTCAATATACAACATTAAACATTATAAGCATTAACTCTTTAAGCTCCTCTCATTTTTGTGACGTCAGACTTGGGCTGTCTGAAATGAAAACGTGTTTTTAAACGTATTTTAACGTTATTATTAATCTTACGTATTTAAAATCACCTACAAAAGACGTTTATACGACGTAATGTTCAAACACGTGTATATACTCAACCAAAAACTGATATTTCCTCGACGTTATTGACGTCACTTGGTTGCCTGGGGTGCAGGCTCAGTTAAATCAGAACAAGCGTATAAGATGAAATACTTAGGAGTCTGGATTACTTAAGATCTTCTTAGGATCCAGATAAAAAATGAAAATATTGAACAGGTGGACAAAATAAAATATTTAGCAGTCTAGCTAGATTAATACTGAAGATCTATTGATACCTCTATGGAAGATCTAGATCAGAAATTCGATCAAGAATAGAGCAATTAAGACCAACTTTTTGAAGATGAGGAAATTTCTGAGTAGGTAACCAAAAACTCAATCTGCAAATCCGATATCGGATGGTAAAATGTTATATCCACTCTATTCTTCTTTACGGTGTCGAAGCTTGGACTCTTAATGTTGACTTAATGAGAACGCTGAAAGCTTTTGAGATGTGGATTTTTAGGAGAATTTTGAAAATACCTTGGACCGATCATGTTACGAACGAAATGGTGTTGCACAGAATGGAAAGAGACAGAGAACTTTTGACCACCATTAAAAGAAGAAAGACAGTATATTTGGGGAGTACACTTAGAAATGATAAGTGCGAGTTGTTGCAATTGATTATGAAGGGTAAAATCAAAGGCAAAGGGCATCTTGATAGATGACAAATAGGTATCCTGGCTGAAAAACATTCACGACTGAACGAGTTAAGCACACAGGCACTTTTAAGAAAAGCAGAAGCTGAGAAACAAATTTGCAATGGTTACAGCGAACCTTCATTAGTGGAGTCGGCACTAGTAGAAGAAGAATTTCTGGTATCTGTGCCGGGGATCGAACCCAAGTCCTCCCATTTGGTAAAATGAGATTGGTCAAGTGTTTAGTATTCCAAATACTAACATACCAATGTGATTCTTAGTCACTGCGACAATCGGAAAAGAAAATGATCCCTCTGAAATGTTTTGTTGGAGAAGAATGTCCATAGACACCATAGAATATATAATTAGATTGTATTAAAAATGAATAAATATTTTCAATTTCGTCGCAACCCAAACTGCAGTCGTGTTATATTCTAGTTCAATCAGAGACAGTGGCGTAACAAACTCCGTCGGGACCCTGTGCCTCTTTATGGGGCCCCTTTAAATGGCCCTCCAATTACGAAATGCGACTTGTGTAACAAAAACTTATATGTGTTATAGCCCCGTAAATGAACGTAAAATACGGCGATACCGTGTAATTTTCGGTGTCACCGCCGAAGTGGTTAAGTCAATACTTTTCGAGTTATTTGCGAGTGAAAATGTTCTTTATTAAAAAAAAACACGTTTTCAGGCGTAAATAACCCAAAAGGTAAGTATTTGATAAAAAAAATATCTCGTGAAATCTCCCTTTATTTAACACCCCAAATGAAACTAATCATTACCGCTTTGCAAATTACTTAACTTTTTTTATATGACTCTTATATGACCTATGACTATGATTTATAAGTTTCACTGGTTCAAAGTGCTTATTTTTGAAAGGGTTCTAGTTGAAAGGGCTTGAACGAGTCACTAATCACGAGAAAATTTTAAACAGTTATATCTTAACCGATTTTTGTTTTAGAGAAAAACAAAATAAAACCAAATATTTATAAAAGCAAAACCTACATTTCTTTACTTCTTGAGATTTTTCGTATTACTAATACTTTTTAAATTATTTTGAAAAAATGGCATTCTTCGAAAAGAAAAAACTTTTTTTACTATGGAAACAACATTTTTCAAAAATAAGAACTTTGAACCAGCCAAACTTACAGATCATATAAACAATACAATTAAGTACAAAGTAAGCTAACGATTCATTTTATTTGAGGTGCTAAATAAGGGGAGATTCTCACGATTTTTTTCACCAAAAAATGGACCAAATTTATTTTGAGCCTACTCGCTTAGTTTTGATGCTAGAAACTTTTACAAAAAATAAATATAAAGCTGAGTTTTAATGAGTTTTCTTCGAAAAGTGCTTCATGTTTCACGTTGAAATATTCGATTTGAAATTGGACGAATAAGAACAATTTTTCATATGCAAAATTTTTCATGAACCAAAAAACTTTGGTTTTACTGTGTCTATAGACATTTCATAAATATACCATTTTTCATTTTTGGTTTTTTTACAAGCTACATTTTTGCTAAAAATATTTGTTCGATAATTTTTTGATAATATTTTTAATTCGATAAAATATTTATTTTTGGAGATATTTGCGAAAAACCACCTGAAAACGTAGTTTTTTTGTTGAAAAATTAATAATTTTACTCGCAAATAACTCAAAAAGTATTGACTTAGATAAAGAAACTCTGTAGAACAAAAGCTGCTTATAATATCTACAATTTTCTTAATCCTTACTTAATAAACTTCATTTTCAATACTATACTGCTTAAAAAAAGTTGAGTATGTGTGCGTAAAATAATATAACAATAACATATTTTTACATATGTTAGACGACAAGATGGGGCCCCTGATATCTTGCCCCCACCCCCCCGCAAGTTTCATGCTGCGGGGGCCTCTGTTACGCCCTTGATCAGAGAATACAGCAAGCATCTCTATCGGTTTCGGGGCTTCTTAGCCCCGCATCAGGTGATACATATGCTCTTCTCTCTGACGAAACCAGGATAATGCTCTGCGTGCAGTCACGGATTGCAACGAACGAAATGACAGGGATGTCCTCGCGACATCTGCTAGAAAAAGCTTAAATTTTTTTAAAATTATATTGTACTTTTTTATTGGCTTTATTTTTATATTAGTAATTGACCTATGTAATTTTCTTTTAGCATACGCTCCCGGTCCTTTCTACGTTCATTTCAATTCACAAAAAACGAACTTCACTACTGATGAAGAGAAAAAACAAGGATTCAACATTAAATATCAACTGTTAAGTAGATGTCCTTAGAATGCTATCACTTTTTATTTATTTAATTTATTATTGTAATCTTATTAATATTGTAAACAAATAATCAGGAAATTTAAATTAAGTAAACAATGTTATTGTAATCAATGTGTTTTATTTCTTATCATAGCTATCTTAATTTTATTCACTGCCACCCTAAATAGCATGCTTGTATCAACACCATACCAATCTCGCAAGTTCTTCAACCATGAGGTTCTTCTTCGTCCTGGACTGCATTTGCTTTATTGCTATGTTTCCTTGGATAATATTTTGTAGTAACGTATATTTACCTATCATTACATGTCCGAAATACTCCAGCTTTATCTTCTTGATGCTTTTTATAATCTCAGTAGTCTTACTGAGACCCGGCCCGCCGAGAGGCGTACATTTTACCGGGGCCCGGCGATTTTTTATCTAATTTTTGTAGAAGCCTGCTAGATTTTTTGATGATTTGCCTGGGCCCAGTAGTAACAGTGACGCGACTGGTAATTTTGAACCTGGCGCAATATTTCGCTATGAAATATTTAATTTAATATTAGATTGTATAATACGCAATTTAACCAGAAGATTTAGTGTGGCAAGTGAAAAATTCAATCGCTATTTAAAATTTTATGGACATTCCGAGATGAAGATGACGACACTATTAAGAAAACAATAATTTATTGCGCGAGCTTTATAAAGACCTCAGTGAAGAGTTGATAAATGAAATTTTTCATAATCTCAACTTTCTCCAATAGATTTACTTAATGAAATTAAACATCTTTGTGGAATCACTATTCCCTAACGTCGTTTTTAAGTTAAAACTAGTTTGCACATTAGCGGTGACAGTCGCAGAGGCGAAAAGATCCTTGAGTGTTGTCTTTCTCGCATAAAAAATGCTATGATGTCTACAATGAAACAGTATCGGTAATAATAATAATATTGTATGGCATTTTTGCCGGGGAGATCCTTTCGGATAGTTCCAGCGCCAATTACATCTTTAACCCTGTTTCAAGTTACTAGTGTCGATGTACACTAGCCCAGGGGGACCGACGGCTTAACGTACTCTCCGAGGCACGGTGAGACGGCTCGTGTCATTATTGGAAATGAAAATGGTTTGTCTTTGGCAGGGATCGAACCCACGTCTACTGGCGTGTGAGGCCAGCGTTTATGCCGTTACCCACGGCCACTCACACAGTATCGGTTAACTGGCCTAACAACTTTGAGCATCGAGAATGATTTAGTAAAATCATGCGATTTTTCGAAAATTGTAGACTTTTTGCCGATCAGAAAACTCAAAAAGCACCTGCGTATTGCAAATATTTTCACTATTATAAAATAATCAAAATTTAATAAAATTTATATTTGAAACGTTTCTTATTATTTATTATTGCTAATTTTATTTCTATTAAAATTAAATCATTTTTTTTTTCGCTCTTCACTTTTTACCGGGGGCCCGCTCTTCACTTCTTACCGGGGCCCGCTCATCCCTCTCGGCGGCCCTGTCTGAGACGAGACGTTCTAATATTTTGAAGTTTGCAATCTTCGTCACCAAGAAACTTTAAAAATTCTTCTATAGCACCACATTTCGAAAGCCTCATGACTCATGACGATTTAGATTAATTTTATTCACAGTCCAAGACTCGCGCGACATCATAAAGTAAGACCGAGAACAAGTAGCAGCTAAGTAGGCGGATCCTCAATGCCAATTTTATGTCTCTGTTACAGAATACCTTGAACATCCTTCTAAAAACGGCTCTGACCTGCTCTATTCTTTGTCTAATTCCACCGTGACTCTCTGCGTTACAATTTAACTGGTATCCAAGGTAAACAATTTCATCAAATTGCTCAAGTTTGGTATTATTTACATATCTTCTTCTTCTTCTTCGTCTAGCTATTCACGTCCACATCTGAACATAAGCCCCTTCAAGTCTTCCTTTCCATTGTTTTTTGTTGTACGCTACTTGTATTTTTCCCGGCAGTTCGTTTCAGATCATCTGTCCATCTCATAAGAGGTCTGCCTCTGGGTCTTTTGTGTTGGTATGGTCTCCAGGTCAGAATTGTTCTATGCCATTTGTTTAGATCGCTCCTAGCTACATGTCCAGCGTATTCCTATTTTAATTTTAATGGTGTTTGTACCACATCGGTGACTTTGGTTTTTTGTCTTATCCATGTGTTTGTTTTCCTGTCCTTAAGTGATATGTCAAGCATTGCTTTTTCCATCGCGTGTTGAGTGACTCAGAGTTTGTTCATTTTCTTTTTTGTGATTATCCATGTTTGTGCGCCATATGTTAATATCGGAATAATGCATCCATCAAAAACTTTAGATCTAAGATGTAGTTGAATTTCCTGATTTCTGAGTACCTATATAGTTCAGTTTGCCGAATGCTGCTCATGCTAACTATCTTCTTCTTTTTATTTCTTCCGTTTGAATTTTCCTATTTAGTATTATTTTTTGTCCTAAGTATATATTATATTCTTCAACTTTTTCTATAACTTTGTCGTTTATTATTGTCACGGCTTCTTCAGAGTGCATGACTTTTGTTTTGTTTAAATTCATTTTTAGTCCTATTTTAGAAGATTCTGTGTGTAGTTCTGAAAGCATAGTTTGCAGTTCTTGTAGGTCAGTAGATATCAGGATTATGTCATCCGCAAATCGTAGATTACTGAGGTAGCGGCCATTGATGTTTATTCCCATATATTTCCAATTTAGATTTTTAAACACGTCCTCCAAAACTAAGGTGAACAGTTTGGGTGATAGAGTTTCTCCCTGTTTGACTCCCCTTTTTAATGGTACAGGGTTCGTGTATTCATTTTCATTTAGATAGTATGTAGCTGTAGTTTGGTTCCTAGTTTCTTTTCTTATAAGTTAATATATCTGCTGTCTATTCTACAATTTTGCATTGCGTTTATTACGGCCGTGTGTTCTATAGTGTCGAAAGCTTTTTCGTAGTCAACAAATATTATAAAAACTGGAAAATTATATTCGTTATATTTTTCTATTAACATTTTTGTGGTTAACAGGTGATCAGAAGTTGAATAGCCTTTTCTAAAACCTGCCTGTTCATATGGTTGGTATTCATCTAATTTCCTTGTTAGTCGGGTAGTTATGACTTTGGTGAGTATTTTAAACAGGTGTGACAGTAGACTGATGGGCCTGTAGTTTTCCAACTTTCGATTATCACCTTTCTTGTGTAATAAGATTACTTTAGAGTTGTTCCAGCTCTTAGGGACTTTGCCCTGGTGTAAACAACTGTCTATAAGCTTAGTTACAATTGCAATGAGCTCCTTACCTCCTTCTAATATTATCTGTGGTAATCCTATCTTCTCCTGCAGCTTTATTTCTCTTCATGTTTTCCAATGCTGTAGTTACCTCTGAAATTGTTACTTTTGGCATTATTTCCGATCCAATATTTTTTATTAATTTCCATGCTGGTCTCATTTCATCGTCTTGTTGATGTGTTCTGTAGAGTTCCGTGCAAAATTCTTCTATTCGTTTCAGTATGTTTTCTCTAGTTGATTTCATTTTCGTCTTTTCCCATTAATGATATCTGACGTCGTCCTAGTGTCGGTCTGAGGCATTTCATACCTTATTTTTTTCAATAGTTGTTGTTTTCACCCAATTTTGAAAAAATATGAAAACTTTGAATTATCCACGTCCGTCTGTCTGTATGTCTGTGATCACAACTCCTCCGTCATTATACCAGCTGGAATGACAAATGAGGTGTCAAATGAAAGCTTATAATCCAAGGATGGTACAGGGTGAGAAACTTGATGTAGGCTGTCTGTCCGTCTGTCCATCCGACCGCGAATATAACTCCTCCGTCATTATACCAGCTATAATGACAAATGAGGTGTCAAATGAAAGCTTATAACCCAAGGATGGTATTAAAAATGAGATATTTGACATCGGACTTCCGGTTTTAGATTTGCAACCGTAAGTACTGTTTTAAAGTCACCGAAATAGTATAAACAATATATCATTCGACGTGTCTTAGCATGATGAGAACGAATGTAAAATTTTAGTTTCTATATCATTTCAGGTTAAAATGTTCTAATCAGAAGTGCCATTATAGTCGCAAAAATAGTACATGTACTATATCAATCGAAGCTTTTTGAAAAGTTTAGTTTGAACCTTTAGTTCCTGTTTTTAAGTCATTTCCGTTTAAACAATGATGATCCAAAGTTTAGTAAAAATTACTCAAAATTAGTAAAATCGTATATCAATCGACGCAAAGTTACACGAAGAATTCAAATATCGACTTCCAGTTCTACTTTCGATTACTTTGGGTGAAAACCTAGGACTTACGAAGTCCAATTAATTGTTGTTATTAACTTTTCTTCTTCTTTTCTTTTTTGTTTTCTGATTCCTTTTCTAATCTGCCTATTAAGTTTTCTATATTCTTCGGTTCCCTTTTTGTTAGATTCACTTAAGTTCTTCCTTTTTTTATTTGTTGTAATATTTCTTTGTCTAATTCATTGTGTGTTGTTTTTGGTTTTTTCAGTTGCAGAATGCTTTTGTTCACTATTTCGGTTATAAGGTTACTCAAATCATCAATATCATTGGAGTTAATCTGCTGCATGTTAACTTGATTTAATGCATGCATTATCTTTTTATTAAATTTACTATTTTTTATTTCTTCAGATGTCCATTTGTATCTTTTTTCATGTATTCTTTTTCTTTCTAGTTTTTTGTTTATTACTAGCTTTGTTCTATGGTCGCTTCCTAGGTCAACCTAATTTAATACCGATACGTCTTTTACTAGGTTTCTATTTTTCGTTAAGATATAATCTATTTCATTCTTTGTCTTTTTATCGGGGCTCATCCATGTCCAGTTTCTGCTTGGTTTTTTTATTAAAAAAAAAGAGTTCAATTTAACTGTAATAACGGTAAACAATTTCATCAACTTGCTCAAGTTTGGTATTATTTACATATAGACGGTTTTATATTCGGTTATTTACTTATTATGGGTATTTTGGTTTTCCATATGATCAGATCGTCAGATATATACCTGCTTCCTTACAGCTCTTAACAAGGCTATCAAGTATTGTATAGATCTTATTGAGTAGAAGCTAGAAGTACGGTGTCGTCCGCACATAGCAAATTTTTGATGACCCCACCGTTCATACTTATTCCTTCTTGTTTTTCGGAGAGTGGCATTTCTGAAAATTCTTTCGGAGTAAACGTTGAAAAGCAGGTGCGACAAGAGGGATCCCTGCCGTACTCCTCTTTTATTATTAAGAGCCTGTGATTCCAAACCGTCTACAAAAACTAATGTTGTTTAATTTCAATACAAATTTGCAATTATGCAAAAGTCTCTGCCGTTCAAGCCAATGTTTCTTAGAACTTCGACCAATATAGAGTGCTTAGCACGATCAAATGCCTTTTGGAAGTCAATAAAACAACAGGTTACACCAGATAAAAACTACATACCATAAACGTAATTTTATTACAAAATGTTTACGTATAAAACTAAACATCTAAAATAGTATTACATCTTATACACTTAGTGCTATATACAACAAATATAATAAACGACTAATAAATTAACAATAACATTAAATAACAAAATACTAAAAATATTAAAGTCTTGCATATAAGTCATACATTATATCATAAGGATCTTATGCCCAAGTACTGGTCAATACTAAGGTAATTTAAATAAATACAATTTTTTTACCTAAACAATATTTTTCTTAATTAATGATTAATAAATTAGAGAAATACTTTTTTAATGATCTTACAAACATTTGTTCACTGGTTTTGTGAAGAAGATTAACTTTTGTAAAAATGCTACATAAGTGCTTTTTTTTTCTGTCACATACAATTCATGATTTTTAGTTTCATATTACCTCCGTTCTTGTGAAAACGAATCAATGTACTTATTAAAAGTGTTACCATTGTTTATATAGTAATAGTTGGTCAACGCAATAGATAAATTTGTATGATTCTAATTGTGACAGTTACCAGAGGTCACCACCATTTCTGTCAGGGTCGTAACGTGAAGCGTAACTATATATAATAGTTACAATAAATCCAAAATGCATAGACACCAAGTAGGATACGATCCTATTCATAACACACCCATCTCGCATACATATTAAGAAAAATAAATATATGGAAGAATATACATTTAGATATAGAATTAATGATGTCATGCTACTATACATTATACTATAATAGCATGACATCATTAATTCTATTTCTAAATATATTCTTCCATATATTTATTTTTCTTAATATGTATGCGAGTTGGGGTGTTATGAACAGGATCGTATCCAACTTGGTGTCTATGCATTTTGGTTTTATTGTAGTTACGCTTGACGTTGCGACCCTGACAGAAATGGTGGTGACATGGTGACTGTCTCTATTAGAATCATACAAATTTATCTATTGCGTTGACCAACTATTACTATATTAACAATGGTATTACACCATTTTACGTCATTAATTTGGAATTATTATTTTTTACTAAAAAAAGCTTTATACTTTATTACTTTACACTACTGTTCACAGCACAGAGTACTGAAACATTACAAATTGTATCACTCCAAAAGATACTGGGTACAGGAAATAAATCAAGATGATTCGGACAGGCGACTACAGTTTTCTGAGATTATGATTGAGAAAATAAATAGTAATCCAAACTTTCTAGTTATTTTTTTTTCTGATAAATGATCTTTTTTTCTAACTGATATTGCAAATCGATGCAATTGTCGTTTTTAGACTAATGAAAATTTCCTAGAGTTTTCCACATTTACAACAGCCATTAAATATATACATATCGGCAGGAATATATAGATATCGTATTATTGGGCCATTCTTTTGGGCAATAAAATTTAAACTGAGACGGCACATCTCCATGTCTATTGTAGCAAAAATCTAGGGCGATACCTTAATGAACGGATTCCTAGGTACCTATTATTGTACTTTACAAAGAGTTTGGAATGGCCAGTAAGAACCCCGATTTAATTCTCCTGGACTTCTTCCTACGGGGTATTTCTAAAAGCCAGATTAATTTTTTTTCGGGCATGCTTTTTTCGAAGGTTTATGAAGTTTTAAAGCAGCTCTAAAACCTGTACAATCGGTTTATTTTCATTTAACATTTTTTTTTGTGAATACAATATTGTTCCAAATAGATAATGTTTTAAAACCAGTTAACAAATATTTTAAAGTATTTAAATTTTCTTAAACAAATACATAATTAGATATGGTTTTCTTCTTTCAAATAATTTAGGTTTACAATCTCTAAAAATTATTTCTTAAGAAGTTAAAAATTTAAAAAAATTCTTTGACAAAAAAATAATTAAGTATAACTTTTGTTTTTAGTTCCTGAAGAATGGTTGTCTACCCATGCTGTATGTGCTGAGGGGAATCCCTCCACCACCGGGTTGTTTGTAAATCTCATTTTGATCGTAGTCAACGTCATAATAAATTCCACTTTGATTCTGCAAAATATTATTATTTAGGTTAGTTAAACAGTCATTTAATGAGCTCTACCAGCTATTTTTAAAGTTTGGGAACCGAAAATAGTGGTTATTTTGTTAATAAAACCAAAAGTGGTTTTGCGAGTCTGGTAAGAATTGTCTCAGTAAGATTACTAAAAAGTATAAAAAGGAAAGAATCCCTCTCGTTGGCTGTATACCATAATAAAAATTACTAAAGAAGTAAAAATCTTATTTTGTAGATGGTATATAATTTATTTAAAATTTTTCTAAAAAAGATCCAAGTTGGACTTAAAGTGGGTACATCACTGGTACGATACAAACAAACGTTTTCGGACTAATCAGTCCATCATCAGGTTAAAGTCTAAAATAAGTAAACCACTGTATAATAATGACAAAGTTAAATTTTGACTGTTAAAAAGTTAGGAAAAACTAAAACATGTGGTTACTCCAGATCCAAAGTAGTTGAACTACTGTGGTAGGTCGAATGACCTTACCAGTATAAAAAATTAGACATTTCGGCTACATCGAGAGTGACAATAAGTCGATGTTACAGGAATAAAGTGTAATTAAACCATAATGGAGTCTTCATCTTGGCTTCAAACCAAATGGTCATGTTGAAGACAGTAGGAAACGGACTGATTGAAATTTGGCATTGAAAGACTATTGACAAGACCTTCTATGTAGGGAATTTTATGTAAGTAAAGATATTTTGTATTATAAAAATGCAAACAAATTCTAAATGATTGAATTTAATTAACTATTAAATAAATGAATAAGAATGAATCAGTTTAAATTAATACTTATAGAATTATTTATGATAATTCTATGACTATTGAAAGAGAAAATTTTGCCAACAAGGTAATGACGTCACTTGTTCAAAAAGAAGAAAAGAATAAAGAAAAACTGAAGAAAATAAAAGAAAAATTTCAAGTAAGATGAATATAAGGTAAAAGTATTAATACTTAAATATGGAGTTTGACTATTGTGGTATGAAATTTCAGTTAGTTTAAAAATGACAGATATGAATAAAATTAGGAGTACAACTGGTTGCCTGAATTTATGTAAATTGAAAGGGAAATAAAAACAAAATTAAGAGCAAGTTAATATGGTGTGAAATAAAAGAGATTACAGTACCAAATGGTTGAATGAATTTATATAAAATAAAATTAAAAAATTAAAAAAAGAGAAGAAAAAGACCAAGGTCTTCATCCTCAATCAGTTCGTTTCCTACTGTCTTCAACATGACCATTTAGTTTGAAGCCAAGATGAAGACTCCATTATGAATGAATTACACTTTATTCTTGTAACATCGAGTTATTGTCACTCTCAATGTAGCCGAAATGGCTAATTTTTTATACTGGTAAGGTCAATCGACCTACCACAGTAGCTAGTTTCAACTACTTTGGATCTGGACTAAGTAACCACATGTTTTAATCTTTCCTAACTTTTTAACAGTCAAAATTTAACTTTGTCATTCTTATAGGGTGGTTTACTTATTTTAGACTCTAACCTGATGACAGAAGGATTAGTCCGAAAACGTTTGTTTGTATCGTACCAGTGATGTACCCACTTTAAGTCCAACTTGGATATTTTTTAGAAAATTTTTAAATAAATTATTATCCATCTACAAAGGAAGATTTTTTACTTCTTTAGTAATTACTAAAAAGGCTCCAAAAACTTTTCGAAATATTCCTAAGCGGAAAGGTTGTCTGATATACCCCAAAAACACTAGTGCTTAGCATTTGCGGACGATTTGGTAATCTTGGGTAGAAGCAAAATAGAACTTTATGGAAACAGTCATGAAACTCGAAAAGAGGGCAGCAACCAAAGGATTGTATATAAATGATATACAAAGATTTGAGTAATTCGGAACTGTCTTTACAAGAGAACCTAACTGTGAAGAAGAAAAACAGAAAATAATTATATCGGGCAACCGCGCTATACATATATTATGCTCTCAATGGGTTGTTAAGAAGAAGCAAAAATAAATCTCGAAGATCAAAACTAAGAATCTACAAGATTGTAATAAGGTCGATTGACATAATATGCTTCTGAAACATGAGTCACAACAAAAAAACACAAGAGTTGTTATTAGCTTGGAAGCGGAAAAGACTCCGTAAAATCTTTGATGGGAAAAACTTAAACGGACAATGGATAAGAAGAGTTAACTGAGCTCTATCAAAAACCTAACATATTAGCGGTAATTAAGGCACAAAGACTTAAAAGGTTGGTCCATGTGCAGAGAATGATTCCATCTAGAATTTCTAGACTAGTGATTTTCTAGACTAGTGCATTGGCAGGCAAAAAGCGAAGAGGAAGACCGAGGTCAAGATGAAGCAACGAAGTTAAAGAAGATACGAGAAGAACTTAACGTAACGAACTGGGAAATATAAGCAACTAACAAAAGGGAGGGAAAAAGAATAGTACATCAAGCCATGAACCTGCCAGTATCGTAGTGCTTACATATTATTATTAATTGTCTAAATATTACTTTTTATTCCAAATATACTTACTGCTATGGACGCATTACTTCGACTTTTCGGTCTAGGTACATGGAAATTTCTACCTAATAAATCAGCCTTGTCTTCTTCTTCGCTAGAACTGGAGTTATCCTGATGCCTTGCGCTATGGATGCTCGCAGCTCTGGCAGCCATCTGGGCCTGCAGAGTGAGCCTGGGTAAGGGGACTGGAGGCAGAGTGCCGTGGCCATGATGAGACATGGTGCCTGCCATTGGAAGGCTTGGATAACCAAACAATGCCGAAGAAGGACGAGTTGGTGCTGTTAAGCCCGGTTCAGGCTAAATAAAGTAAAAAACAATTAGTGGTGAGGTTAATATATATTGTATTTAAGAAGTTTTTTTCGATAACGATTTACGTCAAATCGACATGGAATGATTTCCAGAATTTGTAGTATTCTTTTGTGAAAAGCGTTTTGTGACATAAAAGGACATATTCTTCTTCTTTTGGCATCATAACCCTGGATGGGTCTTTGCCTGTCTGACTATGTCCTTCCATTCAGATCTCTCTTGGGCCCTTCTCCTCCTTTGTCTTATATGCATGGTGCATAAAAGGACATAAGTATACAAATCTTAAAAATCTTAGAAAATTAAATTAATTCATTTTACATGCGTTCAATTTGAATTTAGTTCAATATCAAACGTGATATTAGAAAATAATTGATAAACAAGAAAATGTATTTGCTATCGTAAACAACTCGCTCTTTATTGTTTCCGATCTTGCAAGTGGCATATCTAAAGGCGAGGAAAAGTAAATATAAACAGTACATATTTGTGTTTGGGTGATAGTATTGCTAAAAAGACAATCTAAATTAAAACTGTACATGTCAATTACTAGCTCAGTTGTTACATATGGAAGTGAAACATGGACTCTGCATGTTTCACTTTCACTTTAGGAAATAAATAAGCTGCTGGTATTTGAAAGAAAGGTCCTCAGAATAATATTTGGCCCTCAAAGGGATGAATTGACATTAGAATGGAGAAGGCAGACATAAAACCTAACCGGATAAAATGGACAGGTCATGTGGTAAGGCCAGAGGAAGATATAGTGTTAAATAAAGTGGTAAAAAGATGGAAGGCTGGTGTTGAAGCTGATTTATCTAGGAGTGGGGTACAACAATGGAAAATGGAAGCTCGAGATCGGATGGGATGGAAGGCCATAGAGGATGCGGTGAAAACTCACCCCGAGTTGTAAAGCCAGTCAAGAAGAAGAAGAAAAAAGTATTGCTGTCGACTTTCGTAATGTAAGCCACGACCCGACCCGGTACCTTGTACGTTCGTTGAGTCTTCAAGTTTAAAAGCAAAATACATCTTTCTTTTGGGGAAATTTATCAAAATTCAGTTGGGGTAATGTAGCGTGAGCCTAACGCCACAGTTTTGGATACCATGTATATAAACAAATTATTCACCTTATGATAGTCTGGACATAAAATAAAATAAAATGCAATATTTCAGTTTGATACATACCGCATAATGATTGGCTTGAGCCATAACGTCAGCAATTTGAGCCCATCTCAGCCTATCCTCTAAAGTCAGTTGATAAGGAGGTGCACCAACCACTGGCGTTTTAGCAGTGTTACTGGCCGTAGCCATATAACCGAATACAGGGCTGCCAACAGCTGCTTTTTGTTCTCGGCTCCATCGACGACTAAAAACAGAAAGTTTAGTGAACTAGAGATAATGTGAGTTTGAGACAATTTCTTCAGAAAGGGGATCATCAACAGAGTTTGCATCTCCCATGCAAACGAAGATCTGTAGCTTATAAAAATATATAAATTTATATAAAAATAATTCTCACCTCCACATTACTAAACAGACCAAAGTCAATCCAATGATAATGATAGCAGCTACACTGGCTCCAATAGCAACACCCAATACCTCACCGTCAAGTTCGCATTGGCTACCATAGTAGTTTCCTGTACATCTGTAAATTCAATCTTAGATGAATTAGAATTTTATAACTGGGAAAGAGTGAATCCTTTCCTTAACATACACCACAAAATTAGCCGCACCGTTCTCTCCAGTTTTTTCTGTTTTGCAGTTCCCTTGCTGAAGATTTCTTCTTTCCATTGCTTCGTCCACTTCATCCCTGAAAGCTATTCTGGGTCTGCCTCTCTTCCTTCTTCCTATCGGGCTCCCCTCTGTTATTCGGTTTATCCAACGATTTTGGTCTGCTCTTCTGACATGTTAGTATATTTTATTCTATTTTATTTTAGTCTATTATATCTGAGTTTATTCCCATTATTTTATTATGAAACATAAATAAATATACTAGTCTGTTCCTTTGATTTGTTTACCTTCGTCTATTTCCAGCTGTTTTGATTCTGTATTCTCCGTTGTTAGGTATTCAGTTATTCAGTATTCAAAAAAACCAAGCAAAAAATGGACATGGATGAGCCCCGGTAAAAAGACAAAGAACGAAATAGATTATATCTTAACGAAAAATAGAAACCTAGTAAAAGACGTATCGGTATTAAATTAGGTTGACATAGGAAGTGACCACAGATCAATAAGAACAAAGCTAGGAATAAACAAAAAACTAGAAAGAAAAAGAATACATGAAAAAATATACAAATGGACATCTGAAGAAATAAAAAATAGTGAATTTAATAAAAAGATAATGCATGCATTAAATCAAGTTAACATGCAGCAGATAAACTCCAATGATATTGATGATTTGAATAACCTGATAACCGAAACAGTGAACAAAAGCATTCTGCAACTGAAAAAAACCAAAAACAACACACAATGAATTAGACAAATAAATATTACAACAAATAGAAGAAAGAAAGATCTTATATAAATCTAACAAAAAGGGAAGCGCAGAATATAGAGAACTTAATAGGCAGATTAGAAAAGGAATCATAAAACAAAAAAGAAAAGAAGAAAAATGAATAATAACAACTATTGAAAAAAATAAGAGTATGAAATGCCTCAGACCAACACTAGGACGACGTCAGATAATATCATTAATGGGAAATGACGAAAATGAAATCACAACTAGAGAAAACATACTGAAACGAATAGAAGAATTGTACACGGAAATCTACAGAACACATCAACAAGACGATGAAATGAGACCAGCACGGAAATTAATAAAAAATGTTGGATCGGAAATAATGCCAAAAGTAACAATTTCAGAGGTAACTAAAGCATTGGGAAACATGAAGAGAAATAAAGCTGCAGGAGAAGATATGATTACCACAAATATGATATTAGAAGGAGGTAAGGAACTCATTGCAATTGTAACTAAGCTTATAGACAGTTGTTTACACCAGGGCAAAGTTCCTAAGAGCTGGAACAACTCTAAAGTAATCTTATTACAAAAGAAAGGTGATAATCGAAAGTTGGAAAACTACAAGCCCATCAGTCTATTGTCACCCCTATTTAAAATACTCACCAAAGTCATAACTACCCGACTAACAAGAAAATTAGATGAATACCAACCATATGAACAGGCAGGTTTTAGAAAAGGCTATTCAACTTCCGATCACCTGTTAACCACAAAAATATTAATAGAAAAATGTAACGAATACAAGTTTCCAGTTTTTATAGCATTTGTAGACTACGAAAAAGCTTTCGACACTATAGAACACACGGCCGTAATAAACGCAATGCAAAATGGTAGAATAGACAGCAGATATATTAACTTAATAAAAGAAACTATGAACCAAACTACAGCTACATACTACCTAAACGAAAATGAATACACGAACCCTGTACCATTAAACAGGGGAGTCAAACAGGGAGATACTCTATCACCCAAACTGTTCACCTTAGTTTTGGAGGACGTTTTTAAAAATCTAAATTGGAAATATAAGGGAATAAACATCAATGGCCGCTACCTCAGTAATCTACGATTTGCGGATGACATAATCTTGATAGCTACTGACCTACAGGAACTGCAAACCATGCTTTCAGAACTACACACCGAATCTTCTAAAATAGGACTGAAAATGAATTTAAACAAAACAAAAGTCATGCACTCTGAAGAAACGATGACAATAATAAACAACAAATTTATAGAAAAAGTTGAAGAATATATATATATATATATATATATATATATATATATATATATATATATATATATATATATATATATATATATATATACTTAGGACAAAAAATAATACTAAACAGGGAAATTCAAACAGAAGAAATAAAAAGAGGAAGAAAGTTAGCATGGGCAGCATTCGGCAAACTGAACTATATACTCAGAAATCAGCAAATTCAACTACATCTTAGATCTAAAGTTTTTGATGCATGCATTATTCCGATATTAACATATGGGGCACAAACATGGACAATCACAAAAAAGAATATGAACATACTCACTCAACACGCGATGGAAAGAGCAATGCTAGGCATATCACTTAAGGACAGGAAAACAAACACATGGATAAGACAGAAAATCAAAGTCACCGATGTGGTAAAAAATCACTAAAATTGAAATGGGAATACGCTGGACATGTAGCTAGGAGCGATCTTAACAAATGGCACAGAACAGTTCTAATCTGGAGACCATACGAACACAAAAGACCCAGAGGTAGACCTCCTATGAGATGGACAGATGATCTGAAACAAACTGCCGGGAAAAATTGGCTACAAGTAGCGTACAACAAAAAACAATGGAAAGGAAGACTTGAAAAGGCTTATGTGCAGATGTGGATGTAAATGGCTAGACGAGGAAGAAGAAGAAAGGTATTCAGTTTTTTTAGGTTTATTTCCATTCCATTCTTTATGTATTCATGTTATAGTTTTCTCATAATAAAACTAAGGTCATCTTCATTTTGTGCGATTATTATTTGGTATTCAGCAAAACTTAGGCTATATAGGGTATGTAAAAACCGAATAAAATAAAAATTATATAAATCGTACTTACGTGCACACCTCTTGTCCATTTTGATACCTGCATTCTCCCCTATTGTTACAATGTTGCGGGGAACATTGCTCACAGTGTCTGCCTGCTCTGTGTTTGTTGTCCAACCAAGGGTCTCTATATCCTTCTAGACACTCACATTTAAATCCTCCGAAAATATTTACACATCTCGCTAATGAGTGGCAGTCGTGTAAATCAGGTGAAGAGCATTCATCCAGATCTAAAAAAAGACATTTAAACTAAATTTATATTTAATTAAATTTTAGTTATTTTTAAAATCAGGACCAGATAACAGCGAAACTACAGGGTAGCATTCCATGGTGCCTAATGTATGCTGATGATGTAGCGTTAATAGGAAATAGTGAAAGAGACTTAGAACAAAAACTGGAACAGTGGAGACAAGCTCTGGAGGAAAAAGGTTTAAAACTTAGTAGGACCAAAACAGAGTATTTGGAATGTTCATTTAAAGATGGAGTTACTACAAATAAAATGGTATATTTGGATGGTGAAATGATTGTAAAAAGCAATAGTTTAAGTACCTAGGATCGGCATTACAGAGTAATGAAGAAATAGATGGACATGCATGCAGTAGAATTAGGGCTGGATGGATGAAGTGGAAAGAAGCGAGTGGTGTGTTGTGTGACAGAAAAATTCCAATGAAGCTGAAGGGAAAATTCTATAAAACAGCCATAAGACCGGCTATGATGTACGGAACTGAATGTTGGGAAGTGAAACAGAAAGAGGAACAACGAATGCATGTGGCGGAAATGAGAATGCTTAGATGGATGAGTGGAGTGACAAAGAAGGGTAAAATTAGAAATGAGTATATTAGGGGAAGTCTAGGTATGGCACCAATTGATGCCAAAATGAGAGAGCATAGGTTAAGATGGTTTGGTCATGTTCAACGTCGAGACGTTAATCACCCAATACGAAGAATAGCTGAAGTGCAGATTCCTGGAAGGAGTAGGAGAGGAAGATCAAAGAAGACCTGGGAGGAGATGATAAGGCAGGACATGTTGGTAAAGGGGATTAACATTGATATGACCCAAGATAGAATTGTGTGGAGAAATGCAATTAGGGAAGCCGATCCCACATAGGGATAAGGCAAAGAGAATGATGAATTGGTTATTAGACACTAGACACCTTATATAGGACTATACCGAGACGCCAACATAATAAAAGAAATAAAGTCCAGAAGACTCCAATGGGCGGGACACCTCAGAATACATTCTGACGAAAGAACAGTACGGCTGGTATGGAAGAGGTCATAACTGGAAGAAAACCTCGTGGACGCCCTCGACTCCTGTGGTGAGGTAATATTGCAGGAGACCTGAAAGCTATGGGCGTGGAGAACTGGATGGAGATTGCTCAATACAAAGAAGAATGGAGGCATGTTGTAAACTCGGCTAAAACTCTGGAAGGGTTGTTTCGCCACCAGGCAAGTAAGGAATCCTTATATAAAAACTTTCCTCTGTAAATTTAATAAACAATAATAGAGAATTAACATACCTTGTAAATTGGAGACAGATCCTGGTGGACTATCCACCCACAAGGCACTATCGCCTACGTTATTACTTCTTCTTTGTATAACTCCTAACAGATGTCGCTGAATATCTCCTCTAACCGTAGGTCGAGAAGTATCAGGGTTTTCGTCCAATTGCAACGTGATGTTTACAAAGACTCCAGCCTGTCCTTGAGACCTCTCTCCTCTGTATATTCCGTTTACCTTCGCTGCTAGGAATTCATCGCTAAATGGAGTCATCGACATTGCAGATTCCAACTAGAATAAAAAAAATATGTATCTTAGAATCTACAAAACATTGTCAAAGAACCAAAAACTAGAGAAAAAAAAGTCCTGACTGTATAATGTAACAAAGTAGTGAGTCAACTGAATCTTCGTCGAAAACTGTAGAGGGTAGATATTGTCAATAAACCACTATCACAACGTAAAATCAACTTATATGTTATAATACTATCGATATTTATGTCAAAAATGTTCAATAACCACAGATAACCATCCGTTTAAAACTTAATCAAAGCAAGCTCTTACTGGTTGGCTCTAAAAACTAACTTTTAAGCGTCAAAAGGAGCAACAAAAGAGAGTAAATATCAAGAACCGATGTAACCCTAAAAAGAGATCAGATGTTTTCTCTCCCTTGCTCTAGAGCTGTGAAGGTTGAACAATGAACTCTAAAAAAAGAAAAAAGAATAGATGCCTTGGAGATGTATCTAAATATCTGATGCTTAGAATTCCATGGATACAAAAGTTCCCAATATTGAAGTACTTCGATGCATGAGTAAGCAAAAAGAACTGCTAAGCCCGGGCAAAGGAGGAAAATACAATTCTTAAGGCATGTATGTAAACATCACACTATATTGCTACGGAAAGCTAGAAATAGCAATGGAAGATCAAGTGAATAGAGCAAACAACGCAAAAAATAACGGGAAAGAAATGAAAGATAGAATTTACAAAACAGTTATCAGATCAATAATGGCATACGCGGCAGAAACACGACCTGATACAGAGAGGACAAGAATAATGCTAGAAACAGCAGAGATGAAAACCCATAGAAAAATCGATGGTAAGATAGTATGGGACAGAGGTAGAAGTACAGATATACGACGGAGATGCAAGGTGGACAACATTAATAACTGAGTAAGAAACATAAGAGTAGAATCGAATGACCACATAAGTTGAATGACAACAAATAGAGTAGTAAGGACGGCGAGAGACGGTTCCCCAATAGGAAGACGATCAATGGGAAGACCACGAAAAAGATGGAATGACAATTTACTGGAGACACATTGAAAAACAGACAGAGTTATGTCTACACAAAAAGAAAAAGAAGAAGAACAATTCTGAGCTTCTGCAGGTTCTCTGTATTATTTAAGGGGTGGGAGGCTTGGACATTACAGAAAGACATGCCAGACAGATTGAAAGCCTTCGAATTATGGACCTACAGAAGAATATTACGAATAGGTTGGATGCATAGAATCACGGATGTTGATGCATTGAGAAGAATGGGAAAAGACTGAGATGCAAAATGGAGAAGAAATATATGAATTACTCCAAGTCATATTAGAAGGTAAAGCGCAGTGCAAAAGATAAGTGGATCACTGCGACTCAGGTTCATGAAGAACCTGAGCAGATGGTTTGACCTCTCATCCGCAGAAATAATTAGTATAGCAGTCTCCAAAGCTACAATTGTCATTTTGATCGCCAACCTTTGAAAGGAAACGGCGCAATAAGAAGAAGAAAAAGCATCAAAACATCGAATTTATGGATTTTATCTATCTTTGATACTCCGTTTGGTACTACATGACTTCTTTATATTCTTTATCGTTAAAAAATACTTGGATTTATTGGTCAACGTTTATCAACAATTGAAATAGAAATCGTTGCATTAAACAATGTTTTGGAGATAACTCATTCTAGTATAACTAACTTATAAATTAGTTCCTAAACTTACAGTTTATGATACTCACAGCTCTCTCTGCCTCGAAGGATAACTGTTGGTAGCTATCACTGCTTCGATCACCTAATTCACTTGCCCATACAACTTTTCGGTCATACAATCTATCCACTCTAAGCGACACCAATATAGACACTATTTTGCGACAGGGATCTCTGTGTTTACGTCGAGCAGTACCAGGTCTGCAGTGGCAGGCGCTTACACCTGATTCCGTTCGACAAACTTCGTGCTGCGAGCCATCGCATGTGGAGTCATCTCCGACAATGCAAGTATCGATCCTGAAACAAAAACACAAATATCGGAGTTATAAGAAAATCAATATTTTTATTTATACCTATATAAAATAAATGAAGATGGAAATACTTTGTAATATTTCAAATGATCTTCTGATATTCACTGACCTTGAAAGAGCATTTGATTTGGTCATCAAACTTATTGAAGTGCGTAAGATGAGCCAAAGGAAATTCATATAAGATATTGGCTGTCATAGTACCCATGGGAACCATCACTTTTCGCGGTAATTTTCTAGTAGAGCTTTTTTACAGTCTTAGAAATTTTATTTTTGTCTTAATAGAAACGGAACTTTCTTCTTCTCTCTATCCTTCTATCGTCCATTTTTCGACATAGACAATATACCTGAGCAACATACTTTCAATTTTTTCCGGCTATTGTTTTGAAGTCATCTACCGATCTCCTCTGTGGTCGTCCTCTTAGTTGTCTACCATTGTAAGGTCTCCAAAGTTGTATTATGGCGTTTCAACGTTCGTTGGTCCTTTTTGTCTAGCATTGTGGCCTGTGAAGCTACATTTGAGTTTGGAAATTTTTACAGTTCTTAAGTACCTAACTGGGTTTTCAAAATCCTGCCCATTACTCTTCTAGTGATTTGCGCATTAGATAACAGTACCTTCTTCTTAAGGCAGTTGATGGAAAAATACAGGAGTAAAGCAACAAACGCTCATATGGTATTCATTGATCTTGAGAAAGCATATGATAGAATTCCTCGAGAGATTCTGTGGTGGGCACTCAATAAGAAAGGAGTTCCTGGTGAATATGTAAAGATTGTGAGGGATATGTATGAGGGAGTAACGACTAGTGTTAGGACAGGTGTGGGAGAGACTGATAAATTTTATGTGAAAGTAGGATTGCACCAAGGCTCTGTGCTTAGTCCGTATTTATTCTCATTAGTTTTGGACCAGATAATAGCGAAACTATAGGGTAACATTCCATGGTGCTTAATGTATGCTGATGATGTCGTGTTAGTAGGAAATAGTGAAAGAGACTTAAAACAAAAACTGGAACAGTGAATACAAGCTCTGGAGGAACAAGGTTTAAAACTTAGTAGGACAAAGACAGAGTATTTGCAATGTTCATTTAAAGATGGAGTTACTACAAATAAAATGGTATCTTTTAATGGTGAACTGATTGTAAAAAGCAATAGTTTTAAGTACCTGGAATCGGTATTACAGAGTAATGGAGAAATAGATGGAGATGCATGCAGTAGAATTAGAGCTGGATGGGTGAAGTGGAAGGAAGCGAGTGGTGTGCTGTGTGACAGGAAAATTCCAATGAAGTTGAAGGGAAAATTCTATAAAACAGCCATAAGACCGGCTATGATGTACGGAACTGAATGTTGGGCAGTGAAAAAGAAAGAGGAACAACGAATGCATGTGGCGGAAATGAGAATGCTTAGATGGATGAGTAAAGTGACAAAAAAGGATAAAATTAAGTTTAAGTATATTAGGGAAAGTCTAGGTGTGGCACCCATTGATGCCAAAATGAAAGAGCATAGGTTGAGATGGTATGGTCATGTTCAACGTCGAGACGCTAATCACTCAATACGAAGAATAGCTGAAGTGCAGATTCCTGGAAGGAGTAGGAGAGGAAGACCAAAGAAGACGTGGGAGAGACGATTAGGCAGGACATGTTGGTAAAGGGGATTAACATTGATATGACCCAAGATAGAATTGTGTGAAGAAATGTAATTAAGAAAGCCGACTCCGCATAGGGATAAGGCAAAGATAATGATGATACCAATACCTTCTTCTTATTGCGGCCGTCTCCTTTCAAAGATTAGCGATCCAAAAGGCAATTTTAGCTTTGGAAACTGCTGCATGAAAGATGTCTGCTGATGAGCGACCAAATCATACTGATTTTTTGCCCTGTGATTTGCCTTCCAATATTATTTCAAGAAGTTCATATTTTTCACCTCTCAACACATGACCCAATAATTGTGCTTTGCTCGTCCTTACCAGTTCTTCTTGTTTTACGTGCGCCGAAGTACCTCATCGTTGGTAACTTTTTGTACCCATGGAATTCTCAGCATCGGTTTGTATATATCTCAAATGTATCTATCCTCTTTTCTCTTTGTCTCAGAGTCTTTAGTCCAACTTTCACAGCCATACAGCAAGACAGAAAAAAACGTAATATCTAATAATTCGGATTTTGAACTCTGGACTAATGGAACTTTACACAGTCAACACTTTATATCAGTACCAATGAAACTTTATACAGAGGAAATGGGAATTAAATCTTGAAATTAGTATAAAACGACTTACCTTACAGGCGGTTGACTAGGTCTTGGTCTTCCAAACATCGGTCGTCTCTGTGTGGGCTTACCAACAGATCCTGGTCTGTGAACTTTCTCGTTTTCAGCTACAGCGTACCCGGTGGCGGCGACTTGATTGCTTTCTGGTACAGTAGCTGTTGGTTTGATTGGCAGTCCAGTAGATGTTGATTCCCCGAATAGATTTAGGTACGTTCGTTTACCATCAATGCTAACGAAGCCTTCTGATCCGGACGAGGATGTGATTACGTCACCTGAATGCACGTTTTCAATTTCCACTAGGAAGAAAAATAAAATTGAAATTTTATTAACCTATTTTGATGTCACGTCATTCTCTTCATCATCATAATCTTTGGTTCTACAACTCTTTCATCCAGGATACTAAGAGGAAACTAATATGTTTGGGTATGGACTGAGGGGAGGACAATGGTTTCTCCTGTACGGTATTAGGGGATAAACTAAGGCTCGCGTGGGTGGGAGCGCATCCCTGAAGCAGATATGTCACCCATCAGGATTATAGATGAGTATCTAGCTGCTACCAACAACAGCACCAGTCAAGAAATACAAGCACGGATTCTTAGCGATAATCAGTGATTTTACGCATACAAAAACTTAATGAAAAGTAAGTTACTGAATCGTGAGTCTAAGCTTAGAATCTACAAAACAGTAATTAGACCAGTGGTCACATATGGATGTGAAACGTGGACTTTCTCAACCACTGATGAAAATCAACTGAGAATATTTGAGCGCAAAATACTAAGGAGAATATTTGGACCAGCCCTTTGAAGCGATGGTTCGTGGAGAATTAAAATGAACTACGAGCTGGCTGAACTAATGCAGAGCGCAGATATTGTTAGATTTGTAAAATCACTAAGACTAAACTGGCTTGGTAACTTAGAAAGAATGCCAGATAATCGAGCTGTATAAGTAATCCATAAGTGGAAGCCCCAAGGAAATAGGACAAAAGAAAGGCCCAGTAAAAGATGAACAGACGACGTAGAGGGAGCTCTTAAAACCATGAACAGCAGGCAGTGGCGAGGGAAAGTATCCTACAGGGCAGAATGGAAGAATATTGTTAAGCAGGGCAAGACTCACAAAGGGTTGTAGCGCCATTAGAAGAAGAAGAAGATCTAGCTGCTACCGCTTTGATATCTTTTTAAAATATTAAATATTAAAACATTAATAAATTATTCTCTTACCTGGTATTACATAGGGTTTTCCTTGACCTCCTCCAGCTGATGATCCTGGTCCTTGAATAGCTGAAACAGTGACATCAAAAATGTCACCGATTTGTCCAATAGGTGGCCTTGTGATTATAGGTTGTCGATTAATTCCGCCTGGTTTGTATTCCGTATCGTCTAAAACGATACCTGGTCTCGGTCTATATGGGTAGTATGGAAAACCAGATGATGTAGACTGATTGTTCACAGTAGATGCTATAGCGAAAACGGTACTAAGTAATATAGTATTTTACAAATATATAGTGTCTTTATGATAAGTATTAAAACATGTCATAATATTTGATTTGGAAGAAACACGATTTAAGTTTAAATTGGTGGTATCGTTCTAACAAAATGTAAATTAGTAGAAAAAATCAATAGAGTAAGATCTGGAAGAAAAGGGGGTTGTGAATATCACGTTAGAATGGAACTGTGTGAATGAAAAGATCACTAGATCCTAACAAATTGATTATTACAATTACAATCTTGGTCATAAATGACTGATGAATAATTTCAATTTAATCTACATTACTACATACTATCCCTTAAAATTAAGAGTTTGCTCTATTGTGTCTCTTATGTAAACTAACAGCACAATGCAGCACTCTAACATGCACACGCGCAAAAGCACTATGCTCTGCTTTTCACTATTACTCAAACTAGTTCAAAAGGCTTAATCGGCTTCGGACTTCTAGGTTGCTCAATAGTATCGGGGAACTGCATTTTCTCAGTATTCTTGTGCCTATGCAGTCGTTGCTCGTGACTTTATCAGCACAATAGAAGTGTATTATTTTGTTGATAAAATTAACATGAACAGATTTAGCTTCATTCAGCCTGATCCTTTATATTTTAGTCCATTTATGGCTTTGGTTAACTGCTATTTGGACCTTGTTGGTCGCCTCTTCACTAGTCGTCCCTACTGCTTGGATAGGCATATCATCAGCAAAGGTGGTAACTGTGTTGTCTTCCAGCGTTATTAGATCTTAACCGATAAGTAATAATTAATTGAATCATTCTTTGGTTGTAGGATAGTCATTTTGAATTGTTAACTTGCACGATTTAGCCTTAACTTCTAGAGGAGCCTTGTTCGTTGTTAAATTCTTTCCAAGTATCATGTTTGTTACTTCCTTTGGATAATTATTTCCTTTTAACTTAGATTTCAGTGTTGGCGTGGTTTCTCATGCTTCTTGCTGAATATTGTTCACCAGCAATTTTGCTTCTTTATCTAATTGTTCTGCGCTTCGTAATGGAACTCTTAGATTTATTTTCTCTTTAAGACTCAGCTTGAAACTTGCCCCATCTGTCATTTTTTGTGTTAATGTAGAGTTACTTTCTTTTTTAATATTCTTATCTCTTATGGTTAGTACTATAAGCGAATGATAAGATACATCAATGTATTGCTTAATGATTGCTGTGTAGCGTATAGTAGGTGTGCGTTGTGTAGCAGATGAGACAGAAACTCAAAGAATTAACTGAGAACAAAACTTCATCAGAAATCGCAGACATGCGACAACCCTTAAATATTCAGCTACAGATTGGTACTTGCAATTAGACATTCATAAATACCAATCATTTTTAGAAGGAAGAGTTAAGTGCAACTATACGGAGACAACTAAGGCGTCAAGAACTTTGAAAGAAAGAAAAAATAAAACGTGTCATATAATATCTGATCCATACACCATATTTACACAAATATATCAACAGATCAGTTAATTAACTTAAATACTTATTAGTCTTACCAGGTGTAGACGAAGCGCCCACTGTAACAACATTTGAAGTACTGGAAGTGATCGTGGTTACTATTGGTAGAGTTTCCGTAGCTGTATTAGCCAAAGTACTGCTCTCTCCTAAGATATCTCTTGTTGAGTCTACGATCTCGCTCATTGAGGACTCTATTGAAGTATCTTCAGTATTATCAGTACTGACTACGCTGGTACTCGAATTAGATGTCAATATGGTTTCTTCTGCAGTTTCCGTTGGTAAAGGTGCAACCAACGTACTGGTTGGTTCTATTGAAGATAGTACTGTGTCAGACAAAGTGGGAGATGATGTCTCTATAGTTATTGAGGAAGTTTTGATCTCTGGTTCTTCTACTTCTGTTTTTTGAGTACTTTCTTCGGTTTTGGCCTGAGAATTAACGGTAGGAGTTACAATGGTGGTTTTGCTGGTGTACTTATCTAATTTGGTTACCTAAAAAATAACATTAATCATACATAGATTTGCTGATCATGATGAATACTATAACCCACTTACTTAGGTCAATAGAAACCGTTATTTATTTGTTTGATAGTACTTACATTCTTTACTTTTTCCTTATTCTTTTCAAATTCTGCTATTTCCTTGTCAATTTCACTAGTGTCAGGAACAACATCAGTCTCTACTTCCGGAAAATCTGTTGAATTGCCTTTATCTTCCAATTCCTCAGGATAGTACTCGTTCTCGTCCCCACTCGGAGAAAGATGAGATCCCAAGTCCAGCGTTAAAATATCCTCAGCTGGTTTCTCCGAAGTCAGGCTAATCATTTCAGTGGAAAACGGTGGCATAGGTTTATAAGGAGGAATCGGAGGTCTTCTTTTATTGGGGGGTCTACGTCTTTTCCAGGGAGGAGCAGTTGGTGGACGGAATAGACCAGGACGTTTGTTCATTGATAGGTCTGAAATTGGAATGCTGGTACCACTGCCAGTAAACGGACGAATTGGGGACATATTAGGCTTAGGTACGTCAAAAGGATATGGTGTAGGTAGTCGAGTTGTCGACATTGGCGGTGGTTTTTGGCCTGCAGAAAAAAACAGAATACCAAAGGTCAATTAACGTTACCTGAAGTTTGACAGTCAACTTACCAAGAGGAGGAGGAGGTAGCGGAGCAGGTACATCAAAATCTGGAGGAAGCGCTGGCATATCTGTGATTCTAGGAGGTCCTCGATTATTAATTCTTGTAGATAGAGGCCTTAGAGGTCTGCCAATACCCGGGCCAGTATTGGCTTGAACATTTACATTACCTATAGAAAATGTAAGAAATAATTTTTTTAAATATAAACAAAACTATACTTACAAATCAATAGTATTTATTAATTTATTAGATAGCCACATGGAAAAAAAATCCTGTAGCTGGCTATATACCATAAATCACAAAAATAAAATTCCTCTTGTGTTGTTCTGAAGCTATTTCCTTGTAGTCCATGTGGTGAGGCCGCTCCCGTCTGGAAAAATTTCTGATTTGGTTTCTTTGTGGATTTCTATTCAAAAATGTCCCCTTTAAACAAATCTGAAGGGTGCCGGGCGGAATTTTTGGGCAGAAATTGTTTAAATAATTTTTTTAAACAAATACAAAAGATCACTTTTTTTGGCTCTGGAACGTATATTTTTGAGTTTTGTGGGTCATTCTGAACAAGAAAGGTATTTTGTAAATTTTCTCAAAAATTGATAGTTTTCGAGTTATAGGCGATTTAAAATCTGAAAAATGCGAAAATACGCATTTTCGAGGCTTAAAAACTCATATTTAAATTGGTATTTTTGAGGTTGCCTGATACTTAGATTGAAGACTGAATATTCAGCTTAAAGATTCTGAAGACTGATCGCGTCTAACTTTAATTTATACCGTTGTTTTTTAATTGTTAAATAAGGGTGTTTATCCGATTTTTTTGCCGGTACGGCGCGCTCCATTTCAAAAATCTCCTATATTCCCCCGAAAAATATTTTTTCTAGATTCTTTGGGACACTCTAAATAAAATAAGTTTCCTGACATTTTTCTCAAAAGTTAATAGTTTAATGCCTGGTTGCACCAACAGATCTTAAGCTCCAGCTTAGCTAAGCTCTACTTATAGATAGGGCCTCCTTGAGTATCACTTACGGTGCACCATAATTTTAGATTCTTACCTTATTTTCAATTATATCTATTATTATATTATGGTATTCTTATTATAATATATTATAATTATATTATATTAATTCTTATGATATTCTCGACTTAAGCTTAAGATCTGTTGGTGCAACCGGACATTAAAGTTATAAGCGATTTAAAATCCGAAAAGTGCGTTTTTTAATCGCCTTATAAATCGCTTTTTAAATCGCTTATAACTTAAAAACTATTAACTTTTGAGAAAATGGCAAGAAACCTATTTTATTTAGAATATCACAAAGAATCTAGAAAAAATATTTTTCGGAGGAAAATAGGAGATTTTTGAAATGGAGCGCGCCGCACCGGTAAAAAAATCGGATAAACACGCATATTTAACAATTAAAAAACAACGGTATAAACTAAAGATAGATGCGATCAGTCTTCAGAATCTTGAAGCTAAATGTTCAGTCTCTAAATGAAACCTCAAAAATACTAATTAAAATATGAGTTTTTAACCCTCGAAAATGCGTATTTTCGCATTTTTCAGATTTTAAATCGCCTATAACTCCAAAACTATCAATTTCTGAGAAAAATTACAAGATACCTTTCTTGTTTAGATTGACTCAAAAAATCTAAAAATATATGTTCCAGAGCAAAAAAGCGTGACCTTTTGTATTTGTTTAAAAAAATTGTTTAAACAATTTCTGCCCAAAAATTCCGCCCGGCACCCTCCAGATTTGTTTAAAGGGGACATTTTTGAATATGAATCCACAAAGAAACCGAATCAGAAATTTATTTCAGACGGGAGCGGTCTCACCACATGGACTATTGTGGCATTTTTGTAATCAACTATTATAAATCGGAAATAAGCCACAATTTGACTAAAAAAATGATTTTATTAACGTTTTGACGTCCACATCGGATGTCGTTGTCAAAATACAAAATATTAATAAATTAAACAAAAATGTTGTTGCTTAGTAAAAAATTCTTCTAATAATTTAATTTAATCTGACTCATTTATATTGGCAATTCAGACATATTTTATACATTTTAAAGTATTTTGTTTAATTTATTAATATTTTGTATTTTGACAACGACATCCGATGTGGGCGTCGAAACGTTAATAAAATCTTTTTGTAGTTAAATTGTGGCTTATTTCCCATTTATAACAGTTGATTAAAATTCCTCTATTTAAAAGGTATATCTAAAATCCGTAAAAAGGGTTATATCCTAACAAACAGTAAGTTTTTGGAATAAATATTCCATCATCAGTGTTATCACAGGTTACGTGCTTTGAGCCACCAAGATATACGGGTGAAAACCCTTCTTAAGTTGTTTTAAAGTTGTAAAGAGTTTATATTATATTATGAAAATTTAAGGGATGTTAAAAATATTCGTAGACTAACTCCCGGCGTCACATGGCTTTAACCATGGTGGTTGTATTATTCAGAGGTTAGACCTCACATAGCGGAGTTTAGGTGACAACTAAGAAACAAGCCCCGATACAGCCACAACACAGAGACTATTGGAGACTGCAGAAATGAGAGTATTGAGAGGAATTACATGAAACAGGCTGAGAGATCAAAAGAGGAGTGAAAACATTAGAAGGATATGTAGCGTACAGTGTATAAACGAATGGATACTAACTAAAAATAATGGAATAACCAACTAAGCAGAATGGGAGAGATCCGTGTAATCAAAATCGCAAGAGATAAATCACCAATAGGTATTAGTATCAGATGACCGCGCAAAAGATATAGTCACAACCTTCGATAGAGGTATCAATCCGCCAATGAACAATCTGAATTGCTTATAAATCGGAAGAAGAAGAAAAGAACATTTGAAAGATTATTTTCATCAGCTGGGATATTCTATAATAGGGCTTTTCATCGATTGTCATTTGTTTCGAGCTTCTGTCATGTGTCACATAATATTAATATATCTACGTCATACGTCTTTGGTTTGCATCATTGGTATATACCAGGGGTGGGCAAAGTGCGGCCCGCGGGCCGCATGCGGCCCTTTAGACATTTTTTTGCGGCTCGCGGAAAAAGTGAATTATTTTCATTTAAAGATATTTTTTAATTATTGCTAATGTTAATAATTAAATATAGATAATACAGCTATTAACACTTTAGCAACGAGTGATTTTTGCGCAAATTTTCAAAATAACGCGGGCAATTATTTGGGTTTCCGGCACAGTTTTGTCGGCTCTCTCAATGAAATCCATGCAATTTCAACAAATGGAAACGTTATTTTTGAAGTAGTCAGAAACTGTTTGGAAATTTTTAAACTAACTCGTAATCACCAACATAACCATCAGCTTTTTTTATAACATCAATACCGAATACCTTGTTATCGGTATTGTGTACAAGGGCGTGAGTTAAGGTATTTTGAAGAAATATTGTAATTTATTCAAGTGATTACTCCGTCTGTTCGGTAGACGGAGTATAGTAAGTGTAAATGGAGCACCAAAAAGAGGAGCAAATATTGTAAACTTAAAGATTACGTTCATGAACAATCTCCAGAACATGATTTATTATTTTGGCACTGCATAATCCATCAGCAGGTATTGTGCAAAAATGTTTTGCAAGTAGACATCGTCATTTCAATTATAGCTAATATTTTTGGTTTTATTCGTTTAAGAGGAATAAATCATCGTGCGTTCATAGCATCTTTGGAAGAGTTAGAGAAACAGAACATACTGATGTCTTATACCACAATTATATTCGATGGTTAAGTTTAGAAAGGTTCTTCTGTGAATTAGGGGAGGAAATTGCTTTATTTTTAGAAATGAAAAACTGCGATAAATTTGCTAAATTTATAAGTTTTGAACGCAAAATGAAACTTTTAAAATGAAACTCAAACTATTCATTGATCATACAAAAAAGAAAGAATTCGTTCAATTATTTCCCTTATTAAAATCATTAAATAATGTACCATAAAATAAGTTTAAAATTTATAAAGAAAAACTTTGTAATTTTCTGACGGAATTTGAAAATTGTTTCAAAGATTTTGAAGATATATTTTTCATTGCCATTTCTAAGAAATCATTTTTCAGTTCAAATTGATTTGGTACCAGTCTACATTCAACCAGAAAATAAACCAAAATTTAAGTTTGAAAATAAATTTATTTGACGTTTCGATTTCCACTTCGGAAATCGTTATAAAAATAAAAACATGCAAAACGATTCAAAAACATATTTAGGTGTTCATCACTTTACGATTTGACAAACAAAAAAGAAATTGAAAATAAAAGTTGTTAAAACTTTAAACGCGTTTTTCTCAAAACTGCTTTTTCAGGCGGTGGACATTGCAACTCAAAAGCTACTTGATAGATCCACCTGAAATTTTTTATAGATTTTTTTAGACATTTCGTGAGGTAATGCTGTCGAGATATTTGTTCTTTAACAATAATAAATAAGTTTGTTTTGCACCCTTTTTTTCCAAAAACAATTTCTTATTTTGACTTCTGAGTGATATCAAAAACTCAAAAATCGTTAAAACTAAAAAAACTTAACAGCGTCACCTCGATAAACTCATAAGATAATAAAATATTTTTGAATTTTTTGTTGATTTCTACTGCAAAGTCTATTTTTTTTGGAGGAGTATGTAAAAATTTGCCAACGTTAACCTATTTTTCAATACTTGGTCTTGAAATTTTTCTGAATATTCTTTGAATTGTACCGAATATATTTACAATATTTAATTTAAAAATCAAATATTTCTACCATCGTTTCAAATAAAATTCAGAAAAATGTGCTTGAAATGTTAATTTCGAACATTAAAACCATATCCTCCCCCCCCCCCTTTAAACAAAATTATGTAGTAATGAGTTAAAAATTCGAACATGTTAAGGTAACAAATAATGCGGCCCTCAGTAATAGACCAAAAACATATTGTGGCCCTTATTAAAAAAAGTTTGCCCACCCCTGGTATATACCAATGACGTAAGACGTAGATATATTAATATTATGTGACACATGACAGAAGCTTGAAACAAATGACTGTGAATGAAAAGCCCTATAGATGTAGCATACTTACCGTTTAGCAGTTTTACAATCCCAGTAATGATATCCTGGATATCAGGGTTGGCCTGTCGCGCTTGGCCGGGTGGCAGAAGGGACCGGGTAGCAAAAGCCGTCGTCGATGTCATCGCGGCACTGAGTTTCACTTGGTGGGACTCCTGCAGAGGCAGCGACCGTGCCTGGTGCGGAGTCCCTGTTAATTCCCCCGACAGTTCTTCGGTTTTTTTGTAACTTTCTGTTGGAAGAGAATCCTTTTCCTATAAAAACAAAAAAAATAAAAAGGTAAAAACTATAGATACGAGTAATAAAATAAGACAGGGAGGTTCACTACGTCCTATCATTTTCAATTAAATCATGAATGAAGTCATAAAGAGCATCATCAGAGGAAGAGGAGAAAAAACCGAGGTCAAATAAATTATTATTCTCTGTTACACACACCATGCAATATTCCACAATGAAGGTAGCCTTCAAAGAATAGTTCACAGATATAATACAAGAGCAACAGAATTTAACATGATGATTTTAACTCAGAAAACTAGAACAATAGTAATCAGTAAAGAACCGATAATATGTAAACTGGAAGTCGATGGCGTTTGTATTGAGCAAGACTGCCCTGCTATGGAGATGTTAAAAAAGAAGTAACATACCCAGTAAAAAGAGTAGGGGAGAGTCGACTAGTGGTGCGGGTCGGGTAATTGTGCGCATCAATGTTTCTAATCGCCTATTTAATAAAATTGCAAAAACTATATTGCCGGGCCATCTAGTAGCAACTGCCATATCTATCCAACACAAACGAACGTCGGGAGATACTTTACCGGTTGGCAATTATATGCTTGTTTTCATGAGCATTTTTCAGTGCGTCACAAATGATAGAAAAAAGGTAAGTCCGTGATAATACACATTTATAACATTTATTCTAACATGACATTTTAGTTAAATCTGACAGTTGTCATATTTTATTTGCAATTTGGCATAAAAACAAATCAATTGTGTTTATTGCATTTATAAAATGGTATTTTCTTTGATTTGTATAGTCTTATAAATTGTACATATTATATTCGTAGATATATTATATAATTCGTAAATAACTTTTTTTCGATTATAGCGCCATCTATCGACAACTAGAATAAATGTTATAAATGTCTGTTATGACAGACGTGCCTTTTTTCTGTCACATACAATTTAATGCGTTAGAAAGAAATCGAAAAACTGTGACGCACTGAAAGATGTCTATGAGAAAAAGAATACACATGTTTTCGCGTGGTATGATATTATTATTGTTTGTGTGTCTGAGAAAATAACCCATAACTTTTTTTCTTGACAGAAATATAATTTAAATAGTACTTATATCCTTTATTTATTTACTATTTTAAACACTGATATAGTTAGTTTTGCTCGATTCTTTTTTGTTTTTATCAAATTTTGTGTTATGTGGTTAAGTGTAACGTCGTCTAATGGTGGGCAATGCGCACCATTAGCCGGCAAGGTATATAAAGGCATTAAACAAGCGTTAAACAACCGTCAAAGTATAGAAAGGAGCAAAGAGAAAACCACGAAATTGATAAAAGGTACAAAAAGGAAAATTTTTGAACACAACAGCTCCGAAGTTATTTCAGAAAGTGAACTGTGTCATGATGATGAGTTGGACGATCTCGTGTCAGACTGTCAGATCAAAACAACTTCTGTGTATTGTGGTGATGGTAGCCAAAAAGACGAGGTAAGGTGCCAGTGTTCGATATATTGTCAATGGTCTCATGCCATGTGTATACGACAGGATAGTCCAGGAGGATATATTTGTGACTTCTGCAATACTTAGATTTTTTTTTAGATATCTGTAACTTGGTTTCTTCTCTTTTTTCGTATATTTGTTTGTTCCTTTAATATTTATGCTCAATAAGCTACAGTTTCGAAGGTCATTTTTAAGTTCTATTTTTGCGCACAGTTATCCGACATATGCGCACCATTAGCCGAATAGGTCGGGCAATTGTGCGCATTACAGTACCATTCTACTGTTCAACCATTCATGAAATGGGGTCCCTACCAATATACCTAAGCCTTTGAAGTATATCTTCAAAAAATTTAGAAACTGAAATGTTTCAAGTTTGTGAAACATCCTGATTTTACCTTAGGTGCGCACCAATAGCCGACTCTCCCCTAAATAGATTAGCAGGATGCCTTAAGAGCACTAAAAGGCGTAACCGACACATTAACTTTCGAGATAAAATAAAAAATATATAAGACCAGTATAAGACTAATAATGGGAGGATGTTGGAAATGAGCAGAAATTAGAATACTCAGAAGAATTAGAGGGAACACGCTGAGAGATCGAATGAGAAGTGACGAGATCAGAACAAAATGTAATATGTATACACCGTTCTTAGGCGTCAACGCCCTTCGGTAGGGATCTATGGAGGAGTATCACCAAGCCGGAAGCCCTTATCCCTTCCCGTACCGCTCCTCCATAGGCCGATCAGACGCCAGTTTATTCCAGACCAAGCCGTAGACTCTATCGAGTTTTATACTACGGCGTTGGCCTTTTATAAATTTCATGACCTAGCTGAGGCTCGAACCAGCGACCGCAAATCGCAAATCCACTAAACTTGTCGATCGACTGAGCCCCAGCTAACTGGACCGTCAAGACCGAGCCAAATGTAACATGCAAGGTATAAACCAGTGGACACTAAACATAAAGAAAGAATGGAACCATCACATCAGTAGAATGGCGGATATAAGGGTCGTTAAAATGGCAAGGGAAAAATCACCAAGTGGTAGAAGAAGTATTGGCCCGCCGCGCAAGAGATAGACAATCTTTCATAGAAGCAGCAATCCGCCAAAGAACAAGCAAAATTGTTTATACACTGACCGGCACGAAAACCGAGCACCCCAAAAAATGAGTCATTTTTGATGTCTTGTATCTCCTAAACCTGTTGTCCGATATAAGTAATTTTTTTAATATCTTATAGCCTTATTCTTTAACAATATCGCTGTAATACTATTGTTGCTAGACAGGTAAATTTTCATTGTATACCGGGTGTACCAATCAAACTGAGTTTTTTTCTCAATTTTCACAACACCCTGTGGAATATTCTGGCCTTTATAAAATATTGAAATTAAAACCCAACTATAGCCCGAGATTTTCTTAACATTCTGTTTTTTATTCATTCGCTTATGTTGGATAATAAAAAAGTTAGGGACTTTGACAACTAGCCATGTTCTTTATCAATACAGGGTGTTTTTAAATAAGTGGGACAAATTTTAAGTGGTAATTCTGCATGAAAAAATAATGGCCGTTTGCTTGATAAATAGGGAGCGGATTTTATGCTAAATGCTTATTGCATGCATATTTCGCATATTTGAGAACTTTACTTAATTTTGCATATTTTTAAAGAAACATGCATATTTCGTGCCTATTTAAAAAGGTTTAAGTCCAAAAAAAAATTTAAAATTTTTTAATTCGACACAAAATATTTCCCCGTACAGGCTGTCGCATCTATTAATTCGAGAACTACCTGAAGAGAGACGGCTCATTCACTGCCTTTTCATTTTTTCCTAGAAAATACCCGATCTTTACACAAAGTACTTATAGTACGCCGCGCCGTTATAAAATGATTTGTAGGATGTTAAAATGATGAAGGATGGTTTACCGGAAAATCCGAATTTTATTTACTTTTATTATATTTAGTAGGTACCTATAATTCTGGTACCCTATTGTTAAGAGAATTTACACCTTTAACCCTAGTTTTACGATTTTCTAACGGAAATTGAAATGTTCATGCTTTAGATCATATCCCGTAAATCAGTAAAATAGTCGGTCAATGGGAATGTTTAGTTTTTGTTTAATACTTCTGTTTGAAAATATTTCAATATGCCGAAAGAATCTAGCCTGGTTTATTCCTGGATCAGAACCTATCCCGAGCTTCATTACAGCAATGGAAACTTATTCTGCAAAGCATGTAGTAAAATGGTGAGTTCTAAGATTGCTTTCTTCCTCTTTTTTCTTTAATAAATGGCTAATATTTGGCTGCTTCCTCATTAAAGTTTACTTACTTACTTACTTACTATACTTATTATAGTCCTAAACCTTTCTACCTTTAGGTGTAAGGCTGGTGGATTTGAATTTGGCATTACAGTCTCCATGTTTTCCGATCTTGTGTTAGGTTTCTTGCAGTTTCAATGTCAATCCTTTCTTCTTGACTTCTTTCCTGATTTCATCTACCCACATAACTCTTGGTCTTCCACGAAACTTTTGTTTTCCCCCTGCACTCTCGTTTCAAACACTCGTTTTGTTAGTCTCACGTTCGACATTCTACACACGTACCCCAACCATCTAAGTTGTTCATCTACTATTTTTTCATTGATTGGTTCTAGTTTTAGGTTTTTGTCTGATTGTTTCGTTTTGTATTTTGTCTGTACTCTTAAGAACAGGAATCCCAGTATCACTGAGAATAGCAGTGGACTTAACAAGCATCCCTATAATTTGACGCATTGACTTGTAGTAAATTTTCTGGATTCGCCGTTATTGGTTGTTACTGTATTTGTATTATTTTTTACATATCCTTTATTACTTCCATGTTGTGCCTGTCGACTCCCCCGTCTTTTAGTTTCTTCCATACGTCCTTTCTTCGGATTCTGTCAAACGCCTTTTCCATATCGATGAAGCATGTATGTATCTCTCAATTCTTATTGATTACCTTCGCACTTACATGTCTTATTGTGAATATTATAGGTCTTGCGTGCTTCTGCACTTCCTGAATCCACACTGTGTGTCTTCTCACTGTGAATAAATTGCATATATAAAAAATAATGTTTTTATTTCAAAGATAACATACGATTGCCGCCCCCCCCCCTATAAAAGAACCCGTTAGAATAGAATATAACAGAAAATTTGTGGTTTCTCGAAATGCGCATTTTTTGAATTTTTGTGCATATCTTGCGCATATTTCGTAATTTTTTACTGCATATATATGCGCATATTTCATCAAAATTGATCGCATATGAATCCGCTCCCTATTGATAAACCTATGTCCGAAAATGCTTCGTTTCGGAGATACGGGATGTTGAATTTTTTCTTATAAACTGACGATTTATGTATTGCTCTAAAACCGGTTCAGATATGCAAATAAAATTTAGTAGATTTTAAGAGGTAATTATTGCGCGTTTTTTGACATACAACTAAAACTTTTATATTCACTATTGGCGTGCATGCGGTTAATATGATAGGGTAATATGACCCGTATGCACGCCAATGGTGAATATAAAATTCTTAATTGTATGTCAAAAAATGTGCAATATCTACCACTTAAATCCTACCAAATTTCATTTGCATATCTCAACCGGTTTTAGAGCAATAAATAAACCGTCAGTTTGTAAGAAAAAATTCAACATCCAGTATCTCGAAAACGAAGCATTTTCAGACATAGGTTTATCAAGCAAAGGGTCATTATTTTTTCATGCAGAATTACCCCTTAAAGTTTGTTGTACTTCTTTAGAAACACCCCGTATTGATAAAGAACACGGCTAGTTGTTAAAGTCCCTAACTTTTTTATTATCCAAAATAAGCGAATGAGTAAAAAAACAGAATGTTAAGAAAACCTGGGGCTACAGTTGGGTTTTAATTTCAATATTTTATAAAGGCTAGAATATTCCACAGGGTGTTGTGAAAATTGAGAAAAAAACCCAGTTTGATTGGTACACCCGGTATATAATGATAATTTACCTGTCTAGCAACAATATTATTAAAACGATATTGTTAAAGAATAAGGCAATAATATATTAAAACAATTATTTAAATCGGACAACAGGTTTAGGAGATAAGGGACATCAAAAATTACCCATTTTTTGGGGTGCCCGTTTTTCGTGCCGGTGAGTGTATAAAGAAAGAAAAAGAAAATACAACAAAATGGATTTACTCGGCACATATTATTCCATAATTTTGCCCCTCAGTGTATAATAATTTTATAATTTAAAAACGTGACTAGACATTTGCACATATGCTTCGTTAACAGCTCCAGTTTGTGTGACGAAATTTTATAATTTTAAGTAAATTCTAAAAATTTTGTAAGCAGTTCTTTTAAGTTAAGTAATTACTTATATTACAGTAGTTTTAATTATTTTTAAAGACACGACTTTTATAAATATGTCAATACACTTATTCCGTCTACACATCTTCTACATTCAATATCTTTTGCTATTATGCTTACATTGTTTTGGTTTTATTCGCATCTTTTATTTCTTTGGCTTTTGTGATGTTGTCTACAAATTATTCTTTGAAATTATTTATAACTCTTTGACATTATCCGAGTCAATATTTGTTTTCACAAATGCCAGTGTATAGCCTTACTAAAGAATAGAGAATGATCTTCTTCTTCCTTCTTGTATGTAGGCTTTAAAGCCTGTTTCTTCTTTAATATTAGATTCCTAAATTGTTAAAGTTGTCGCATCACCTTTTTCTTGGTTTGCCAATACTTCTTCGTCCATTTGTGACTTATCTCGTGCTATTCGTACTATCCTATCCTCTGCCATTCTACTAATATGTTCGTTCCACTCCTGTTTCCGTTTTGTCACCCATCCATTTTATGTCTTCTACATAGCATGATCTTATGTTTTCGCTTCTCTCCCTATTCAACAGACTTTTCCCTGATATTCTTCGGAGTCTTTTCATCTCTGTTGTTTCTAGAAATTGTCTCGTTTTAGATGTGTCAGGTCTTGTCTTTGCCGTGTATGTGAATATAGGTCTAATTGCTGCTTTATAGATTATTGCTTTTGTGTCTTGTGTTAGGTGTTTGTTCTTCCAGACTATGTCATTAAGAGATCTCGCCGCTTTACTTGCTTTTAAGCTTTGTTGTCGTACTTCCTCTTCAACATCTCCGTAACTGGTTATATCTATTCCCAGATATCTAAACCTTGCTTCCTGCTTTATTATTTTCCCATCAATTTCGATTTTACATCGTAGTGGGTATTTAGATGTTGTGATACATTTGGTTTTTTCTGCTCATATTATCATATTGTATTTCTTGGCTGTTGTATTGAAGATGTGTGTTAATCTTTGCAGATTGTCTTCTGTCTCGGCGATTAATGCGGCATCGTCTGCATAACATAATATTTGGATTTCTTTGTTCCCCATTCTGTAACCATCACCTTTACGTACTGCTTCTATTATTTCGTCCATTATTATATTAAATAGCAGTGGGCTTAACGAGTCACCTTGTCTGACTCCGCTTTGTACTGGTATAAACTGCGTTAGTTTTCCATTTATCTTTGCCTGTATTCGATTACGAAAGAATGATCAAAAGGCATTATTTGTTAAATCTCATTCATTTGGATAACTTTAATTACCTAAGATTTATCTACTAGCAGTATCATCCAAGTAGAACCAAAGAATTTATTCTAAGACAGTTGCACTGTGCAAGTAGGCTACGAAACATTGTGGTCGAAAAAATCACCTTGCTCATGTGGTGCGTAGACATGGTCTGGAGAAACTGACTCTTGCAGGGGATAGTGCAAGAAGCGAGAGCCCGGGGAAGATCTCCAATAAGATATGTGAACCACACTACAAAAGAGATCGGAGCTCCATTTTTTTTAGCATTACAGAAGATAGAGAAAGATGGGGACAGTTTAAGAGAAATTATTGAAAAATCAGGGAGGAACGATGTCCGGATCGGACGACCGACTAGGAAGAAATACCATTCTACTTTTTGACAATATGTACTTGATTTTTATATAAAAAGGAACAATACAAGAAATGTCGAAACATTAAAAACGTAAACACATCCATCAACAAAGAAATAAAAGAGAAAGCTTTCATAAAATCAGCAACCCACTCTTTAATTTGAATATATTTCACCAACAAATGTTTGGGATAATAAAAACAGCGATTATATTCAACCAATTTGCATAGGTACTAGGTACAAACCGTTTTTAAAGACAGATACAAATATCTAGGAACATTGATTAGCCAAAACGCAGAACAAACACAAGAGATAAAAAGTCTTATAGAAATAGCAAGGGAAACATTTGTGAAAATGAAACATCCATTATTGTAGTAAAGATCTAAGATTGAATCTAAGGATAAGATTATTGCGCTGCTACGTTTTTACAACTTTGCTCTACGGATCTGAGGCCTGCACATCGAAGCAATTAGAGATTAAGAAATTGGAAGCTTTTGAGCATTGGTGTTATCGAAGAAGGGTACGAATATCATGAGTAAACAAGATTACCAACATTGGAAGTCCTTGGTAGGGTTAATGAGAGGGAAGAAACTATACAGACAATTAAGAGGAGGAAGCTTGAATATTTCGGTCATACAGCAAGAGGTGTTCGTTATAGTCTGCTGCGTTTGATTATGGAGGGCAAAATAAAAGGTAAAAGAGATGTAGAAAGAAGACTAACCTCCTGGTTACGAAATATAAGGGAATGGTTTAATCTGAGCTCTAACCAACTATTTAGAGGTACTGTAAGTAAAATAGGAGTTTCCATGTTGATATCCAACCTTCAATAGAACATGGAACCATAAGAAGAAGAATACATACCGTTTTTGAAGGTTGAATATAACCACCAAGTCTTCCTGACAACTCCACATCATTACTCTCTAAAGCTTCGTCGACATTTTTGTATAAATTATAATCATCTGCAAGGGCTGTACTCGATAAAATGTGGTCCATAGATCGAACAACTCTATGGGCGGATGAAGTAACTTGGTGATCTTCTTTATCTAAAGAGGCATCCCTTATTGCCGATCTAGCAACACGGGACGTCTCTTCAAAGATATCTTTTGCTTCGGAAGTTCGAATTGCTGGTAGTTGGTCATCGTCAGCATTTAATTTTGCTGAGTTTGGTGATATGAAGGAGTTCGAATAAATATCTTCCAAAGCTGAAACAAAAAAAGACGTTCAAATAACAGAACACGGAAGAAATAACAATTTTTAATAAAAAAATCCTTTATAAATAGTATATTTATTAAAAAGAACCCTTTTGGGCTACATTTCAAAATGAAAATTCCATCTTCAGTACTGTTATAAGTAGTCCAGGGAAATAAGGATTTTCTCAGGACACTCAAGTATCCAGGTAACTGACTAGATTTTTAGTTATTGCAGACCTATAGGAAGAAAACCTACCTGTTTCCTGCCTAGAGTTCGCGTTAGTTTTTTAATTATTAACAATTTAGTGCGAAAAACGTGATTTTTTCGATTTTTTGCATCCCATTAAAAAGCTAAATAGTTGACATAAAATTACAAAATGTGATATTTTACAACATTGAAAAAGCTTCAAAATGCCGATTTTTGAATGTTCAAAGTCAATTTGTTGCTTCGCAAATTGCAAAATAAGTGACAATCGATATTTGTTAATAACTTTTACTATTTTTAGGTACAGTTGAGTCCACGAGTCTTTACCCGTGCGTCATTAATACCTGGCGAGATAAAACACATACTTTTTATCTAAATAGCATCATTCTCTTCCACGCATGAAACTAATGACAAACCAGCTGCTGCCTGTTATTAAGTAAAAACACATGGTATTTTTATGAACGATCTAGACTCAGTGCATTGAAAAGAGATAGGTACAAAGAAAGACGATTGGGGATATTTTCACATATTTTAAGTACAATTTCTGACGTTTTGGTTTGTTTACTTTTGTGGCTGTCAGTTTGTTGAATTTTTTGCTTTTATTTTGTCGAAATTTTGCATTTTGAACTTTTTTATAGTATACAAACAGTTGTTTTCACAACTAATTTTATATTGGAATTAGAAATTTTATGATAAGTTTATGTTATTTTACGATAAATTTTGACAACGTACAAAGCTAACCTTATTGTTGACACAGTTAAGGAATGCTTGTGTTTAATGTTCCGCCAAAGTGAATAAAATAACAAAAAGAAAATATGTTATTGAATTTTTTTATAAATTGTTTATTTATTTATTAATTAATGATAATAAAAGAATTTATTAAGTTACTTCAAATGTAGCTGTAATTATGCACCAAAATTTGTAAGCAAAACTTAAATTTGACATTCTATTTATTTAATAACGTCAAATTTTATACTATAGTCCGTGATCGGAATAATACTCACTTTCTATCACTTGCTGTTGCGTTTAGTAAATTTCCGACTTATTTCGTATTCTCTTTAAATGATAACGCACGGGAAAAGACTCGTGGACTCAACTGTAGCTTAAAATTTTAGGGTTTCATCCAAAGTTGAGTATTCTGGTACTTAACAAACCCTCAAAATTAGAGACCGATCCATTAATTAGTTTAAAATTTATTCTATTTGCTTATCCCAGAGACCTTTGCTTTACAATAACATAAGACAGAAAATAATGAATATAGGGCAATTCTGTGTAAGCCAAATGAAAGTAGAAGAGTGATAGTATCACAACGTATTAAAAAAAGATAAAAAATTAATTAATATAGTCAAAAATCCTAATGCCAAATTTTTGAAATTTTGTAGTATAAACATTTAGAATAACTTTAAAAATATTGTCCATAAAAAAAATCTTTTTATACCTTCGAAGAGCTAGTATTTTAACACGAATTTTCAAATAAAAAAAATTTAACCTAGGTTCATTTGGGCCAAAGTGAGTCATGTGTATTTTTTTATTCGCAGCTAATTTGTTTATAATAATTAAGGAATATCATTGATGCCATTTTAAAGAATGGGATTTGTATTTTTTGTAAACAAATTTGCACAAACATTGCGTCTTTACAGCACCCTCTACGAATTTTCAAAACTGTAGTTCAAACGGTTACTAGGGGGATCCTACAAATCCATAGTTCAAATACCGAAAAGATAATTTTAAACTAATACAATTTTATGTATCTCTGGATAAACTCAATGGATTTTCATCTTTCTTTTTTTAATTTGTATATAATTTCTACGTACATTACAAATATGCAATTTGTTTATAAATTTATTAATTAATAAGCAGTCTAATTTGTTTAAATAATTCTTGAAAAATTAATTTTTTTTCCAAAAATCTATTTTTTTAATGTATTTTTTACAAATCCATAGTTCAAATACCGAAAAGACAATTTTAAACTAATACAATTTTATATATCTCTGGATCAACTCAATGGATTTTGATCTTTCTTTTTTTAATTTGTATGTAATTTCTACATACATTACAAATATGCAATTTGTTTATAAATTTAGTAATTAATAAGCAGTCTAATTTGTTTAAATAATTCTTGAAAAATTAATTTTTTTCCAAAAATCTATTTTTTTAATCATAGTATCATTAATGATCATAGAAAAAGTTAAAGGCCACTTTAATAAATTAATTATTTTTATTGTATAATTATTTATTGAAGACAATTTATTTATTAACGTACACCTTAACTTTTTCTATGATTAGCAATGATAATATGATTAAAGACATGGATTTTTGGGAAAAAATTATTTTTTCAAAAATTGTTTAAACACATTAGACTGTTTATTAATTAATAAATGCCTAGACAAATTGCATATTTTTATTGTACACAAGAATTATATACAAATTAAAAAAGAAAGATCAAAATCCATTGGGTATATCCCGAGACATAGAAAATAATAGTAGTTTTAAGTTGATTTTTAGTTTTTGAACTCTTACATTTGTCGGCTCCCAGCTCCTCCTTGACTTACCACGACTAGTCACCATTTGAACTACATTTTTAAAAATTCGTGTAAAATACCAGCTTTTCGAATATGTAAAATGATTTTTTCTACGGACAATATTTTTAAAGTTATTCTAAATGTTTATAAACTACAAAATTTCAATAATTTGGCATTAGGATCTTTGACTATATTAGATAATTTTTTTATCTTTTTTTAATACATTTTGATAGTACCTATCACTTTCCTACTTTCATTTGCCATACGCAGAATTGGCCTATCTTCATTATTTTCTGTCTTATGTTATTGCAAAATAAGGGTCTCTGGGATAACTTTTAAACCAATTAATGGATCGGTCTGAAATTTTGAGGGTTTGTTAAGTACCTCAATATCCAACTTTTGGTAAAACACTAAAACTCTAAGTTATATTTAGTAAAAGTTATTAACAAATAACGATTTTCAATTATTTTGCAGTTTGCGAAGTAACAAATTAACTTTCAAATATCGGCATTTTGAAGGTTTTTCAATGTTCTAAACAATTAAATTTTGTAATTTTATGTCAACTAGTTAGCTTTTTAATGGGGTGCAAAAAATCTAAAAAATAGCGATTTTTGCACTAAATTGTTAATAATTAAAAAACGGACGCGAACTCTAGGCAGGAAAAGGTAGGTTTTCTTCCTATATGTCTACAATAACTAAAATAGTAGTCAGCTACCTGGATATTTGAGTGTCCCGAACATGGTCTATTTCTAGCTTATTTCCCTGGAGTAAAGTTATACTGAGTATCATATAGTTAAAGCAACTAACTATTTGGGTAAAAACCCCTAAATGTCACAAAAATTTTTATTATATTATATTGTTTCTGATTTTATAGGATGTTTAAACTTTAAGGTAATTTACTTCATGCCAACATAAAACTTCCAACTCGGGGGTTGCGGGCCCGGAGAAAACCTCTCTAAGCGGACCTTGAGTAACAACCTAATCCGTACTCCTTCTTTTCATGATTTTAGCAAGGATTTTTCCTTCCGGATGCACATCCTCCTCCTTTATGCGGGCTTGGGCCTGATAGTTACTAAGCTCCTCAATTCACTTAAATGAAGTTTACAGAGCAGTAGGCTTAAAAATGAACTACAGTAAAACAAAAATAATGAGCAAGGACCAAATCCATGAAATGGCGCTGTACTGGTCACATAGCCAGACATGATGATAACAGGTGGACACGGAGAAGAAGTAGGTACTAGGCTTGGGCACGATAGGGAGAAGATAATATAAACAATAAAAAGTTAAATATTACAAAGAAATTTAAGACAGAATTCCAAAAAACATGATTTATGAGGGGATTTCTTTTAGTCCAGGGCGCATCTGTTTTGAGATGGACGTTGAGAGGTGACTCAAATTTTTTTGCAGAAATTGCTTGAAAATAAATCAAATAATAATATTTGAGTTATCCTCCCTCTCAAAAAGGTCCGGAACATTGTTTAAATAATCAAAATGGCAAAAAATGAAGGAAAAATTCGATTTTATTTTTGGTTTTTTGATTATAACTTTAAAAGTATTCATTTCCGAGAAAAGTTGTACTAACATAAAAGTTGCGTAATTAAATCTACAATATAGAATTGGTTAGAAATTTAAAAAATAGTCACCCTAGTTGCAAAATAGCAATAATTGCGAAAAAAACATACAAAATCAAGGATTGGCATTTTACGTTTTTCAACCATTTATGCTACACTTAGGACCTTCATATTTCACCCAGAAAAACTTTATGATACAGTTAAACAATACTGTAAATTTCATTAAGATCGGTGCAATAGATTTTGCAAAATAAATTTCGAAATCCAGCTTTCGCAAAAAAATTCATTTTTTCAAAATGTTACAGGACCGAAAATAAAGCAGATGACAAGTTGACATTTTTTTTGCTTATAAAAGTGTACTGTACCTTTCATTTGCAATTTGCAAAATTAAAATAGATTAACTACCACGGCGTCAGGAAATTTTTTAAATAAACATAAATTTTTGGTGCTACGCGCAGGACAGCGGTGTTCGATTCACACAAGTTGATTTCCACCAAAATTTCTTCCAATCTTTATCTAATATATTATTTTCTTACTCTATATTTTGTTGTATTTTAATATTTTAATTCCACAAAAATCAAACTAATTTTAATATTGTTTATGAAATATTGTTTAAACAATTGCATATATTTAAAAATAATAAACTTTTATTCTCTAAGTTAAAATATATGAACAAAGAAAGTTTTTGCTAAAAAAAGTGTTATTTCAAAGGATAGAGTATGTGTTTTTATCTTGCAATAAACAAATTTATTTATTTACATCGAAATGTAATAAACATTAAAATGTATCAATCATTATCAAAGGTCATTGGAATGACCAATCAGAGCAAACTATCCGCTGTCCTGCGCGTAGCACCAATAATTAATGTTTATTTCAAAAAATTCCTGACGCCGTGGTGTTAATCGATTTTAATTCTGCAAAAATGCAAATGAAAGGTACAGTACACTTTTATAAGCAAAAAAAAATTTAACTTGCCATCTGCTTTATTTTCGGTCCTGTAACATTTTGAAAAAATGAATTTTTTTGCGAAAGCTGTATTGCGAAATTTATTTTGCAAAATCTATTGAACCGATCTTAATGAAATTTACCGTATTATTTTACTGTATCATAAAGTTTTTCTGGGTGAAATATGAAGGTCCTAAATGTAGTATAAATGGTTTAAAAACGTAAAATGCGAGTACTTGTATTTGTATGGTTTTCTCGCAATCATTGCTATTTTGTAACAAGGGTGACTATTTTTTAAATTTTTAACCAATACTATATTGTAGAAAATTTGTATACGCAACTTTTATGTCAGTACAACTTTTCTCGGAAATGAATACTTTTAAAGTTATAATCAAAAAACGAAGAAAAAAATCGAATTTTTCCTTAATTTTTTGACATTTTGATTATTTAAACAATGTTCCGGACCTTTTTGAGAGGGAGGATAACTCAAATATTTATTATTATTTGATTTATTTTCAACCAATTTCTGCAAAAAAATTTGAGTCACCTCTCAACGTCCAAATGTACTAATATTTTTACAGATGCGCCCTGGTCTATTTACAAATATGCGATAAAACAAATGGGTCCTAAGGACCGTAGTTATTCCAAAGCAAAAAATGAACATTAAGTATAAATTTAGTATACATATAAGTATGTAAAAAAAATCCATACAAATACTTATTTTGTTAAAAATGTTACGCAACAATACACACTACAAAATATAAAAACATATCAATATCTCGTTAAGAATCTTCGAAAGAATTCCATCGGTGAGCGTAGGATACTATTTTTGGTACCGTTAGTACCGTTACAAACGTGCCATAGGTGTGCCCATAGGTTAGTGTTTTTAATAACACCCGAAATAGGCTAATATGTATGAGGTTCAGGTCCGGCGCGCAGCGTGGATGTCCGTTACGAAAACGACTGATTTGGTCGACGATTTGAAAGAAGTTTAAAGGTTATTGCTTCTTTTTATGAATTTTAACCTTTTTTGGTCATTCTCATACGTGACTTTGGACGGTTTATTTTATTTAATTGTTTGTTTCTTTAATTAACTCTCTATAATCATTTTTGTATAGGAGTGTAGAAAGTGTGTAGTCTAATACTGTATAAAATTCGATTCCTCATAGAATAGGGGACATCCATAAACTACGTCGTTGAGAAGAGAGAGGGGGGCTTGCTTATTTCGACGAAATACGACAGGGGGGTGGGAGTATGAGTGCACATTCGACGTCGTTTAATATATTGGTATATTTAAATTTGTCGCTATTGTCTCTATAAATATAATTTTTTACTAGCTTTTACCAGCATTAAAGTATCAGATATTCATATAAAAACGTATAGTTCTTGAAATGAAATTAAAAAAAAAAACAAAACATTTACGAATAAATACACCTTTGTTAAAATTAAAAAGAATTCTCTTATAGATACTTTTATCGCATACATTTCGTTTTTATCAGTCACAGCCTTAAAATAATATTAGGTAGCACTTTTGTACAGGACAACTACTAACAATAAGACATTGTTCTTTGGCTTTAAACAAGCGCTTCTATTATACAGAACAACGTCTGGAAGCAAAACAATATTAAATTGTTAATTAATTTATGTGCTGCATAATGTATGTGAAAAAATATTTCTGAAAGAATGAATGGAAATAAAATATTGTGTTCTATTTACTTAGTAAGTCGTATTTATACTTAGAGAAGATTTATACGCAAAATCTTGGACCAATGCTATTTAAATGCATTCATTTTTTTCGAATACTCAGAAAACGAATAAAAATTTTTGAAAAATTTAAACGCAGATTGGGAGATTACATTATTACCGAAGGCCAAAAGCTTCTGAAAATATCTATAATGTTTATTTTAATAAGTTACAGGGATAAAAAAAGAGAATATTTAGTCTGATTTTTAAGTTCAAAAATGTCATTCAAAAGAAACCTTTTGTTTATTCTAAGGGACTTTCAGCCCTCGGTAATAATGTAATCTTTCATTCTGCGTTTATATTTTTCAAATATATTTATTAGTTTTCTCAGGATTCGAAAAAAGAATGCATTTAAATAGCATTGAACCAAGATTTTGCGCCTACCCCCTTAACTGTTCTTGTTATCATACATTCGCAAATAAAGTTTCAAGGTTGATTAAAAAAAAACAGAAATAACATTGAATTTTTTTAAATCACTGAAAGGGGGGTCGTGAACTGCAATGACGACGTTGACATGGGGGGGGGGGTCGTCTGTAAACGACGAATTACGACGGAGGGGTGGGAGGTATTAAAAGGTTCAAATTTTTTACGACGTAGTTTATGGATGCCCACTTAAAATACACGCAATAAAACTATACAAGAGGAAAACGCATACAAATAAAATGGTAATCAAATTATTAGATTTGTTAATTTTTTTTCTTCCTAGGCCCGTCTGATCTAAAAGATCTTCGTTATCCCTGAAGCTGAAGCTTATTGTTATTGCTGCTCATTGATCTCATTGTGGTTTCCTACACCCAGTCTAGATTTTTTCGGACCCTTTAGAAGTTTGTATCGGTCTTTTGCTTGATGGTTCCAAAATATACCAGTCTCTGGTTCCTTATCACAGAGTGTGTACTTAAGGTCTTCATTGTAAATACCTATTTTATTCAGGAATTCTCTTACCGGTTCCTGCCTGGTCAACATTCCTGTTACTGTTTTTATTTTGTTCGTGCCCATATGAATCAGTTTCTCCGATATTTTTGTTTATAATCCACCAATGAAGATTTTCCCTTGTGTTTGTTTTGGAATTCTCTCCCAATATCGATCATGACTTTCTATGATCCAATTCTCTACAGCCCTACGTACTCCAAGTTTTGGTACTCCCAGACTCACAATCGGTCTGTTTGATTTGTTCGATCCTCTTTTAGCAAGTTGATCAGCTTTTTCGTTGCCTTCGAGCCATAATATCCTGGTACCCAGAAAACCTAAAACTTTTTTTCGGGTTCCCAGTTCATTATCTTTCCCTAGTTCATCCGTGACATTTCTTTCTTTGCAATTCGGGAAGGCCCAAGCTATGGTAAATGGTTAAAGCGGAGAGAAGAGGATATGGGTTTACTGATGAGGGGAAAAAGATCTCCGAAACCGGTATAGACTCTTCTGGCACTCTCCGCTTTAACCGGAGTATTATGCAGCTGCTGCATTTTCGTTTTGCAAAGAAATTGAGAATGTTTATACACATTTTTAATTCATTTACTCTTTTTAAATAAAATAAATTTCGACCACGAGTCAGGATTCTGTTAACCGAGATACTATAGTATCAAGCGGCGCCGCTAGGAGGAGCTTCTCCAACAATGCGTCTCAGAATACTTTAAGAACACTTGGTCATTTTGTACTCTAAACCGAGTAAAGCATGAAAAAGAAAAAGAAAATAATCGTTTTCGTTTTGATTCAATTCGAATTGAATCAAAACGAAAACGATTATTTTCTTTTTCTTTTTCATGCTTTACTCGGTTTAGAGTACAAAATGACCAAGTGTTCTTAAAGTATTCTGAGACGCATTGTTGGAGAAGCTCCTCCTAGCGGCGCCGCTTGATACTATAGTATCTCGGTTAACAGAATCCTGACTCGTGGTCGAAATTTATTTTATTTATTTTGTCATTCCCCGTTAGAGGACAGTCTAACCACAATATACTGCAGATATTTTAATAGATGCAGTTCTTCTTCGTCTCGAGTTGATTCAATTCAGTCTACTTGCAATAGCCTCTTTGATAAAGGATAAAGATCCAGAAACACCGTGTCAGAGGATGGCAAGAGACTCGAATTGAATCAAAACGAAAACGATTATTTTCTTTTTCATTTACTCTTTTGTTTGAGTATTAAGGAATCTTTCTTGTTGGAGCTTCACCACGCTGAGTGGATGAATTGTGAATTATTTAAAATTCTCTCATCTTAATTTCCTCGGCACCCTGTATGATTTATAAAATTTAAAAATCTCAGGAGGTGTAACCAAAGAAAGTATTCCACCTGTTGTCAATCTGGTGGTACGGAGGCGATATTTATTGTCGTTTTCTGCGCTACTTAGATTGATAACTTAGTTTGTTCATACATTTAATTTATAAATAACTTTGAAAAACTCCTGATACAAGAATAAAAAACCGCTAACCGCCGTAAAAATGAGTGGCGCGAAAATGTATTTTCATTTTAACGCAAAATAAAATTCTAGTTTTATTTAAAAAGATTTTTACATAATATTTGCTAAATTTGAAGTATAGGTACGCGCCACAAAAGAGATTCAAAATTCAAACTGTATTACTCTATTGTGGCGCATTTACTTCAAATTTAAAAAATATTGTGGAAAAATCTTTTAAAATAAAACTAGAATTTTGTTTTGCATCAAAATGAAAATACATTTTCGCGCCACGTAATATTCATATCAGATCTTTTGTAGCTGGAAAATTGTATGCGCCACTCATTTTTACGGCGTTTAGCGGTTTTTTATTCTTGTTATTTATTTACAGGACTTACTTTCATTTTCCTTATACTAGTTTTTGGTTTCTTTTTTAATATCTCATAGTTTTACTACCCGTGCTTTTTATATGGTTTCTATATTTTATTATCAACTTAACTTATCTTCATATTTTATTACCTATTAAAACTGCAAATCGCTATAACCGAGTTCCAGGTACCATTGCCCGAGTGTAAGGTGAATGCGGTTAACAATACAGAGAGAAAGTGAACTCCTACATCCTTTTAGTAGAAGTGAATCATACGGTTTTATGATGTCATCATAAATGTCATCATTTGCCACATCTTCTCAGTTGCTAAAACGTCAATTTATAGAGCGGATGTCAAAAATGCTTTTGCTAGTTCTGACCACACTTTGACACAATTGTTTTTGTTAATTGTTATTTTAGTAGTTACCTGTGCAAAGTCCCCTACTTTCCTGATTATTTCATTTTTTTAGAGCAAAATTGTTGAATCTTCTGGTGTGTCTGGCGAATTATATAAAAAGTTATATATGTTATAGTCAAAGCCCGCATATCAGGCACTCCTAGGTTTGACTAGGCAATCCTCAGGTCTGACTGACGGTCTTAGTCAAAGCCCGAAATAAATTACAGTTTCGGCCTTTGACTAGTCAAACCTAGGGGAGACTACGTTGGTCAGGCAAAGGTCGAAATTTAATTTTATGAAATCGAATATGGACTATAATAGTCAAACCCCGATCAGCTATTAAAATGTAATTTGTTAGATTAGGTTTAATAGAACGTCATTTTTTATTGGTAATATTTATTAATTTTATATTGTCGTAATTAAAATAAAAAAAAATTGTGTTTATTCTCGCATGTTGAGGCATTATGGCATTTAGAGTTGCACAATACGTTAGACCATTTACACTTACATGGTTTTGAAGAGCACTTCTTATTGCAGTGGTATTTTATATATCCTTGTCCTCCAAATTTAGAATCTTTTGTACTAATTTCTCTTAGAGACAGCTTAACGTTGCATTATCTGATTTGATTTCTTGAAAGAAGTGTGTTTATTGTTCCGTATTTCGTACCAACTCTATATAAACCGTCAATTATTGCTTTATTTTGTATGATATCCAAAATATTTCGAGCATCTCCTTGGCACGCGTTCGAGCATGCGTTGTGCACAGACAGAAAAGATTAAAATAAATAAAGGAAATGCGATTGAAGGTCTTCATGCCCAGGCTAATGCTATGAAACAATTAAGTGAAAAAATATCCTCCAATTTCGATCGTAAAAACTGTAACAATACTTATCCCCAGCTTTGATAAAGCCCAAGAGGAGGCTTAAAATATTTTGATTAGCATACAAGATAAAACAATTGACGGTTTATATAGAGTTGGTACGAAATACGGAACAATAAACACACTTTTTTCAAAAAATCAAGTAAGAGAATGCAAAGAGAAATTTCCTAATTTCGAACATGTTCCAGGCGTTAAGCTGTCTCTGTCTCTAAGACAAATTAGTACAAATGATTCTAAATTTGGACGGCAAGGATTTATTAAATGCTACTGCAATAAGAAATGCTCTTTCACATGACGTAAGTGTAAAAGGTCTAACGTATTTTGCAACTCTAAATAATGCCTCAACATGTGAGAATAAACACTCATTTTTTTATTTTAATTATGATAGTATAAAAATAATAAACATTAAAATTAAAAAATGACGTTTTATTAAACTCAATCTAACAAATTATGACATTTTAATAGCTGATCGGGGTTTGATTAGTCAAACCCCGATTTCAAAAAATTAAATTTCGACCTTTGCCTGACCAACTTAGTCTCTCCTAGGTTTGACTAGTCCAAGTCCTGTAATTTATTTCGGGCTTTTTTTAAGACCGTGAGGATTGCCTAGTGCCTAGTCAAACCTAGGAGTGCCTGAAATTCGGGCTTTGACTATAACATTACATGTAAGTATAACGAAAATTTTGACGACCTAATATCTCCCCAGAGCTATTTACTTTAGTCCTAAAAGACGTCTTTAAAGAACTTAAATGGGATGGTAAGCAATTATGTAGTAGAATTATGAGTACAGTGGAACCTCGATAAGTCGGCCCCCGATAACCCGGAAGTCCGGCTAACCCGGACCGATTTTCATCAGACAAACATTTCAACAATAAAAATGTATCTATTATGTTAAAACATTGTATCTGTAGCCGCTACTGGAATGTCTTAAATATATCGAATTTCATTGATAAAATGCGCATATCCCACCGATCTTCGCTTCGACCATAATGTAATATTTGAGAGATAATGGGTATTTGTGTAATTTGAACTATACGATAGTAAAAATGACTCATGGCACACGGCGACGGCGGCAGAGCGACGTTTATTATCTCGGGCTATCGGAAACAGCAAGCACCTGTTATTCCTTTATTTATTTCCAACTGTCTTAGCATTGTTTAAAAAAGACTAAAAGACTATTTAAAAAATTCTTTTTTAAACAATGGTCTTTTAAACAATGAAAGAGCCACTGTTCTTAAATAACAAAACATCGTTCCGATGGCAGACGAAATTGAGACAACCGAAACTGATTGAGTTTCTTTACCTAGAAATGAACAATACTCTATACTGTCTATACCTATACTATACTCTATAAAACTATATAGGTAAGTTAGATGTGTACTGTGCATATATATTTCATGTTTTTTCAATTATAACGGACTTTATCTATAAGTATACCGTATTTTATTAATTTTTACCATACTCTCTGGCTAACCCGGATTTTCGATAACCCGGATCGGCCGCGGTCCCGATTAATCCGAGTTATCGAGGTTCCACTGTATGTTCATTTAGGATATTATCACCATAGTCATTAAAATCTTGACAGATGTGGTGTAGTTGAGCTTCAGCAGATCGGACAGTTTGATTAATGATATTTCTCCATTTGTCTCAGTATACTATTTGTTGAAGCTTTTTGTAATGTCTGCCCATCGCTGTGGAGATCTGCTGCGTTGGAGCAAAGATATGATCAAAGAACTTTAAAATTCTATAATATGCTGTGCCAAAAAGACGCTGACTGAATTTAAATTCATCTAGAACCGAGACATTCGTACAGTGAGTCGTCAATAGAATTCTAAATAGTCGTCTATCCTATTCTTTGAGCGTCCAAGTCTCGCATGCATAATAAATTATGGAAAAGACCAGAGTTGAAACGAGTCTCTTTTTGTTTGTCATAGTAATGTGACGATCACGCCAGGCCAGACCCATTTAGTTGAGTCACTGGCGCTCTTGCAAACTGTCATTTTAATATTTATTATTATGTATTTTGTTATTTATTATTCAATATTTAGTTGTCAGCGTCTCCTAATTGTGTGACCCATAAAGAAAAATTAAGCCAAAATACCAAAGAGTTAATAAGTAAAAGAAGACAACTGACGGAAAAATACGACTCCAACTACACAACACTGAAGAAATTAAATAAAGATATCCACCGGTCGATCCGAAAAGACATAAGAGAAAACAATACAAGAGAAATAACTCAAATAATTCAAGAAAACAAAAGTTTAAAAGTTTTGCGGCGAAATACGAATAACATTGGCAACAAAAATATGTACAGAATAAGAAATAAAGACAACAGCATTGCTACGGATAGAGCCGAAATCCTTAAGGTTGTCGAATCGTTTTATCGCGAAATGTATGAGAGCACCAACGCAAGGCAAGATCAGCTCCTGTCCAAAATCACAAACCAGGGATCAGAATTAATGCCAGAAGTAACACCATACGAAGTTAAAAAGACACTTTCAGAAATGAAAAATAATAAATCCCCTGGCGATGACGGAGTAGTGATCGAGGCAATCAAGCAAGGTGGAAATAAAATTATCCAGGTTTTGGCCAAACTTTTCACCGAATGCATTTACCAAGGAAAAACGCCTTCTCAATGGAACAATGCAGTCATTGTTTTATTGCACAAGAAAGGTGACATAACAGATCTAAAAAACTACCGTCCTATCAGTCTGCTATCACACATATATAAACTTTTCACAAAAATTATCAAAAAGAGACTGGAGGCTAAGTTAGACTTCTATCAGCCTAGAGAACAAGCTGGCTTCAGATCCGGATACAGCACTAACGACCACTTACTGGTAATAAAAAACTTGATCGAGAAGTCTGCGGAATACAACAAACCATTGGCACTGATATTCGTGGACTACGAGAAAGCGTTCGATACCATAAACCAGCAGAAAATGTTAAAAGCATTGACAGAATGCCGAATAGATTATCGCTATACTAACATGATAAAATATATCTACCACAACGCAACGGCTAGCGTAAGACTATCTGATCAACAAACAAATAAATTCTGTATACAGCGAGGAGTACGGCAAGGAGACACCATCTCACCAAAGTTGTTCACAACCCTTTTGGAACACAGTTTTAAGAAGGCAGATCTGAACGAATATGGTATCAACATAAATGGAGAGAAGCTCAGTCATTTGAGATTCGCAGATGACATCGTCCTTATAGCCGATCGTATGGATGATGCAATAATAATGTTGAACAAGTTATATCACGCTTCCTTAGAGGTCGGACTAAAGATTAACATCAACAAGACGCAAATAATGACTAATCTGGTGCTAAATCGTAATATTGTTCTTGATGGAATGAATATTGAGCAGACTGTATCTTATAAGTACTTGGGACATGAAATTCGATTGGGAAGAGATAACCAGACGTGCGAGCTCCCACGTCGCATAGGATTAGCCTGGGCAGCGTTTGGTAAACTGAGCTATGCATTTAAATCGGACTTACCCATATGCCTAAAAAGGAAAATCTTTGACCAGTGTGTATTGCCTGTACTCACTTATGGAGCGGAAACATTAACACTCACAAAAAAGGTAGTGAACAAGATTCGCATTACTCAAAGGGCTATGGAGCGCCAGATGTTGGGTGTCTCCCTGAGGGACCGAATCCCAAACGAAGAAATACGTCGTAGAACAAAAACAGCGGACGCCGTCGAAAGAATCGCGTCGCTTAAGTGGAATTGGGCAGGACACGTCGCCAGATTGTCAGACAACCGATGGACAAAACGTATTGTCGAGTGGAGGCCACGAGAAGAAGCACTACGGAGCAGAGGACGACCACCAACCAGATGGGCTGACGATCTGAAGCGTATTGTCGGCAACTGGATGCAAGCCGCACAAAACAGAGAAAGATGGAAAGAGCTGAGGGAGACCTATGTCCAGCAGTGGACGCGTACGGGTTGTTGATGATGATGATGATGATGTCTCCTAAACTCCTAACACTTGAACCATTTTGCCAACTGCAATCGGCAGGCCAGGCATGTCTCCCTCAAGCTTGCAAATCAGCTCGTCGACGACTAGTGAATCGATTTGGCTTAGAAAAATACTATGAAAAAAAAATACAAACTTGCTGTAGATAACGCATTTCGAGCTTTTCGGCGAATAAACAATTATTTTGTTATTAACAAAATAAGAACACATTTTGAGTAATTTCGACTAGTCGCATTCGATTCAGCAATCAAAAATACACCAGAGAAAACCGTAACACTATCAATTTATTTACAGGGCTTCTAATAATTCCTGAAAAACACCTAATTTTACCATAATTTGTTAATAACAATTAAACGCACCAAATTTGGGCTTCCAGACCACTTCTATTGGATTCAGCGACCCAAAAAAGCTATAATACCACCATCAAATCGCGGCGAACTAAAAGTGTCCACGGGACCCCCTATGTTGCGACTAGACTAAAATGAATTAAATTCAACTCAATTCAATTAAGGGAGAGATAGATAAGCGAAATGAATTTCGACTCAATTCAAGCTTTCTGCTTAACCCAGGTATAACATACCAAAAGGCACCGCCAGGAAAACATTCCACTTTGCGGTTCAGAGAGCCCATATGAAACGAGTCTTTGTACTCTATGCAGAGTATGGCATTAACAAAATAAGAAAATCTACGGCTTCGTTTTGATTAAAATCTGTCTTCCTCCATCCCCCGATAGCACTATTTCTAGGTCTACCTGTTGTCAAGGAGGCTCTAAGGAAGACAGATTTTTACCATTCCGACCGTAGATTGTCGATATAAATTAAAATAATTTATATCGCAGTATGGATAGAACGCCCTCTAACGGGGAATAAGCGAAATGAATTTCGACTCAATTCAAGCATTCTTCTTAACACAGGTATAACATACCAAAAGGCACCGCCAGGAAAACATTCCACTTTGCGGTTCAGAGAGCCCATATGAAACGAGTCTTTGTACTCTCATTAATCAAAACGAAACCGTAGATTTTCTTATTTAGAGATAGATAAGCCCCAAAAAATGTGTAGATAATATCCGACCTACACGAGGAAAATAATAAATCCGTAAAATACATGACAGAGATCATTGATGAACTTTGAGGGAGACATATACAGGGTGTCCCGAAAAGATTGGTCATAAATTATACCACAGATTCTGGGGTCAAAAATAGGTTGATTGAACCTTACTTACCTATATACAATAGTGCACACAAAAAAGTTACAGCCCTTTGAAGTTACAAACTGAAAATCGATTTTTTTTATATATCGAAAACTCTTAGAGATTTTTTATTGAAAATGAAGATGTGGCGTTCTTATAGTAGCAACATCTTAAAAAAAAATTAAAGTGAAATTAGTGCACCCCATAAAAATTTTATGGGGGTTTTGTTCCCTTAAACCCCCCCAAACTTTTGTGTACGTTCCAATTAAATTATTATTGTTGCACTATTAGATAAACACTATATTTTTAAAACTTTTTTGTCTCTTAGTACTTTTTCGATAAGCCAGTGTTTATCGAGATATTTTGAATATTTGTATATGGTTAAATACAAAATTATAGAGAGCTGTTAATAATCTGAAAATTTATTTATAATTTACATTATTAGGTATATTTTGAAAAAGAAGCCACATCTCGATAAAAGGTGACTTATCAAAAAAAGACTAAGAGACAAAAAAGTTTTAAAAACACTGTGTTTACCTAATGGTACCACAATAATAGTTTAATTGGAACGTACACAAACATTTGGGGGGTTTAAAGGAACAAAACCTCCATAAAATTTTTATGTAAACATATTAAAAAAGAAGCCGCATCCCGATAAAAACTGGCTATCTAAAAAATACCAAGAGGCAAAAAAGTTTTAGAAACGTTGTGTTTAACTAATGGTACCACAATAATGAATTAATTGGAACGTACACAAAAGTTTGGGGGGGTTTAAGGGAACAAAACCCCCATAAAATTTTTATGGGGTGGACAAATTTTACTATAATATTGTTTTAAGATGATCCTGCCATAGGAATGCCCCAAGTCCATTTTCAGTAAAAAATCTCTAATAGTTTTCGATATATTGAAAAAAATCGATTTTCATTTTGTAACTTCAAAGGGCTGTAACTTTTTTTATGAGCACATTTATACTAAGGTAAGTTAGGTTCAATCGAACTATTTTTGACCTCAGAATGTGTGGTATAATTTATGACCAATCTTTTCGGGACACCCTGTATATCCCAAAGCGGATAAATATGGATTGCAAAAGAAATTTGCTTCTAAATGATTTAACAGTAGTATTAAATATTAAACAAAATCAATTAAAATTTAATTCTTTATATGAATAAGTTGATCGAACCCCTCTACTGCACTGCAGCAATACAATATTTCTAGTTCAAATAATATAGGTTTCGAACATCTTTTTACAATAATTCGTAGCAAACAGCCTATGACAGTTTCTTTGATTATATTTATATTACATTATATAATAAGGAAACTATCATCCAAATACAAACAATACCATCGTCTTAATGATTTGAAACTTTATAAGTAAACGAAAGCAAAAGTTACGGAACAATAAAAAAGATAAGCAGTTATTGTACTACGGTAGAAAATACAAGAGATACAACTTGTATGTACCTACGTGTCTGTCCAAGAAGTATAAACTCACTGTCACTGGTATATTGCAATCAAAAATTTAACAACGCCGTTAATCAATTGTTCTAAATTTTATTATTCAATCAATACCCTCATGTTGAAGTCTCTTTCAGTTGTTGGTATCAGTGTTTCCTAAGTATGTACTTGCAACATGTTGATTAACAAACACATGAAATATGTATGTGGAAATGGAATAGGAATTTGAAGTAACGGTGATAACTTCGAAACAGATTGAAGATGATATAAAAATTGATATTAAAAAATGTAAAGTAATAATGTAGATTGTTTAAATATATCAGACCAGTATGGCTAGGTTTATACTGAAATTGCAGCATATAAATTTCTAAAGTATTGTGTTGTGAAACTGTAGACAGAACACGAAGAGTGGAGTCTTAAAATAAATATGTCAAAGACAAAATATTTAAAAGTAATTAATGATATTGTTCTGAAACTATTTCCTTGCGGCATTTTTATAATTAAATATTTTCTATGGGAAATAAGCCACAATTTTACTAAAAAATGAATTTATTAACGTTTCGAAGCCCAAATCGGGTTTCGTTATCAAAATACAAAATACTATTAAAATAAACAAAAATGTTGTTGCTAAGTAAAAAAATTCTGCTAATATTTATTTAATCTGAATATTAAATATTAATCTTTACTATGGAATCTCTAACGCGAGAATTTTACTGTCATCGTTGCATTTGGTTGTCTTTTTAAAGACAGATCACATGCTATGATTTTTTTGCGACGGATATTCTTGAGTTGGGATTGATTTCATGTAATCGAATGAACTATCTTTTAGTAAAGTCGTCCCAGGAACGCAAGTCATAAATATTGGCGATATCATTTTAAAGTCTTCTACTTTAAAATGTATAATATACGTCTGAATTGCCAATAAATTAGTCATAATAAATATTAGCAGAATTTTTTTACTTAGCAACAACATTTTTGTTTATTTTAATAGTATTTTGTATTTTGACAACGAAACCCGATTTGGGCGTCGAAACGTTAATAAATTCATTTTTTTTTTTAGTAAAATTGTGGCTTATTTCCCGTAGAAAATATTTAATTAAGTAATGATAAGTAAGATTCAGAGTTAAAGTATTAAAATATGTAAAGAGTGCAAATATCTCAGCTTTATAATATCCAAATTTATGATCACCTCCAGAAATTAGCATGCACTTGAAAACTCCACGATAACATTGAATACCAAGTCCATTGAAAGAGTGAGCCAATTTAAATACCTGGAAACGTGGCTTTTTGAAAACTGGGCATTGGACAGGGAAGTAAAATGTCGCACTGAGCAAGCTCGACCAGCTTTTGTAAAATTCAGCAAGGTACTGACCTGTTCAGAGTTCGATCTTCAAGTGAGACTAAGGTTTATTAAGTGCTACGTACGTATGGTCCTGGCTGCTATATGGCGTAGAGGGCTGGATACTCAAAACGAGGGATATAAACTCATTAGAAGCTTTCGAAATGTGCTTTACCGCCGTATCCTAAAGATACCATGTAGGTACGGCGAAAGTCACGAACGTAGATGTCCTTAAAAGAATCAACCAAGAACGCCAACGTTTCGAAACCATCAAGAAAAGGAAAACAGCGTATCTGGGTCATATGATGCGAAATGAGAAATACCGGTTCCTCCAACTTATAACCGAGGGTAAAATTGAAGGCAAGAGAGGAATGGGACGCAAGAAAATATCCTGGCTTCGAAACATAAGACCATGGGCAGGGATTAACGACATACAAACTCTGATACATATTGCAAGAAACAGATTTAATGGAAAATGTGATCGCTAACATCCATTAGTGCATTTGAATCGGAAGAAGAAGATAATATCCAGAAGAGTAATTACGAAGAGAAACATAGAAACATGGAGAATAGAATGCAGCTGAGCAAAAATAAATAAGCATTTTAAACTCTTTCATATGACACGATAGACAATCTATCGAACGTTTATAGAGTCTATCACGACTTATGGGGCAGAAGCTTGGCAGCAGTGGCGGCTGGTCAGAGGAGGCAAGGGAGGCTTAGCCTCCCCATAAATTTTTTACACATCTACACTGTATTGTTTACTTTGCTATTTTGCTTCGCGTTAGAGATATCGGAAAAAGTTATTTGAACAAGTTATTCCAAATTATATTCTAACACCACATACCAAATTTCATCACAAAATTCGCACTTTTAGTTTTTTCATTATTTGTAGTCAGCATCCTAAAATCGCAGAGGAGGCTGCTGGCCGGAAAATCTCACTTGCTAATGCTCCGTGCAGCCCGGCAGCGTGTAAGGATGGTTTAAGGAGACCCGGTCTCCTTAGAGCTACATTATCGCTTAACCCACACGCTGCCCGGAGATTGAGCAAGGGCGGCTAATCAGCCAGCAGCCTCCTCTGCGATTTTAGGATCCTGACTACAAATAATGAAAAAACTAAAAGTGCGAATTTTGTGATGAAATTTGGTATGTGAGATATTTGGAACAACTTGTTCAAATAACTTTTTCCGATATCTGTAATGCAAAGAAAAATACCTCCTTAGGTATTAGGGAAATACCTAGGGCTATACCTTAGGTATAGCCTCCCCCATTGTAAACATCACGAGCCGCCACTGCTGGCAGTTATCAAAAAAGTAATAGGAAAAGAATTGAAGTAGTTGAAATGGATTACCTCAAGAGAGCATGTGGCTTATCCAAAGACGATCTTAATGAAGATATTAGAAGGAGCACAAATAGTGTATATTAAACTGTACACAGGGTTGAAACTAGACAACTAGTGTGTTATGTTAATACAAATGTATGAAGACAGATGACTATTTTATTATATCCACTGCAGTATCCTCTGTGGGGTGGGGGAAGAGTAGTTGGCTTGGGTAGAGAAATTTTTTTGTATTGTTTGTAAAAGACAAGTTACATTTTCCGACTTTTGTTTATATATTTTTATATGCCCTGGGAGGGGTTTTAACCCCCGGATTGAGCCACTGAGCAGCTGGGTAGAAATCAGAATAGGTAGAACTTTTCTTCCTCTGCTATGACATGTTATAGCTTTTTGCCAATAAACAGATGAAATTTTTGATACTGAATCATTTAGAATTTGACCAATATTTCAAATTTAAATGTGTTATTATTTATCGCACCATACCGCTTCACTTACGCCCACATTAGTTCAATGGGTTAAGTTGCCAATGATAAGATACTATGCGCAACTGTATGTTTTACTGAAGAAGAAGAAGAAGAAGAAGAAGAAGAAGAAGAAGAAGAAGAAGAAGAAGAAGAAGAAGAAGAAGACGAAGAAGAAGAAGAAGAAGAAGAAGAAGAAGAAGAAGAAGAAGAAGAAGAAGAAGAAGAAGAAGAAAAAGAAGAAGAGTTTACCTTTCTCTCTCGATGAAGTCAAGACTACGACTCGTGACTGTCAAGTATGTGCTAAAATTATATTATATATATATTATATATAAATAAGCCACAATATTATTAAAAAATGAGTTTTATTAACGTTTCGACGCCCAAATCGGGTGCCGTTGTCAAAATACAAAATACTACTAACATAAACAAAAATGTTGTTGCTTAGTAAAAAAATTCTTCTAATAATTTATTTAATTTGACTCATTTATATCGGCAATTCAGATACATATGATACATTTTAAAGTAGAAGACTTTAAAATGATATTGCCAATATTTATGAGTTGCGTTCCTGGGAAGACTTTACTGAAAGATAGTTCATTCGATTACATGAAATCAGCCCCAACTCAAGAATGTCCGGAATTTTAATGTCACCGTTGCATGTGGTTGTCTTTTTAAAGACAGATCACATGCTATGATTTTTTTGTGACGGATATTCTTGAGTTGGGGTTGATTTCATGTAATCGAATGAACTATCTTTCAGTAAAGTCGTCCCAGGAACGCAACTCATAAATATTGGCAATATCATTTTAAAATGTCTTCTACTTTAAAATGTATCATATGTATCTGAATTGCCGATATAAATGAGTCAAATTAAATAAATTATTAGAAGAGTTTTTTTACTAAGCAACAACATTTTTGTTTATGTTAGTAGTATTTTGTATTTTGACAACGGCACCCGATTTGGGCGTCGAAACGTTAATAAAAATCATTTTTTAATAATATTGTGGCTTATTTCCCATTATAAATAGTTATAATAGATGAATATTCTAGATTCCCATTTGCTTTCCCATACACTGACAGTAGAGCCAAAACGGTAATCAAGAATTTAAATAACTTATTCATGATGTTTGGAATACCTGCAGATATCCATTTGGATAGAGGGACTCAATTTCTATCAGCTGGAGTCAAAGATTTTCTTAACTTCAGAGGAATACTTAAATAGAGCTATTGCTATAATCCTCAAGAATATGGTCTGCAAAAGCTATTTAACTGCCATGCGAATCACATGAAGCACTTATTGAGACTTGGGAACAATACCTACCAGTTGCGCTGAACTACATCTGAAAAACAAGTAGCAGCCTATCGTAGAAAAAGTGAAGGTAGTAGAGGCAATATTGAGTACTCTTTTGTTAAAATGAAAGACGGACGGGAAGCTACAGTGTTTAATAGCCATCTGGCTCTAATTGGACGAGATGAAGGAGAAATACTAGATATACCAGGTTAATAATCAGTGTTATTAAAGAATTTACATTCTAGCTTCAATGATGTAGTCTCATCATGTCATCCCCTCCACCGGATTCATACTTCTTGAAGAACCCTCAATATGTTCTCAGCAAAGCTCATCGCTTCCTACAGGAGATCCTAGGAAAGAGTTCGTCATTTACCACGGTATTTGGAAGACAGTATTGTAGATTGATGCGATATTAACCTCCTTGATATTGCTTTATCCTATCCTATCAGGTTTGTTAGTGTTTGAGTCACTGCCAAACTGCCAAGTTATTTTCCTATTGTTTTTGATAGATTATATGTACAATTTTATGTTGATTAAAACCTTATGAATATAGGTTTTGCTTTCTTATTGAAGTTATACTGCTTTAGGCGCTATTGAGATTGAGGGTGAATTTATATTAATCTGCGCGCATGCGCACACCGACAGTATGGTATTAGTCGTTATACGGGCTCTGATTGGGTGTTGAAATGATCTGTCAATAATAAGTAATTGTTCAATATGAAGGTAAACAAATGTATAATATATTAGTTTTATTGTTGTGAGGACAGAAACAAAAAAGTTTATAATTGTAGTGACTTTTAAATAGTTTTTAAAGCAACAGGTACGTAATAATTGTAAATGTATCATAGGTACCTACCTATTTGAACCTACCAAAATACATAGTATGTAATACTTTTATTTACATAATTTGATTACCATCAAAATTTCTATCAATATTCACCTAATATATTGTTTTCTTACTCTATGTTTTGTTGTATTTTTTCAATTCTAAATCATTTCAATTCAAAATCAAAATAATTTGATTTAATTCAAAAATGTCAAAAGTTTAATCCGTTTAGTTAGTCGATCTTCGCACATAATGACACATTGTCTCCGTGGCGAAGCGTTTAATGTGAATGAACCCCAATACAACGCCAATACCAACCGCGCTGATAAGTTGGTTCGAATCCCAATAGAAACTTTTATTTTTTATTTTTTTTACATTTTATGATTGTAAGTATATTTATTATATAATTTTATTTTCAGAAAATACGTATTTAGTTAAAAAGAATTTCCGACAATTAATGTTCAGAAATCATTTGTGGCATTTTTAATGTGTTTGTGTGTGTTTTATTCTTTTATTATTTTAATTTTTGGCACTGTTTTAATAAAAATGTTTGAGAAGTAGTAAGTATAAATTAGTATAATATTTAAATAAAATATAAATAAAAAGTATATTAATTTCGTTTATAATCATATAATCATATAATAGAAGTATAACTTCTTACGTGCGTACAAAGTACACACACATTCTTTTTATTAATATATAAGAAAACTTTAATTATTCTTATATCTTCTTCTTCTTCAAAGATTTTCTGCAGATTTTGTTCTACGTTGTTTTTGCAATTTGTTGTTTCTAGCAATTTAATGCGAAAAATGAGATATTTTCGAATTTTTCGTGATTAACTGATGGATCGAGCTAAAATATGTCAATCTAAACAATTTTAGAATAGACAATTTTGAAGGTTTTTCTATCTTTTAACATTAATATGTTTGTATTTAAGTACAAATAGGAAGTATGTAGATACCTTTTGCAGAAAAAGTATATTGTTTCTTACTATAGTCGTTGATTAATAAATATACCAAGTTATCACTCATAAATATCTCAAATATATGTAGAGATGCATCAAGTCAAACTAGTTTGATTTTATTCAACAAACTTGACTTGACTTGAAAACCAAACTTTTTTTGTAAAAAAGTTTGACTTGACTTGATTTCGATATCTTTACGTTTGACTTGAAATCAAACTTTTTCAAACAGTTTGAAGTTTGAATATCATATTGCGCAACGTGTTTATTTCCAATTCTAATTGAGAGCGTACCGACTTTTGTTTTGACTTATTTGGGTAGGTCTGAATCTGTACTCTGCTACTTCGCAAATTCGTTTGTAGTTCATATTAAGAAGTATATGCTTGGCTTGTTTATTACGTTCGTTTTGAAGTGTGTGCTTTGTGAAATCATATATGTACCTGCATATTTTTCGGCTCAGAATAAGTACCAGATCAAATTGAGTCTGATTTTGAAGGTATTCCCACTGCAAAAAAGTAAGAGAAAAAATATGTAGTCGAAGCAGAATTAATTAAGAAAAATAAATATACTGCGGCAGGTGATTTCAAAACAATGAAAATTGAAAAGTGCATACTTGTATTATGTAAAAATAAAGAACAGTGTTATACAATGACAAATAGTGAACTAATTCTTTAAGACGACATTGCAAAGTCGCAAAAAAATCATTAAACCTACTCTATCAAAAATATAATATTTTGTTGTTCCTTCATAAATTTTTGTTAAAGGAGCCGTTCAAGTATTACGAAACGCAATTTTTGAAACAATCTCTTTATCCTAACCTAACCTAACCTCTTTATCGCATCTGTATCTTTTTCATCTTTTGTTGTGAAGAAAGGTTCAGCTATTTATTGCAAACACGTGTTACTGTGCTTGATCTGGTTAATACAAATTTTAAGATTTTTTCACTTGAATACTATTGTCCTATTGTAATATGAGCGGAGCGTGAGGGACAATATAATACAATCCAGATGTTCTAAGTAATATATAAACGAAAGTTGAAAAGTTGGGAGATTGTGATTTCGTAGTTTTTTTTATTTAAGTTAAAAAACAATGTTACGTAACGCGCTGTTCGAACCCCCTCTCCCCGATATAACGCGCCGTAACGTTTTACATGACCCCCCTCCCCCCAACTTGCGTTACGTAATACGTAATACTTGAAAGCTTCCAAAGTAGATTAAATTACACTTGGTATGATAAAAAAAACTATCCGACGAATTTTTTGTTTTAATCTAGTAACACTCGAATACAAAAAAGTTAAATCAATAAAACGAAACTTGCTTGCCAGCTACGCGTATTCTACGCATACAGGAATCATTTTCAAAAAATTTACCCTATTTTGATTATAATCGCTTCCTCTATCAAGATACTTTTATGTGGCACTCATTGTATTATTAATTTTCTTATCTTAATTGGCAACTAACATGTCAATCTCGACAAAAAAGTATATCTACTAAATAAATTATTTTTCAAACTCTTTCAAACTAGTTTGACAAACAGTTTGAATTTTCAAACCTGTACGATTGGCCCGTTTGACTTGACTTGAATTATTTGTCAGAAGGATTGACTTGAGTTTGACTTGAAATTAAGTCAAGCTCAAGTCAAGTTCAAACATTCAAGTCAAACTTGTGCAACTCTAAATATATGGCTATTGCGAAGTTCTAAACACAGTGAAATCTTGATTATTTTCGTGGAGTAGACTGTTTTTCTGTTGTTTAATCATGTACATATTGTTAGTTAATAATATAGGTACTCGTATATCAATTAACTTAAATAATTGGTAATTTCCAAGACAAATGACTCCTTTCACAAAAATATAAATTCCTTTAAGCAAATACACCGAAAAACTTAATTAAACTTTCTAGCATCCCTCATTGGGCACGGTTTTTTGGAAATACCATCAAATGCATATTGTTTAACATATTCGCAGCTAATTTGTTAATGTCTTAAGAGTTGCAAAATAACTCTCTCTCGTTAAATTCAAAATGACATCCGTGAACAGTGAACGTGTGCTTGCTGTGTAATTGGAAATTGTACGTCGTGATACACTTTCTTACCGACGACTTTATTGATGTTCATCAACTGGAATGGCATTCTATTATTATTGTTACTATACGAGGTTGTACAATCAAACTAATTACCATTCACAATATTTTAAGTTAATGAATTCAAAAAAAAATTGCTCTTCTGTAATAGGCATGGATCCCTCGAACCAAAAAAAAGTTGATTACTAGCAAGCTGAAAATTTGTTAACAGCTTAACGGTGTCTAGTTGGACAAACTTTGATGTATGGGAACACTGGAAGAGGGGAAGTTTTAATTGTGGAACCTGATTTTTTTAAGTTTATTCAATAGCAAACTTTATATAATATAATATACGAAAAAATGTTTGTCCGACAGATATGTTGGGCCTTTTAATAAGTCCGATACGTAGAACATGTCAAACGATAGGAATTATAATTGGTGGTAAATAGCAGTCTGATTTTTGCGTGCACATGAGTGTTTATTCAAAGGTTAACAAACCAATTGGAAGTTCTGTCCGACAAAATACATGGGACGTTTTCGTAGTCTGACGTTCGAAACCTGTATTCTGTTCCACAATTAAAACTTCCCCTGTTCCAGTGTCCCCGTACATCAAAGTTTGTCCGACTAGACACCGTTAAGCTGTTAACAAATTTTCAGCTTGCTATTAATCAACTTTTTTGGGACGCAGGATCCAAGCCTATAAGTTCCTATGAAGATTCGTAATTATAATGATGTTGCGACATCAATATTTTACTTTTCTAATTATAATTCTTCTTCTTCCATCTTCTATCGAAGGTTGGAAATCATCATGACAATGCATACCCTGTTGACTGTCGCTCGAAATAGCTCTGCACTACTGCATTCAAACCATTCCTTCGAATTCTTAAGCCAGGATATTCTTCGTCTTCCCACATTTTGCTTTCCTCGAATTTTTGCCTTGCAGTTGCGAAGTAGTAATTTTAACAAGAATAAAAAACAGCTAAACGCTGTAAAAATGAGTGGCGCATACAATATTTAAGCTGTTCAGTTATAATACTTGACCTTAGATGCATCAGATACTACTTGTCAATACGTTTTAAACTCATGTTTAGTAATCAAAATCGGTTAAGCCGTTTCGAAGTTATCGAGCTCCACAAGTATAATCCATATAACCATTATCGCCGAAATTGTTTATGTATGTAGTTGTAGTGGTTATGACGCTAAATTTGATCGGGCAATCCGAGTTCATTTACCGGCCATCCCTATATTTTTTTCAATCTATTTCGAATAGAAAAAAAATCTAGTGTCCATCGAGTGGCGCATACAATATTCCAGCTACAAAAGAGCTGATATGTATATTACGTGGCGCGAAAATGTATTTTCATTTTGATGGAAAATAAAATTCTAGTTTTATTTTACAAGACGTTTCCATAATATTTGCTAAATTTGAAGTAAAACGCACCACAAAAGAGCTTCAAAATGCAAACTGTATCAAAGCTACTCTTTTGTGGCGTGTTTAACTTCAAATTTAACAAATATTATGGAAAAATCTTTCAAAATAAAACTATAATTGTATTTTCCATCAAAATGAAAATACATTTTCGCGCCACGTAATATCAGCTCTTTTGTAGCTGGAATATTGTATGCGCCACTTGATGAACACTAGATTTTTTTTCTATTCGAAATAGATTGAAACAAAATATAGGGATGGCCGGTAAACGAACTCGGATTGCCCGATCAAATTTAGCGTCATAACCACTACAACTACATTCATAAACCATTTATTATACTTGTGGAGTCCGATAACTTCGAAACGGCTTAACCGATTTTGATTACTAAACATGAGTTTAAAACGTATTAACAAGTAGTATCTGATGCATCCAAGGGCAAGTATTATAACTGAAGGTATTACAGGAATTATTGAGCTTGAAAAACCGTTTTTTCCCATAGGATATAGATTTGATCACACTTATGAAGCCTATAACTTAAAAATTAGAATTTTACCAGATATGAGGTATACACCGTTAGACGCGTCTACAGTCCTCCTACAAACTCTCAGTTATTGGCGCAATTCGTAGGTTGAAATTTTGAGTAATTGTCGAAAAACCAAAATTTTTAAAGTTTAGTTATAGTTTTTCGGCTATACTGAGCCGTGTGTATGTCTGATGCTGACCGCTTAAGCACCATTTGAAAGCTTAACTCAACGCTATTGATTTGGTATTTTTGCGGTTTTCCTGCCTCTCCTTGAACCTAATATATATACCTACAAAAAATATGCCGTTTTGTACCTACCCAGTACTATAGCTGGCTTATGGGTGGTCGAAAGTCATAAACTGTACCGGTTCTGAATCGGCCCTGACCTCTTGAAACACAGAAAAAAAATTCAGATCGGTGGAACTTTTCTACTCACATATACCCACAAATATTTTCCCCTTTTTAAATAGAAATTGAATAAATTCTGAGCTCGATAACTTTTGAATGGTATAACCGATTTTCAAAATTAAACATGCGTTGGAAAAGTAATGATCAGAACTATCAGAATCCGTGAAAGTCGGACTTATATTTTCGAAATTTTTAGGAGTTTTGGGACGTGAACGAAAAACAGACCCTAAATGGGAAAGGCCGTAAAATCCACACCCTTGGACCAAAATAGATAGTTGACATATGGATGGGCGAGTCTTTTCCTTAACTTTAAGATGGGATTTGGCCCAATTTTCAATACAGTCAGATTTAGAAAATCGAAAATTCCGTGTTAATTATAGTGTCGCATGTACGGGGGTTGTGCGGCACTGGCGAGAACTGCCGTTGTCTGAGATAGTTTATTCTTATTATATACGGAAAGTAAGTAAGCAGGAAACTACCGCATTATGTTCCTCAGGATATTCGTCTGTAGATTCTTTCTTGTCATGTTGGAAGAACCAAAACAAACGTGCGGCCGTGTATTTTGGTCCCTAGCCCCCAGTCCCGAACAGGCCTGGAATGGATAAGGGGTGCGAAGAATCTTCTGGATTTAACTTAATAAGGTATACAAAATTGTTAAGGCCAGGTGTGAGAGAGACTGATAAATTTCATGTGAAAGTAGGATTGCACCAAAGCTCGGTGCTTAGTCCTTATTTATTCTCATTAGTTTTGACCAGATAACAGCGAAACTACGCGGTAACATTCCATGGTGCATAATGTATGCTGAGGTTGTAGTATTAGTAGGAAATAGTGAAAAAGACTTAGAATAAAAACTGGAACAGTGGAGGCAAGCTCTGGAGGAAAAAGGTTTAAAACTTAGTAGAACAAAAACGAGCATTTGTTCAAAACGTGCAAAAATGTTCATTTAAAGATGGAGTTACTACAAATAAAATGGTATCTTTGGATGGTGAAATGATTGTGAAAAGCAATAGTTTTAAGTAACTAGGATCGGTATTACAGAGCAATGGAGAAATAGATGGAGATGCACTAGAATTAGGGCTGGATGGATGAAGTGGAAGGAAGCGAGGGGTGTGTTGTGTGACATAAAAATTCCAATGAAGCTTAAGGGAAAATTTTATAAAACAGCCATAACACCGGCTATGATGTACGGAACTGAATGTTGGTCAGTGAAAAAGAAAGAGGAACAACGAATGCATGTGGCGGAAATATTAGGGGAAGTCTAGGTGTGGTACCAATTGATGCCAAAATGAGAGAGCATAAATTAAGATGGTTTGGTCATGTTCAACGTCGAGGCGTATATCACCCAATATGAAGAATTGCTGAAAAGCAGATTCCTGGAAGGAGTAGGAGAGGAAGACCAAAGAAGACCTGGGGGAGACGATTAGGCAGGACATGTTGGTAAAGAGGATTAATATTGATATGACCCAAGATAGAATTCTGTAAAAAAATGCAATTGGGGAAGCCGAGATGTAAAGCCTGTCAAGAAGACAAGAAGAAGAGGAAGAAGAAGAATGTCAGAAGCTTATTTGCAGCAGACATATTACAAAATTTAATTCAAGAAATTAACATAATTATCATCAATATTATTGGAATACGCGAATTGCGATAGGAAGGCTCAATGATAATCAGTACTAGTGGGAAAACCCTTTACTACTTATGCGGTCTCCGTGAAGAACTTTGTTCCGGTCTCCGAAAGAGTCATACTCATTCAGTTGCTTGGAAAAGTTAATATAATATTATACAAGATCACACTCCTACAGCGGACAAGTCAGAAGAAGAACTGGAGCGATTTTATCAACAGCTAGACTAAGTCTTAAAGGTGATTAAGAGTCACGAAATTATTGTCGTATTAGGAGAATTTAATACTTCTTCTTCTTCTTCCTTCTTGTATGTAGGCTTTAAAGCCTGTTTCTTCTTCAATATTATCCTCCTAAATTGTTTAGGTTATCGCACCACCTTTTTCTTGGTCTGCCAATACTTCTTCGTCCATTTGGTGACTTATCTCGTGCTATTCGTACTATCCTATCCTCTGCCATTCTACTAATGTGTTCGTTCCACTCCTGTTTCCGTTTTGTCTCTCTGCCTGGGGGTTGTGAGCGCGAAGACTGAGTGGATTGAGTAGCTCAGAAGTCACGTTCACACTCACAGCCGGTCCCAAGCCCGGAAAAAAAGAGGAGGGTTGATGGGCCAGGTTAGCATCCTACCCATTATAAAAGAAAACAAGGCTCAAAGAACCGATATAAAGCCTCGGAACTCGACGGAACCTAAGAGAATTTAATACGAAAGTTAGAAAAGGACCCGTAGATCACGTAGTTGGAAAATATGGTCTTGGTCAGAAAAACGACAAAGGGGATATATTGATAGAATACTGCCAAGACAAAGATCTAGTCATAATGAATATTACGTATAAGTTACCACCCAGGAGGCTTTACACATGGAGATCGCGTTTAAAAGCACATAATAAGTAATCAAATGGTTCCGTTGCAGTTGGTATAAGTAATTTAATTAAAAATTAAAAATTCTATAACGATACATCCTCAGTGAACTTTGGAGTACTTGCGCTAATAACTGCAAAACCAAACAGTAGATGGATCTAAATTGTTGTTTACACTTTAAAGACTAATAAATTAGCCGTCAATAAGTCGATGAAAGTAGATAGCTCTTCAGTAACGCAACCAACTCTGGCACTAGCGGACAAACATAGATGTAATTTTCTATTTCGAGTAGGGACCTTGCATATCCGAGTGGTACTCCAAAGTTCACTGAAGATGGACTGATAAGTTCGAAAACGTTCATTTTGAACAACTATTGTAATCCATTTGGATTTTAAATTTTTAATCAAATTACTTATACCAATTACTGCAGAAATTTTTTACTTCGATGTTGAAGTTTCTTAGCCATCTTTCGGGAACTATCCCGTTCCAGTTCTAAGAGCTTTAAGTATACAAATAGTGGAGTTACAAAAATGTTTTCAACACGACCCGATCTATTTACCTACCAGGAACACAAACGTTTATTATTATTTATTAACGTATAACTATATACCTAACATAAACATGTTTTTGTACGGCTATGAAATTCTTTCATTTGATTGATTTATTACTTTAAGTAATTCTTATACACGCTTTATATATTTAAAGGCTTTAAATGTCATGATGCAGAAGAATGTTTCGAATGCCAGAAGGCAGGCAAAGAACAAACACATCACTATTTTAGTATCTAGTTTAACAACCCCGGCTTCTCTCTAGCTTTGTATTTAGAAGGATATTGACCCTGTTTTGTCATATAACTCACGCTGACAATATCAAAGATTAATGCTTCATGAGAAAGCGGAGAGGAAGAGAAGCAAAGTATAATCACTAACTAAATGAAATGACACGATGGAACAACTACTAGATACCAACTTCGCGAGTGCAGTTCTAGCAACACGATATAGAGAACGATGAAGAACCAAAGTCAAAAGATCAATAAAAACCTTGGGATAACACCAAAATCCATCTGCTAAGATGCAAAGTTAAGAATATAAGACATTTTTTGCATTTACGATAACTTTGACTGACTCCCGAAAATAATGCAAAAGTTGTGGCATTACATGAAGATGGTCGCAATGTACGTTATGTTGCAAATCATTTGAATATTTTCAAAAATACCGTTTAGACCAGTGGTCGGCAAAGTGCAGCTCCGGAGCCGCATGTGGCTCTTTGACACCTTAGGTGCGGCTCTGGCACAAATATCCACGGAAAGCGCAATATTTTTCGTTAATAAAAATTGGTAGGAAAATATTACATCTTATTCTGATAAATTAGCTTTTATCAAACTTTAGCATTTGTCAAAAATCCTTTTAATGCTACAACAGAGTTGAAATTTTCTCCTTTTGAAATTGGCATTAATAGCTTTGAAATACAGTTTCTGGATTTAAAAAACAAGGCGGAATAGCGCTCTAAATGCGAACGTCTTTGTGTTGAATTGGAAATATTGGAGAAGAAAAAATATTCACAACACAAGAAGTGGTCTGCTTTGAATCACCTGGAGAAGGAAGACATGATCATTTTCAACGCTTGGAATAATGTTCTTGATTCTTATGATCAGCTAAAGAAGCTCACATTTGTTGTTCTTTCCCTTTTCGGTTCTACATATCAACATTAAAAAAAAATAGATTTTGCGCCAAAAATTTTGTAAAAAATACAGTGTTGTAGGAAATAAAACCCTACAAAACGAAAGAAAATAGAAAATTCTACGATGATTAGAAACGAAGATATCGCCAAAAATCGAAAAAACACATTTTCATTTTTTGGGGGGTTACGGATGGGGCTAGGGGTTTAAACATTTTTTTGGTCGAATACTTTTTTATGTAGAACATAATATGGTTCTTTTATTTTTGGAATATCGCTGGGAGCATTTTTCACTATCTTAACCGACTGACTAGACCCTTTAGTTTTATTTAGCGTAATAAAAGTTTGCTGAACAAGAAGATTTGGCTCCCAATTTTTTTTAAATTGTTGTAATGTTCATATTTGGCTCTTTGGCTAAAAAGTTTGCCGACCACTGGTCTATGATGCTCTTGCGAATTATCGTCAGACTGAAGAAAACACTAGAAGACCAGGATCGGGCGGAAAAAGGTGCAGAGATCAAGGGATGAACGTTTTTTAAGGATTACGGAACCGCTCTTTAACGTCAAATGTTTTCAGTAGTCGTTTTTGAGAAGCTCGAGGAACTCATATTTCTGCACGAACTGTAAGAGCAGTTCTTCAGGAAGGTGATGTGCGTTCTCATAAGAAATAAATTAATAGCAGCTCCTAGAGCTAACAGGATGAGATTTACGATTACGAATGATCACAGAGACTGGACTGTTCAGCAATGGAGTGTTGTAATGTGTTCTGACGAGTCCCGTTTTTGCTTACGATGTCCAGACGGACGCGGACGTGTATGGGAAGACCTGAAGAACGATTTGCACCTTGCTGTATTTCACCCAGAACGCCGTTTGGTGGCGCAGATGTTATGGTATGGGGATGGGCCGGTACTTCTTTCAACGGACACACTTAATTTTCATCGAACATGGAACTCTAACATCCGACAGATATATACGACAGTGTCTGGATGGAGGACAATTTGCCCCTATGCCCCTTTAGTTGTGGATAATTTCTTATTTATGCAGGATAATGCGCTTCCACCAGTGCAGTGCCGGATTAACCATTAGGCAAAGTAGGCAGTTGCCTAGGGGCCTCAGCCCCAAAGGGAGCCTCGCAGTACCCAAAACGAAAAATAAATAATTAGAGTTAACTTAAAACTGTAAATCTATTATGCTGAAAAATTCACACATCGGGCAATACCATAAAAGTGATGGTGGACGTATAAAACTACATTTATGTAGTATTTATATTATAAAACAGCATACTTCTGTTCACATAGGAAGCCTATATCGTGAGAGTAAGTTGCTAATGAATGCCGTTTGGTAGAAAAAACAGTACTGCCTGTGAGTCTGCACTGATTCTTATAAAAGTAGTAAGAGCAAGAGGAATAAATGAGTCAGATCCCCCTCTGTACCCTCTCCTCCACTATCCTTGCCTTTCGCTCTAGTTTCCCACAGAATTTATCATTTGGCCTCTTATTTCTTCTTAGTTTGGTTTTGTTCTTTGGAAAAGAATGACCGTTCTTCTGCTGTTTTAACATTTTTAAAGGTCTGTGGCATTGATGTAAACGACATGAGGGACGAACCATACGACAATTCAGCAAACATGTCAGGCAAATACAATGGTCTCCAGGATCATTTGTCTAAGATTAACAAACTTGCAATTTACATTCTTTGTACAGCATACTCGCTTAATTTAGTTGGGGTAAGTGCTGCTGAAAGTTTAGTTGGAGCAATATCGTATTTTGGTCTTTTTCAGTCCGTGTTCAACTTTTTTTTAGCCTCTACCCACCGTTGGGAAGTTATGATCAAATGCTTAAATCAAACTCCACTAAGCGATCCCATTCGTCACGATCTAGTCCTTAAAAGAACAAGAAGCACTAGATGAAGTGCAAGGAATTATGCAACTAGAGCTTTGTCAAAGGTTACAGCGCCTTCAAATCTGCTTTTCATACGCTTGCTGAAGACACTAATCAGAAAGCTGAAACAGTTCATGAGGCTAAGTGTTTGTTGAAAGAAATATCAAAAAAGAAACATTCATAATGAATGAGTTTGGGCAACAATTTTAAAACGCATCAATGCTGTTGGTAAATCATTACAGAGAGGAGAGATTGAACTTCAAACTGCAGTTCAGCTTCTAAATCCGGATTTTTAGTTCTTAAAATGCCAAAGAGATAATTTTGCTTACTACGAGCAGAAGGCCTGCGGTCTACAACAAATACTTTGAATATTCCGACGAGAGTAAACGTAAGCGAGTAAGAAAACTACATTTTTATGATGCTACTAATTTCAATGAAGTTTTTCTAGAAAAAGGGTGGAAAAAATTGTTATGGAGTTGTCGGAGTTAAAACGTATGTACCAATTTTGAATAAGCTAATTATAGAGCTGGGTCGTCCTACCTACTCAATTACCTACTCAAAATAAAGGGTTATGCTTCAAAACTATATGAAAACTATCCTGATGATATTTATCCTGAATTTGAAGATGAACTAGTGCAGTTCAAATATTTGATACGAGTAGTCCAGCTGTAAGACTTGCAGGGAAAACAATTTATTCCTGCTTTACAGTCATTTTGGGTTACTTATGAGAACAAACTCAAATCGACGTTTGCAAATGTGTCGGTAGCTTTTAAGATTTATTCTACTCTAATGATTATAAATGCAATAGGCGAATGGTCATTTTTGAAAATGAAAATTATTAAAAACTGTCATTGTTCGACAATGGCACAAAATAGACTAGCATGTTTTCTTTCAATTATGGCTATAGAGATTTGATAATGATTTGCTCGAAAATTTGGAATTCTCAGATGTTTTAAGGAGATAGAAGGTTTATCCGAGGTTTTGAAGGGCGAAGGAGGAGGTTTCTTAAGAGGCTTCATAGCTTGGGTTGCCTAGGGGCCTCAAGATTCTTAATCCGGGACTGGCTTCCACATACTGCGCAAATCGTCATAGACTGCCTAAACACTGTAAGAATTCCCGTTTTGGATTGGCCCGCTTGTAGTCCTGACATGAATGCGTTAGAATATTTATGGGACATTTTAGGAAAAAAGATAAAAAAGAGGCAGCCATTGCCAGAAATAATTCAAGAGCTGAAAATAGCGTTGAATAAACAATGCGAACATATACCGCAAGAACAGATTTAGCAACTTATTGCAAGTATGTCTAGGCATACCAATACCCGGTACTAAACCTAAAGAAGAGCCAATTGTGGCAAATTCAAATTTTATTTTTTATTTTGTTTAATTTTTCGAACAATGTTAATTTTTTGCGTTACTTATTTTTCCTATTATTACTGTTTTAGTGTTTCTCCATTTTTTTAATTTAGCTTAATGCCTCGACAACTTATGGCCATTGGCATGGTACAGTGGATTTATGCAATCGAGTACCCAGTGTAATGTGTAGTGTGTGTGTTAAGTAAATGTCTTGTTACTTAACAAAGTCGACGTCATTGTCTTTGCAAAGAGACGCTAGTCCGCTAGTTGTATCTGAACGTCTGCGGTCCCTTAGGTGAGTACCGATCCCAAAAGGATAGAAACTATTTCATTTATTAATTTTTAATAAATGAAAGATTCTCCATCCAGGTGAGATTCGAACTCACGACCTTTAAAGGTAGGCGCTCTTACCCTGAGCCACAGAGGGGCTTGTTTCCCCATTTAAACCTTGTAATACCTGCCGAATTTAAAAAACATACAAGTGTCTGGATTTTTTTGACCAGGAGTGATTTGAAAATGGTGAGTATTTGAAAGTTCATCAATCTGATATTTGGATAAGTAAGACTTGGAAAATTACAGAACACTTACCATCAGTATGTTCCCATTGGAGTAAGAGTAACCAAATCACACACAATATCACTCTTCTTGTAGTCCAAAAAGAAGAAAAGGCCATATTGCTCTAGGTCAAAGGATTATCACCAATCACCAGTCTCATTATCAATGTCTATAGTTGGCAACTTTTGGAAAATCTGCCGCGTATCTATCTGACCTACCACACTACACGAAGGTTTGAAAAATCACTGGTCAAGATCAATCTAGCGTGTTTAAAAAAACAGTAACTAACTGTTGATTACATCAATAATTAACTTCGAATTATCGACTCGTGAGATTTTTACACATACACAGAGTTTTAAAAAAATTAGGTCACTGTTTTTCTTGTTCTTCTTCAGATCCGTCAACACTTTTAGTATTTGCGATTATTATGAGGCAATGAAAGTCTTTTTGGTCTGTGGGGTTACTTTTTTTTTTGGAAATATGTCTGTAATATCGACCGGATTTTACACGATTTCACTTTACAACACAACATATATCTAGTAGATGACGAAGCGCTGGCTTCTTCACTAGACTGACCAAGTAACGGAACCATGAGGACGTTCAAGAAGTTAGTACTCGCGTATACCTGCGGTAGGGGTAAGCAGGACAAAAAAAATGTACACACATGGCAAAACACAAGGTACATACTCAGGGTGATTGATTAGCTGGGTAAAGCTCAATAAATCCGCTATAGTAATAGCAATAAAAGTTAATAACAAAAATTTTAGCCACCTTTGAGATTCACATTACAAAATTAGTTAGAATATTACAGGGTGTTCGATAACACAGTGGCAGACCAAACTTATGTTTTTTTAAATGGAAGGTAAATGTTTACATTAGTAAGGATCACTAAAAATGCGTAAATTTTTTGGACTTAGCCTAAAAATTGGAACAAAGGCAAAATTTTCATGTTTTTTGTTACGGAACAAACAAAAAGTGTAGAAATGTTTAAAACAATTGAAAAAAAAATTATAAAATATGGAAAATTTAAAACTAGCCAGATTAAAAGGCTATCAAAGGACAAAATACCTTTTGTTATTATAACATATATAAACAAATTATAAATACCATTCATTATTTTCGCATTAAATTATACAAAAATAAATAATATTATAAAATGGCCAAAAATTCATTGTTTGGAAAAATAAGTCCAGCGTGCTTGCACACAATATAGGATATTCTGATCATGTTCAATGTTGCCAAATGTACATTTGTGTTTTTCGGAGTAACTATTGAACTTAATTTTAATAAAAGTTATGTACTATTATGAGTTTTTTTTTTGGGATTACATAATTATTCGATTAAACTTTCATCATTAAATTGTATGTTCTGTTTTATTTATTAAAAAGAACTCATAATAAAAGTTTCTTCTCAGAATTAGATTATTATTGTTTCGGCCAATATCAGCCGCAAAACTGAACATGCTGATATTATTCTTTGAACAAAAGGTAACTAGCATCTCATTCCACATGCTAAAATAAGAAATCTCTTCAAAATCTCAAATATTCTTTCAAACACAATTATTATTCTTGAAGCAATTTGTATGTACCAATGTCCTTAAACAGTTGAGGACTGTAGGTATATCCATTATTCCCCAATAATACATTTTCCAGAAATTCCCCATTTTATATACCCATAATATGCAAAAGTATTTAACAATTCCTAAAATAGTACATATTTCTAATTGCACTTCCATATTTTAGGATGAGTTTTATGAGTATTCTTTAAATGCCAAAATAAAAACTTAATGTTTTACTTTTTTCAATGATCTTGTTTTCACTTTTTTCTTGTATCTTATTACAAGTATCCTTTATTTTACGCTTGCAAAAAGTCTAGTACATACTGGAATTGGTAATTTCGCAATAAACAATAATTTAGAAAGATGTGGCAACATTGCTTCAAAAATGCAATACGCATACGCACGTTGTTGACAGCAATTAAAATGGTGGATGCGGTTTGAAATTGATGTCAAAATTTCAGTTTTTTGAATGAGAAATACAGAAAAACTATAGCTCAGCGCGAAAAAATGTATAGAATGAAAAGTGAATAAAAAGTCGTCAAAAATATACTGTGCAAATTTCGGACCAGTCCGAGTAGCCTTACCAATGTAGCAATTTACCAAATGGAACACCCTATATTTTATTTTAAATTCGAAATCCTGTTAACTTCTCCATCACAAAAATGTAAAGGTTTCTTATGTTATACAGGATATTTACAAAGTTATAACCAATTTTATATGAAAATCGTAACAAGTTCAACTCCCTGTGTAAATAAAAATAAACAAAACAGCAATGGTTTATTAATGCCATATTTTTTACGTATTGTCAAAATTTTCAAGAATGATTGATATTGCTAATTTTCTATTTATCAAATACAGAGTGAGTCAAAACGTAAGCACATTATTTTCTCAGTAATTTTAAATAGAACACCCTGTATTTTATATCACTATTGAAAAGTACCATTACCGTACTTTAATTTTTAGATAACATTCCCTATGTCTAAAGTTATTAGTTTTCGAGATATTTTCATTTTTCAGAGCAAATTATTTTAGGTGTTTAAATTTATCTAAATTTTAAGTAAGCCATGACTGAATTGACAATTGACGATTAATTATCAATCCGATAATCAATGTAACAATGTAGCAAATAAAGAAATAAAAATAATTTATTAGTAATACATTTTACAAAAAAAACACAACCACAACATGCAACATTTTTGAAACAATTAAAAACTACTTTTTTATGTAAATGTAACAAAGAAAGAAAGAAAATTAGTAGGTAATAAATTTTACAAAAAAACACACAAACACAAAATACAACATTTTGTGAAGACAATTAAACACTACTTTTGTATGTAAATGTAACAATGTAACAAATAAAGAACGAAAAATAATTTATCAGCAATACATTTTGCAGAAAAACATGTTTGAAAAAATTATAAGCTACTTTTAATAAAATATTTTTAATATTTGATTACATAAGGTGTTCAAAATTACCTCCTAACACATTTATGCACGCCTAAAAAAGATCATTGAATGAGCTACTTACTCTACGAAGCATTTGTAAATTAACACATCGAAATACACTTTTTATTCTATTTTTCATCTCATCCCTTGTTGTTGGAGGTATTTTATACTCTTCATTATTAACGTAACTCCAAAAAATCAGTTCAGTTTATTAATTTCTGGTGATTTGGGTGGTCACGCTACTTTTGTCAATTGAAAAATGAAAATATCTAGAAAACTAATAAATTTAGACAGAGAGAATGTTACCTAAAAATTAAAGTACGGTAACGGTACTTTTCAATAGTAATATAAAATACAGGGTGTTCTATTTAAAATTACTGAGAAAATAATGTACTTGCGGTTTGATTCGCCCTGTATTTGATATAAAGAAAATTAGCAATATCACTCATTCTTAAAAATTTTGACAATATGTAAAAAATATGGCATGAATAAACCATGGCTGTTTTGTTTATTTTTATTTATACAGGGAGTTGAACTTGTTACGATTTTCATATAAAATTGGTTATAACTTTGTAAATACCCTGTATAACATACCAAACCTTTATATTTCTGTGATAGAAAAGTTAACAGGATTTCGAATTTAAAATAAAATATAGGCTGTTCCATTTAAAAAAAAACATAAGTTTGGTCTGCCTCTGTGTTATTTTTTTTAACTAAGTTAATGGCACTGGCGTAGCCAAAAGGCCAGTCATGTTTTCTTATAGTTTTATCAACCATTGCTTACTTATACTTACATTTATATACGTGGTACATTGAGTAACAAAATTTGTATACAATACAATATTGGTATTCTTGTTCTCATGATCATTTTTCAGTGCGTCACAGTTTTTCGATTTCTCTCTAATGCATTAAGTTAGATGAGACGGAAAAAGCGGTAGCTCCGTGATTAAACACAAAAATAATGCAGCATTACAAATAGTTATATACATAAGGTGCCTATTCCTAACCTACGTTTGATTCGTTGATATTTAGAAAGAATGCGCGTTTTTTCTAGCCAATCAAATACACGTATTACGAACATTTGACGAAAACTTTGTCCATTTTGGTCATTTTTTAGAAGTGTCAAAGAGTCAAGTGACGGTTATTATTCAGGTCAGTATTTTGTGTACCTGTCATTTTGAAATTTCGAATTCGACTTCCCTTGTTTCACAACGTTTTTGTGCATTATTTTGTGTTTTGGTTTAGAATTTAGTTCGTTAAAAGTTAGTCATTGGCGTGAGGAGACTAGAGACATTCGAGATGTACCGAAGAGTGCTAAATATCTCATGAGTAGATATAATAGCCAACGTGGAAGTAATGAGACTTACGCATAAGGAACGAGAAGAACTAACAAATAAGAAGAAAACTGAGATATATGGGACATGTGATGAGAGACGTATATCTCATACTCCAGGTCATTATGCAAGAAAAAGATCCATAGTAAGAAGACGTAACTCATGGCTGAAGAACCTTAGGAACTGGTTTGAATGTAATAACAATGAATTATTTAGAGCTGCGGTTTCAGAAATAAAGATCTCTCTGATGATTGCCAACTTTTGAAGCGGAGACAGCACCTAGAGAAGAAAATAAAAACAATTTATGGATAGTTTTGTGTCATTTTTTAATGTTTCCATATTTATAAATTTAATTAACAATATTGTTTATTTTTTAATTTTATTTCCCTTTATAAAAAATACCTACGACACGTTAACATATTGTGTAAAAATCAAATCTACTAAATTATTAATTAGTTTAATTCGACAAGCTTTTCACCTATGGCTAAGTACGATTCTAGCATCTGTCAGATTCGTCAATAATTACATGAAATAAGTCTCGACACGCCCAATACAGTATATGACGTCATAATAATGACGCACTGAAAAATGATCATGAGAACAAGAATATGTTAGTAAATGCCTAATGATTTTGTTTGCTTATTTTTATTATTATTTTTTTATGTATTTTTTTTTGTTTTTTTTTTGGTTTTTTTTTAATTTTTTTATTTCTCTTCGTTTTATTAGGATTTATGTATTTTTTATTGTTTTGTTTTTTTATATTATTATTATTATTTTTTTATTTTTTTGTACATATTTTATTTTGTTGTTTGTCTTTTTTATTTATTTTTTAATTATTTTTTCGGTTTAGGCTTACAATGAAAAAATTTTTTTTCTGTCGCAATACTGCTTACAATGTAATGTTAGTAGATTTTACATACTGATATATAATATTATAAATACTATTATCCTCTAATGTCAATAGATTTGAAACATTTATTGGAAATTTCATATTGTAAGATATTAAATTTTGATAAAGCTTGTCAATTTCTAATTTTTTTAAAGGACATTCTAAAATATTATGTTGTAAATCGGCAATTTCATCACAAAGACATTTATTATTATCTAACAAACCTATTTTACATTTATACACGGGAAATAAGGCATGATTACAGCGCATTCGACTTATAATCCGAATAATTGAACGATTACATATATTCTCAAACCATGGTTTGTCCCTTATTTTTGGTTGTATATTCTTAAAAAACTGTCCCTTCTCTCCTAATTCATATTTTAGCTGCCAATTTTCCTTTAGTTCCTTTCGAAAAATTGGAATAAAGTCAGACTCTGGTATTTTTGATTATCAGCAATAATTAGCGAGTGAAATTAGCAATATCACTCATTCTTAAAAATTTTGACAATATGTAAAAAATATGGCATGAATAAACCATGGCTGTTTTGTTTATTTTTATTTATACAGGGAGTTGAACTTGTTACGATTTTCATACAAAATTGGTTATAACTTTGTAAATACCCTGTATAACATAACAAACCTTTATATTTCTGTGATAGAAAAGTTAACAGGATTTCGAATTTAAAATAAAATATAGGCTGTTCCATTTAAAAAACATAAGTTTGGTCTGCCTCTGTGTTATCGAACACCCAGTAACATTTTAACTAATTTTGTAATGTGAAGCTCAAAGGTGGCTAAAATTTTTGTTATTAACTTTTATTGCTATCTATTACTATAGCGGATATAATTGAGCTTTACCCTACTAATCAATCACCCTGTATGTGCCTTGTTACAATGTTGGGCTATTTTAGATTAATATGTGGTTTATTAGGCGATGCAATAAAGCAGTAAAGAGCCCAAAACTTGGTACATTCGATTCGTAAAAGCCTTAGGAATCTTTTTGAACTAAAGTAATGATGACAAAATAAAAATTGCATTATTGAACAAGGAAAATGCATTTTTCAAAAACACAAAAACGATGAAAAATGATAAATTTGTAAAATTCAGAAATAATAATTGACGGAAATGAGTTCAATACTACTCGGCGATTTTTGAGCTCTCTGAACACGAACTAACATGACGGTGATTGTCTTTGAGGCACCTGGTGCCCATGACAGGCCTCATCTCCTGGAGTTTTATGGAAATGCGATACAAAATCGGTGCAAACTCTTAACTTTGGTGCCCATGATGGTTTACAAGGCACCTAGTGCATATGATGAGCCCTGTCTACTGGAGTTTTGTGGAAATGAGTGCAAAATCGTTACTCGGTGGTTTTTGATCCGAATATAGATACTATTCCATAGGATTTGTATGATAAAAAAATGAAAACAAAATGCAGAATACCTAAAATGGCAGTTATCGCACCTTTTTTGGGCATATTTTAGCGCATTAGGAATGTATAACAATACAAAATTCGATTTATATTCATTGTTTCAAAAGATTACTATTAATGTGCATGATCCTATAGTACCTACACATTATGTAATAGTTGCTGAAGAAATGAGAACATAGTTTCCTTTAGTCAATGATTTAATTTCTAGTGTAAAGAAAATTTTGTTAAGGCGCCAATAAGAGTCAAACTGTACAAAGACAGGTATGTTAATAGTTAATACACCACTTCCACTACAAGCAGCGGTGGCAAGATGGGGCATCCGGTTAAAGGTTGTATTTACGCTGATCATTTTGCAGACATTAAAAGTTTAATTTTTGAATTGTCTGATGACAACCATCTGGCAATTTTTTCTGCTCAACAAACACTTAAAAATGAAATCGTTAAACGACAAATCCTTTTTCTGAAAGCTGATTATGCTTTTATACTTGAAACACTCAATAAATTACAAAAACCGCAAAGTCCAGTTTAAAAAAGGTGTTGTTTTAGTGAAAACATTTATTTCTTTTTATAAAAACGTTAAGGGAATAATTGGAGCACAAATTAACCATTGACCAATACCATTGACTAAAATGTAGGATTTTCACGGTTCTTCAAGTGCCTAGCAAATATTTTCTAAAGAAAATTGTCTGAAGAAACCATTGTGGTCCAATGCCTCTTAGCCAACCTACATAATAGTGAAAACATAATTTTTTTTTAGAAAATTTTGAGGAATCCTTAATTGTCTACTATTTTAATGAGAAATCTGAAGTATTAAAAGTACAATAATTATGCTAACTTTTGTTTTTCCTATTTAATATAACCAATATACTTTAGATACAATTATTCATAATGTAAAACTTTAAAAAGGGGGTAAACCCTGTAGTTGGCTGTATACCTTCAATATAACAACGTGGAATGAAGTAAACACTCTGTTGTATGTAGGCATATGAATTTATTAAAATTTCTTAAAATTTATCCACAAGGGAGTGGAAGTACAAAACGAAAGTGGGTTTCTGTCAGTTGGTCATTAACCTCTCACTACACTAGAACACAAGTACCTTGTGCAATTTTCGAGCAAGGATGAAATACATTCACATGTGATCTTTAAAATCTTAAGACATCGACTTTAGGTTTGTTCCAACACGACCGAGAACCGTCAGGAAACGGTAACGCTCCTGCGCAGTAAAGAAAATCCGTTCCAACAAAAATATGATCGTCATCGGATCGTCCTTCCCACTGTTCCAACAAGAATTGTGATCTTTCGGTGACGGTTTCGTGATGATCATTTCAGTAATCGGGCAAATGCATAATGTGCTGGTTGGACTGACTTGAGCACTAGGATTTAATTCTTTAAATTTTTTGAGCCTTTGATCGACTAAAAGCACACAAGCTGTCACCAACAAAAATGACAAATATATGATTACCGTCATGGGACGATAACTGGGCGATACAATTACGAACATGCGCACAACAAACGGTACAAGTAATTTCGTGACGGTTTTTGGGCCGTCCAAAAGTTCATGTTGGAACAAACCTTTTATGTCGACTACTTTTTAATATAGAATATAACGATAATGTAATTTAGAGGTTTTTACACCTATTGAAGTGGCTAGTTACAATTACTTGTACACTGGACGTTTACACTGATGATGGTCAGTTTGACCGAAAACGTTTTGTACTTCCACTCCCTTGTGGATAAATTGTACGAATTTTTAATTAATGCATATGCCTACATACAACAGAAGTGTTTACTTCATTCCACGTTATTCATAATGTATTTTGTTGACTATTTCACTAGACTGTTTTTAACTAATAAAACGTCATAGCAACGCATCGTTTTCTCAGCGAAAAAATTCAGTGACAGATCCGTCACGAAAGTGTCTGGTAATAACAAATAAATAAAGATTATATTTCGTTGATATGCTGCATTAATTGTCTCGTGAAATAGTCTTGTCGAATATCATTCGAGAGAAAATTATTTACCGGCAAAATTTTCTCCTGGTTTCATTCAAGCTCGTTGTCTTTTGGTAATTTTTGCTTATGAAATTTTGACAAAATCACTCGACTGACGTCTCGTGATTTAAGTCAAAATTTAATTCGCGAAAATTGCCAGGCAACAAACTTTCATACCAGTCGAAAATATTGCCGGCAAAATTTTCTCTCTTGTGGAAATTGAATTGTTTTTATGTGTTATTGACAAAAATCAATTTTTTGCATATTATTGACAAAAGTCGTGCATATTTATGCGCGACAAGACAAAATAAGTTTCGTATAAAAATTGGCTACCAAATCATGGTATATATTAGACGCTTACACAGCCATAAATACCGTACCAGGTATCTAAGAAAGTCATTAATATTCAGCTAAGCGGGTTTTTATTGTTGGAGGCGTAAAATTGCATAAACAAGGCTTTCATAAATCGCTTATTTGTGGAATTTCACCCCTCCAACAATAGCATCCCGCTTAGCTTAATATTAATGAGTCTCTTAGATACCTGGTACTACTTACACAAATATTTTGTACCGCTCTCCCCCAAACGCAACCTCTATTACAGGTGGGGTTCTCTACATTTAACGATTCACAAGAACTATAGTACGGCCAGTATAAAGTGAATACATCGGCTTCTGGCTCACGATTAGGTACCCACTAGTACCTGTTTTAAAGAGCTTCGTGGCTTAAAGATAATCTCGGCTTTTTTTGTAAATTCCATAAATTTATATGGCTAGTGAGGCTTGAAACGCCGCCAAGGCCAATGTGCCTCGAAATGTGGAACATCTCGTTTAATGTCTGAAATGTGGGCTTTTGGAATCTACCAATTATTATTGAGTTGATATAGTAGATCTTATAAAACGGCAGCATTTTATTACTTTTTTAAATAATGCTTTAGATACAATAAATATTTGAAGTATCTAAAAAACAGAAAAAACAGCAACGCAATTACTAGAAAATATTAAAAAGCTGGGGGTTCAGAAAAATAATCCCCGGACAAAAAATCCCCTGACAAAAAAATACCCACAAATAATCGCATGAGAAATAATCCCCGGACAAAAAATCCCCATAAAAATTCCGGTCAAATAATCCCTACAAATTGTTTTGGACAAAATATTCCCACAAAAAATTCCGGACAAAAAATCCCCAAAAAATATGTGTTTCCGAATAGTTCTCAAAAGATTTCCCGTGAACGCAATCAACGCAAATATTTTTCAGCCTCAGTACATGAGAGTATGGTAATAATAATAAAAATCGCCATAAAAACGCTTTTCAAAGCATGAATTGTAATTTCGAATTTCAATTCCATGCCGAAAACTTCAAATTTTACATGCCAAAAAGTGTGAATTTTTTCAAAAATCGTGAAAAAATATAGGGAATGAGCTAAGTTAAGGCTCTGGGAATCATGTAATCAGTGGCGGCTCGTCAGAGGAGGCAAGGGAGGCTCAGCCTCCCCATAAATTTTTTACACACTCTACACTGTTTTATTTATCATGAATCGCGAAAACAACAATCACTCTCACATGTAATAATTATTAGGTCTAGGTCCAGGAACCAAAGGTTTTCACCTCGCAATTTTTACAGAATGGATCGATTTGCTTGAAAATTTGAGAATACGTAGTGGATAGTCCAAGGATCAAAATATATATGATGCAGAAAGGCGCTTTTACCATGGAGGTGGTTGCCACCCACCCCATCTCGGGGGTGGAAATTTTTTATTATATTTTGACTAAAAAAGTTGACAAAAACATTCATTCTAAGAAAAAAATGTTCTATACATTTTTTTTTATAAAATTAATACTTTTAGCTATTTATAATGGGAAATAAGCCACAATATTATTAAAAAATGATTTTTATTAACGTTTCGACGCCCAAATCGGGTGCCGTTGTCAAAATACAAAATACTACTAACATAAACAAAAATGTTGTTGCTTAGTAAAAAATTCTTCTAATAATTTATTTAATTTGACTCATTTATATCGGCAATTCAGATACATATGATACATTTTAAGGTAGAAGACTTTAAAATGATATTGCCAATATTTATGAGTTGCGTTCCTGGGACGACTTTACTGAAAGATAGTTCATTCGATTACATGAAATCAACTCCAACTTAAGAATATCCGTCACAAAAAAATCATAGCATGTGATCTGTCTTTAAAAAGACAACCACATGCAACGGTGACATTAAAATTCTCGCGTTAGAGATCTCATAGTAAATCACAAGGGAAAACCAGGAAAAACCTCGTGATACTATCCCGACATCGTAAGTATTTGGTCTTACATTTAATTTACTCTCAAAATTAATACCAAATTCTGACTTTACTATAATTTTGTTTAAATTATAAATAATATCAATAATACATGGATATATAAGTAATACTAAATTATAAAATATGTACTAACTCGACTATTGACTTACTAATTGTGGTATTTTCTTTCTATTGACTTCCTCTTTCAGTATGGGTATCCACATCCTACTGCATTCCACCGAGGAATTTGCGACACAATTGGTTTCGTTTAGCATAATTAGAGCCGCTTCTTTGATTTTTCTCTTTTTACTATCTGTTTCTTTCAGGACTATACTTGAATCTCTCCACTGAACTCTATGTTCATTATCCCATGCGTGTTGACATATTTGAGATATGTATTAGATTTCATGTAGGTAATTGAATGAACTATCTTTCAGTAAAGTCGTCCCAGGAACGCAACTAATAAATATTGGCAATATCATTTTAAAGTCTTCTACTTTAAAATGTATCATATGTATCTGAATTGCCGATATAAATGAGTCAAATTAAATAAATTATTAGAAGAATTTTTTTACTAAGCAACAACATTTTTGTTTATGTTAGTAGTGTTAAGTACATTGACTTTGAAATTTATTAGACTCTGCCAATTATTGTACAAGTGCGTATTACCGAAGATTGCCGAACGAAGTGACCCAAGTTCATTTGCCAGGGTTACTGGGTGACGAAAAAGTACATAACGACGAGAATACACACAAAACCAACGCTTCGATGAACGAACATTTTTACTCCTTACATTCAAGTTATTGTAATTTGTTTTAGATCTGTTGTATTAAAATTTACGTGAAATTCTGAAAATTCTTCACCACATCCACATCTATTGGTCCTTCGAACAACGAATCTACAGTGCCAGCAGAACTACAAAAGAAAATAGCAGCTTTACATTCTACGAACCGACGTCGTACTTGACCCGCTGTATCAACCCCAGGAAGCTACATTATTTACAACACTGAATACTGAATCCTTTTTATAATTTCACATTTTTTCAGTCTCTATTTGATAAATATTTTAAGTAAATGAGTTTCAATCTAAATTAATATATTTATTTCGAATAGTGACATATTTGACGTTTTACCTACTCTCGTATTCATTGTGAATGTGCTAGCTGATTTTTTATTTTATTCTGACAGATCGTAACTAAACGTTAATAATAATTCTTACGTACATAATAATTGAATTACAAAACATTTATTTCCGTTTTCTGCACTTGAATAAATCATTTCTTTTTATTTAATTACATTCATCGAAGATCAAATATTTATTTCTTTAAACATCAAACACATTTTGATTGTTTATATCTGTATAATAATATACGCCACATACATACATAATATTTAATTATTTTGCATCCTCATAAATTTTGGTCAAATTGTCAAAAATGTCAGACCAAAACAAAACAAAGAGAATGGCCACTAAAGGTGCTCTTACACGTTTAACAACATATTTTAGAAGTGTAGAAAATAATGAAGTTATCGACCTCGTAGATTTAGAAATGCGATTATCCAAAGCCGAAGAGCTTTTAGATGTTTTTAATGAGGTTCAGCTGCTTATTGAAACTGATGATCCTGACTGCGAGGAAAATTATGACACAATACATGCCATTGAAAGGCAGACTTTTGAGGACAGATATTTTAAAATAATATCTGACATCAAAAAACTTATTTTATCTAGACGACCTACTGACACGTCTGATTCACGTAGTGTCAATTGTTCAATAGCAGCTGGGCCTACAAATACAAGCAACATTAAGTTACCTCCATTGAATCTAGCTACATTTGATGGATCGTTTGATCAATTCCTCTTCTTTCGCGACAGTTTTAATTCTATTATTAATGATGATACTTCACTTTCCAATGTACAAAAGTTTCATTACTTACGTCTGTCATTACGTGGCATAGCTGCCGACACTATTAAATCTTTGCAAGTCTGCGATGCAAACTACGACATTGCTTGGAGTTTATTGATCGAAAGATTTGAAAATAAACAGTTACTTGTAAACAATCACATTAAAGCTCTCTTTAACCTACCACTAGTCACAAAAGAATCAAATGAAGGTCTCAGACAACTTCTAGACAATACACAAAAACATTTACGTGCTTTAGAAGTTTTAAAACGCCCCACTAAACACTGGGATGATTTGATTATTTATTTGTTAACAACTAAATTTGATAACTCAACAAGACGCTCTTGGGAGTCACAAAATTGTAAAGACAACCTACCAGTTTTAGATGATTTACTGAAATTTTTAAAAGAACGATGTCGTATCTTAGAGTCATTAGATAACTACAATGATAATAAACAGGATCAAAATTCACCACGATACAAAGGTACTAAGTCTGAAACAAGAGCCTTTGTTTCTAACACAGAGAATAGGTTTAAATGCAACTTTTGTAACAAGGAACATAAAATATATTATTGTCCTGACTTCTTAAAACTAAATCCTACTAATAGGTTAAACAATGCAAAACGTCTACGTTTATGCCTTAATTGTCTTGGCACATGCCATCGTACTAAGGATTGTCGTTCTACTGGTTGTAGAAAATGTGGAAAGATCCATCACACTCTGTTACACTTCGAGAATTCACAATCCTCAAATTCAGTTTCCACAGAAAACAATTCTTCTCAATCTTCATTACCTTCCAATGTTCCAAACACTGGGCTGCAGTCAAATGAATCTACTTCTACCTCTAACTTCTCTTCAACACATCATATAAGCTCAAGTGTTCACACTGCTATTAAACCGTATATTCTACTCTCAACTGCTGTTGTTAACGTTTTTGACAAGTTCGGCAACTCACATAAATGCAGAGTACTCTTGGACAACGGAAGTCAATCCAACTTTATATCTGAGAAATTTTGTGATATTTTACAACTTTCAAAGGAAAAAATCAACACTTCGATCTCGGGAATTAATCAATTAACTCACAATATTAACTTCCGGACATCACTAACATTTAAATCAGATATTAACAATTTCTCGAAAAAAATATCTTGTCTAATTTTGCCCAACATAACAAGTAATTTACCTTACATACAGATCAATCGTTCCCAGCTCAATATTCCAACAAAATTACTTCTAGCTGACCAGAATTTTGAAAAACCTGGTCCAGTAGACCTTCTTATTGGAGCTGACACATTTTGGGATATTTTAAGCGTGGGACAAATCAAACTTGGTCCTGGGTTACCGATCATTCAAAAAACCACTCTTGGTTGGATAATTTCTGGCCCAATTCCAACAAATATTCAACACCACCCCCAACATAATTGTTACTTTTCTTCTACCAGTGAATTAGATTCACAGCTCACAAAGTTTTGGGAACTAGAGGAGTGTTCTAAAACTAAGTTTGTTTCCGAAGAAGACATCTATTGTGAAAATCATTTTAAGCAGCATATTTCTCGCCATTGTGATGGTCGTTTTATCACTACTCTTCCACTAAAGGAATCTCCATCAGTTTTAGGGGATTCTCTAACTACTGCCAAAAAACGTTTTTTAAACTTAGAGAGAAAACTTGAAAATAACATTCAATTGAAATTAGAATATCATGACTTCATACGTGAGTACATTAAACTTGGTCACATGTCCCTAATAAATGACACTAATGATAATTCTGGATTCTTCTTACCTCATCACTGCGTTTTAAAGGAAACTTCAACCACTACAAAGTTAAGAGTTGTATTTGATGGTAGTGCGAAAACTACCACAGGCTACTCATTAAATGACATCATGTATGTCGGCCCTCATTTACAAGATAATTTATTTTACATTTTACTTAGATTTCGTCAACATAAATTCGTAATGGGTGCAGATATAACTAAAATGTATCGTCAGGTTTTCCTTACTCCTGAACAACGTTACCTTCAAAAGATCCTTTGGAGATTTAATAAAAATGATGAAATTTCTGCTTATACACTGAATACTGTTACCTACGGTACTGCATCAGCAGCGTTTCTTGCCATTAGGTCTCTTCATGAAATTGCTCATCGACATATTTCCGAATACCCAAAAATTTCCTCTATAATTTTGCACGATTTTTATGTAGATGATCTATTAACTGGTTGTGACACATCGGAAGAACTCCGAGAAATCAAGGAAACTATTTCATATTTATTATCTTCCTACGGTTTTCCTCTGAGAAAATGGACTACCAATGATTCGTCTCTACAAAATCATTCTGATCCTGATTTTTTGCATTTTGGTTCTGACGAACATAACAAAACACTAGGATTACTTTGGAATCCGTCTTGTGATTCCCTACAATATTCTATAAATATCTCCACAATTAACTTAAAGATTAGCAAAAGACAGATTTTATCCTGTACAGCACAAATATTTGATCCTTTGGGGTTACTTTCACCCGTAACAGTTACATCGAAAATTATTCTTAAAGAGCTCTGGAAACTCAAGATAAGTTGGGATGAATCTGTTCCTGAAAGTATTTACACACTTTGGTCGAAATACTACTTCGAACTTACAAAATTAAACACTTTAAAAATACCTAGACATGTACTTTCTTCTAACCCAGTTTCTGTTCAACTTCATGGGTTTTCTGACGCCTCGGAGGCGGCTTACGGTGCATGTATTTACATATGCTGCACAGATACATTTGGAAATTACACTTCAAATCTTTATTGTGCTAAAACTCGAGTTTCTCCTATGAAACTTGTAACCATTCCAAGACTCGAACTTTGTGGGGCATCACTACTTTCTGAACTTGTCGAAAAGGTCACTTCATCTGTAAATGTCTCCTTTAAAAACATTACGTATTGGACTGACTCTAAAATTGTTATTTCATGGATAAACACCTCTCCCCATTTGCTTAAGACTTTTATAGCAAATCGAGTCTCACAAATACATAAACTGACCAACCCTGAATTTTGGAAATATATTAATACTTATGATAATCCAGCAGATCTACTGTCACGAGGTATAAGTCCTTCTTCGCTCAGTAATTCCCACATATGGTTTCACGGCCCTTCTTGGCTCACTTTGCCTCAAGAAGAATGGCCTCAATATACAAAACATCAAGAAGTTTGTATAACTTCTGAATTACCTGAACTGCGTAACAAAACTCTTGTGTTTCATCACATCAACAACGAATTTACCTTTTACTACAAATATTCTTCATTAAATAAACTAACACGCGTCTTTGCTTATGTCTTAAGATTTAAAGACAATCTGTCGATTCATAAACATTTACGAATAACAGGTCCCTTGACCACAATAGAACTCAATAATTCCCTTTTAACCTTAATTAGGTTCGTACAACGTCAGTCATTTCCATATGATTATGATGCACTTTCCAATTCCAACCAAATTGACAAAAGAAGTAAACTTCTTGGCCTAACTCCATTCTTTGATACAACAACAAAATTAATACGCGTTGGCGGTCGTTTACATCATTCGTCATTTGATTTTAACAAGAAACACCCCATAGTCCTACCTCAGAAAGATCACCTCACGATACTCATTGCTCGCCATGAGCATTTGAAACTTTTACATATTGGTCCTCAAGCACTTCTTGCTTCCTTAAGAGAAAATTACTGGCCAATATCAGGGCGCAATTTGGTTCGAAAAATTGTTCGTGATTGTGTCCGATGTTTTAGATTTAACAATAAACCCGAACAGTATCTTATGGGCAATCTTCCGGAGTCACGAGTTACCCCTTCACGTCCCTTCACGGTTTCTGGTGTCGATTATGCTGGTCCCGTTTTATTACGAGATAGAAAGGGTCGTAATTACAAAACTTCTAAAGCTTATATTGCTCTCTTCATTTGCTTCGCCAGTAAGGCTATACATTTAGAAGTTGTCAGTGATCTCACGACAGAATGCTTCTTAGCGGCATTACGCCGATTCACGGCCCGACGCGGTAAATGCTCCGAAATATTTTCAGATAACGGCAGCACTTTCGTGGGAGCAAATAATGAACTCAGACAATTTTTTAACACAAATGCTGATCACATTATTACAGACCTCTCAATCGACGGTATTCAATGGCATTTCATTACTCCACGTGCTCCCCACTTCGGTGGATTATGGGAGTCAAACATTAAATCAGTTAAGCACCACATGAAACGTGTAGTAGGTAATGCAATTTTAACATTTGAAGAATTTACCACGGTTTTATATCAAATAGAGGCTTGTCTCAATTCTAGACCACTCTATCCTCTTTCTAATGACCCAAATGACCCTAACCCTCTTACTCCTGCACACTTATTAATTGGATCTTCATTGACGAGTATACCACAACAAAACTTAATGGACATTAATGAAAATCGTCTTTCAAGATTCCAAAGGGTGCAACAGATATTACAGCACTTTTGGACAAGATGGTCCAAAGAATATGTATCCCATCTTCAGCAGCGGGTCAAGTGGAAGGAGAATTGCCAACAGCTGATCCAGCCTGGACGCATGGTTCTAGTAAAGGATGATGGACTTCCTCCCTTGAAGTGGCAGTTAGGCAGAATTTTAAAAACTTACACCGGAAGTGACAATATTGTGCGGTCGGTTGTGATAAAGACAAACTCTGGTGAGATTAAACGACCGGTTGTGAAATTATGTGTTCTGCCTAACCAAGATCAATAACTTTTGTTTGAAAACTATAATTAATATGATCTTTGACTTTTTCTTTAAGACTTTTTATTGAAACCCGGTCTTTGGGGTTTCAAGGTGGGGGAGTATATGTTAAGTACATTGACTTTGAAATTTATTAGACTCTGCCAATTATTGTACAAGTGCGTATTACCGAAGATTGCCGAACGAAGTGACCCAAGTTCATTTGCCAGGGTTACTGGGTGACGAAAAAGTACATAACGACGAGAATACACACAAAACCAACGCTTCGATGAACGAACATTTTTACTCCTTACATTCAAGTTATTGTAATTTGTTTTAGATCTGTTGTATTAAAATTTACGTGAAATTCTGAAAATTCTTCACCACATCCACAACTATTATTTTGTATTTTGACAACGGCACCCGATTTGGGCGTCGAAACGTTAATAAAAATCATTTTTTAATAATATTGTGGCTTATTTCCCATTATAAATAGTTAAAATTGTAAAAATGCCACAAGAAAATAGCTTCAGAACAACATTAATACTTTTAGATTTATTCGCTATCGAAAGTGTTAGTTTTATATCGAAAAAATCAATGTTTTTCGATATATACCTACTCATTCACCATTCACTCAATTTTTGCCGTAGAAAAAATTTTTTGAAACCAAGTTCTTGGGAATTAAATAACCTACAGTTTCATATTAAAACATTTTTTCGTATATCCGATGCTAATCTTTCTATTCTGAAGAAAATGGCATTTTTTACCAAACTACAAAAAGTCGTTGTTCGATTTTAACTCCAATTTTTTTAAAAACTAATCATTCTAAGCCAGTCAAACTTCTAGAATATATTGGTAATACATAAATAAAGAAGAATGAATAAGGCCAATGACTAAAAACACCGCTAACTTACATTATTATGCTTCCAATTGGATTTCTCCTTTTTTGTTTCAAAAAAATATATTGATTTTTTAACCGTAATCTTTTTAATTTTTATCATAGAAAGTTTGGTGAAAAATAATTTGTAGGTTTTTACAAGCTCTATAAGGCTATTAATATTAAATTCTTTTAAAATCCCTAGTCGTTAAACGTGGTGACTTTGAAAGGGTTAGTAAAGGTGGTTTTTGCATGTTATAACCAGTTTTAATTGCCAATAGCTTTTTGTACCAAAAAAATTTTTGCAAGGCATTTTCTTAGGAATTAAATAAACTACAATTTCATATTGAAACATTTTTTCGTATCTCTGATGCTAATCTTTCTATTCTGAAGAAAAGGGAATTTTTTACCAAACTCCAAAAACTCGTTATTCGCTTGTGACTTAATTAAGGTCAATGACTAATTTTAATTAGGGTGGTGATTAGGAGTTTGCTTCCGATCACTTTTTCGCTGAAAAAAATAGAGACTGACATTCTTTTCATTATAAGCCACTTAATTTTTGAGCTAAAGACTTGTTTTTTAATTTCTGGAGATAGATATTTTTAAATACTTCAAATTAGTTTAAACATTTTATCCTTGAAAAATGCACAGTTTTCCCGTCATTTTACTTTGATACTACAATATTTAGCATTTGACGAAGAAGAGCTAACATATAATAAAGTATAGCTCGATTACTATTATTGGTCTTAAAGAAAATTTCAAAAACCGGTTTTGTTGATTTTTTCACAAGGTACATTTTTGTTAAGCAAAGTTGTTATGATACAACGAAAACTTTTAGAGTTATTTGCAGAAAACTGATTAAAAACATTGATTTTTTCGATATAAAACTAACACTTTCGATAGCGAATAAATCGAAAACTATTATTTTTATCAAAAAAATGTATAGAACGTTCCTTGCTTAGAATGAATGTTTTTACCAACTTTTGCGGTCAAAATATAATAAAAAATTTCCACCCCCGACATGGGGTGGCAACCACCCCCATGGTAAAAGCGCCTTTCGGCATCATATATATTTTGATCTTTGGACTATCCACTAGTTATTCTCAAATTTTCAAGCAAATCGATGCATTCTGTAAAAATTGCGAGGTTTTGTCCTATTTTAAGCTTCATTACTTGGACTATATGATTCGCTTAAATCTTTGGCTCACTCTGCTTTGAATAACTGTTCAAAACATTGCCTATTCGTGATGATAACTGCTGGTCCTGAAAACGATAATTTTGATTGTAATACAAAAAAACCTGTTCATTTTTGTAAATTTTTTCACAAATATTTAGTCATCAGTTTCAATTCAATATTCAATGCAAGCAACATTTCAAAAACCTACTTCAAAAGCTATGTCAAAACCCTGTCTTTCAATATATCTTTTTGCATTTCAGCATCGTGCAAAAGCATCTTCATAACAAAACTAAACATTCGTAATAGCGCAAAAATATAAAATTTGTAATCGGCATGGAATTGGAATTCGAAATTTGGTAATCTAAATTGGAATTCATTCTTACTTTTAATTGCTAATAATTATTTTCGTTCCGAAAAAGCGGATTCATGGAGGTTGCTAACTCTCATGCACTGAGGTTGAAAAAAATTTGCGTCAATTGCATTCACGGGAAAACTTTTGAGAGCTATTCGACAACAAATATTTCTTGGGAAATTGTTGTCCGGAAGTTTTTGTGGTGATATTTTGTCCAAAAAAATTTGTGGAGATTATTTGTCCGGAATTTTTTGTGGGGATTTTTGAAGTTATACTTTTTTACGCGCGAAATGAGGATGAATTTTTATATGTTAAAACCTCTACGATCCGGGCGCATGCGCATTATAACTTTGTTCTGATTGGATGTTCAAATGACATGTCAAAAATTATCCAATATGGCAGCTGTAGCGCAGCTGTGGTTTGGAGGGTTGACGTTTTGGTTATGTATAGTTGTTGCGTTTTATAATTTGTGGGAAGAGAAACAACAAAGGTTAATTAATAGTTATACTGCCTTTTTAAATAGTTTTCATATTATATTTTTGAAGTTATACTTCAAAATGTTTTAATTTATGTATGTATCAGTCCAGAAAAGGTGTGGAAAGAATATATTAGTGTTTTTAAATAAATTTTTTCTCAAACGTGTTAAAAATGCAATTTTTAGGACTCTATAGGAGCGTTAAAAATGCTACTTTAAGGCACTAGTGCTTTAAAATTTTTAAGGCACTGCAGTTAACAGGGAATTGTCAAATTGTGAAACGTCAAAATATTTATATTTCATTTATTAACATTAATATTAATAATACAACTTGCGCAATTTGAAAAAGGTGGTTTTAAAGGTTTTTTATTATAATTTTGTGTCTTTGGATTTGTCTTCCTTGGGCGTAAAATAATAAAACATCTATTTTTATATTTCACTTGTCGCCGTGATGAATTATGTATATCTGAAAGGTAAGTAGCATGCGGCTTGATGGCCTTGTTGGTAGAGCATTGGACCAGAGATCAAAAAATCGCGAGATTGCGGGTTCAAATCCCGGACGATTCATACTTTTTTCTTTTTTTTTAATATTTGGCTTTGTTAAATTTTGGTTCATTTTTGGTAATTTTTGTTAATTTTTTGTATTGTAACTGTTAAGTAGGTATATTTATTTCGTTGAAATTATATTATAATAGAAGTATAACTTCTTACGTGCGTACAAAGTACACACACATTCTTTTTTTGTCTTGGGATCATTTGTCTGGGGATTATTTGGGAGATTTTTGTGGGGATTTTTTGTCTGGGGATTTTTTATTCAAGAATAATTTTTGGGGATTTTTTGTCCGAGATTATTTGTCCGTACACCGGGACTTTGCCTCTTTTAGCAAGCTTCTCCATATAGATCTCGATCTTCTGTCGTTCTTTTTCATGAACGTTGCCTTGTTACCTTAAGCAAATTGTTTTGGTGGGGTAGCCGAACTTGATAGATATCGTCTTCTTAGGTGTCCCATAGATCAGGGGTCACCATTTAGCGGACCGCGGACCGCATCCGGACCGTAAGCTACTTTGAAAATGTTTGGCCATGAAATTGTATATTATGTTTGACTCAACTTATGTGTGCGAAGCCGCTTTATCAAGAATGAACTTTATTAAAAATCGGTACGGATCTCAGCTAACAGATTAATATCTCAACTCCCCAATGAGAATCAGTTGCACCAAACTCACTCCAACCTTCAGACAAGCTGTACATAATAAAAAATGTCATTTTTCTCACTGATAATTTAATTTTGTAAAGAATGACAAATTTTCTGATTCGGTTTTTTTTTTGTGGATTCCTGTTCAAAGATGTCCCCTTAAACAAATCAGAAGGGGCCCGGGATGCCGGGCAAAACAATCTTTTTATACGAATTCAAAATTACCTTTTAGCCCCGAAAATTGTATTTAAAAAAGGTCTCTTGTCATTTTTTCAATAGTTGGTGGTTTTCGAGTTATAAGCGATTTAAAATCTGAAATATGTGAAAATACCTACGCATTTTCGAGGTTTGAAAACTCATATGTAAATTATTAGTTTTCAGGTTGCAAAGTGCATAAATTGAAGTTTATAAATTCAATTTCAAGATTCTAACAAGTAATCGGGACTTACTTCAATATATACCGTTGTTTTTTAATTGTTAATTATCAACACATCTCAATTTATGGTGCGTCTCTGTCGCACTTATTACACATATTATACGTACTTATGCAAAAAATGCCCAACAAATATTTCACATTTATTAAAATTTTATAATTTATTATTAACATATTTTTTCTTAATGATTTATTTATTTATTCAATTAATTATTGCCAATGTGCTAATTAAATACGCCAATAAAAACAAACGGTCGAAATTGAAATAAACCCGATAACTCATCAGAATCTTGAAATTGAATGTTTAAACTTCAATTTAGGCACTTGACAACCGCAAAAATAATAATGTAGGTACTCATGAATTTTCAAACTTCGAAAATGCTTATTTTCGCATTTTTCAATTTATAAATCGCTTAAAACTTGAAATCTATCAAGTTTTGAGAAAAATGACAAAAAATCTTTTTTGTTTAAGATGTCCCAAAAATGCTAAAAACATATTTTCGAGAGCAAAAAAGGTGATGTTTTGGATTTATTAAAAAACTGTTCTGTCTAAGAATTTCGCACTGCATCCTTCTGATTTGTTTACCGAATTGGAACAACCAGACAGGTAGTGTTAACTCTGGACCCCGGAAGTGTCATAGGTTTTCGAAACGGACCCTCAGGAAATATAATTGGTGACCCCTGCCATAGATGTTCGATTGGATTCTAGCACAGTGGAGACGAGCGGTAACGCATCCATAAAAATAAAATTAGGTCCCATGAATGGCGCAAAAGGTAGCACATGCTCATGTAAAATGGCTGTTACATATTTTGCTCTTGTCATAGAACCTCCATTCATAAGAACTAAGTCAATACGGACCAGCCCAAACCATAGCTGAACCTCATAAGTAGGTTGTTCTGCCTGCAATATTGCATTGGGCAAATCGTTCTCTTTGTCTTCTCCAGATTATTTTGCTTCCGTTCGGTGACCAACAGCAAAACCTGACTCATCCGAGAACATAATGGATAATAAATTCGCTTCATGAAGTCATAAACGAACTGTTCACCTATTTACATCCATATTTCGGACTTCTTTCAGGCGATTTGCCAGCCCAATTGAAGTTAGATGGCTATTTCTTAAACACTAAGAAACCAAAAATCGGATATTGTTCTACGGCCTGATCCTTGAATGGCTCTTTGAACAGCACAACGACTTATACACCTAACATTTGAGCGGCATAAAAGTATTGGTTATTGCATAATAAAGCTACGGCTACTAATAAAATTACTTGGATGGGGCCCGGAAAGATCACCAAACAAAACATGTTTATTACAATAACAAAACAAATTTTCAAAATTCTTTCATTTTACGAACAGGCAATGATAAATGATAACCATAAGAGTTATAATTAAGTGGATAGGCGCAAACTTTCGGCTTCAATGCTCTTTAAATGAATTCATTTTTTCAAATTCTCCAAACAGTAATAAATATTTTAAAAAAATTTAAACGCAGAATGAAAGATTACATTATTACGGAGGGCCGAATGTCCCTTAGAATAAATAAAAAGTTTCTTTTGAATAAGACACATATTTAAAATTAAAAACTACACTCAATTTTCTCTTGTTTTCACCCCTGTAAATTATTAAAATAAACATTATCGAATATTTCAGGGACTTTCGGCCCTCGGTAGTAATGTAATCTTTCATATTGCGATTAAATTTTTCAAAAATACTTATTAGTTTTCTCAGGCTTTCTCAGAAAAAAATGCATTTAAATAGCATTGAAGCCGAAAGTTTGCGTCTATCCCCTTAAACAATTATTCCTGTCGCCAGTGGGGGTACAACGGCCTCCTTAATTCAGATGGACTTACCCAAGTTTTTTTTATGTATTTTGACCCGTAGAACACGAATTTTTTGGGTAACAGTCGATCCGGATGTCGATAAGATTGTTATAAACAAAGAACTTGAGGAATCACATAACAGAGATTTTTCGCAAAACAAAACATTGTTTTGTATTTTTTGGGTCATTCTAAGCAAAAAATGGTTTTACAAGTTTTTTCGCAGGATGCATAGTTTTCGACATAAACGCGGTTGAACTTTCAAAAAATCGAAAAATTGCAATTTTTGAACCAGAATAACTTTTGATTGAAAAATAAAATAGCAATTCTGCTTACCGCATTTGAAAGCTCAAGTCAAATTCTATCGGTTTTGATTAGGTACTTTCATTGCTAAAAATTAATTTTTTTATTGTTAAAAAAAGCTATAAACACATAGTGATTGAATGATGTTTTCAATGCATTTCCCATTTGAAATCGAACGAGTAGGCGAGCATACAGAATTTCTACGTAGATTACGTACATTAAAACGCATGCATTGGGCACGGGAAACACTATGTGTTTATGGCTTTGTTTAACAAATAAAAACTTAATTTTTAGCAATGCAAATAATCAAAACCGATAGAATTTGACTTGAACTTTCAAATGCAGTAAGCAGAATTGTTATTTTATTTTTTAATCAAAAGTTATTCTGGTTCAAAAATTGCACTTTTTCGATTTTTTGAAAGTTCAACCGCGTTTATCTCTAAAACTATGCATCCTACGAAAAAACTTGTAAGACCATTTTTTGCTGAGAATCACCCAAAAAATACAAAACAATGTTTTGTTTTGCGAAAAATCGCTATTATGTGATTCCTCAAGTTCTTTGTTTATAACAATCTTATCGACATCCGGATCGACTGTTACCCAAAAAATTCGTGTTCTACGGGTCAAAATACATAAAAAAACTTGGGTAAGTCCATCTGAATTAAGGAGGCCGTTGTACCCCCACTGGCGACAGGACTAAATGTTTAATTGTTTAAATATAAATTTTATTTATTGTTAATAACAATTTTATTTTCTTGTGCAACTATATAAATATATCTATTAAATATAATTAATACATTTAAAAAAGTTATTATTATTATTAAACTGTATTTAGGGGGCCCGAAAATTGTGTAGTGCCTCGGGCCTGATTTGAAGTAAAATAGGCTCTGAGAGCATCCGTTTGTGTCACAAAAAACAAACAGTAGCAAATCAACGATAAGTTAGATGATGCCATAGCGGGACTTATACCTGGTTGCACCAATAAATCTAAAGCTCCAGCTTAGCCTAGCTCAGCTTATAGATAGGGTTCGTCTTAACTAATAAGTTTAAGATGCAATCCACGTGGAAATGCATTGTGACAAGCTTAAAATTGTCTAAGACTCAATTCTGCAGGATCATGAAGGGTGGCTTTAAATTTGATTTAGTCACTTTCTGACTTTCATAGTAATCATTTTTAACCGAGTTATTAAGTCTTAAATATTATGGCCATTTTCACGTTTTTCAAATTTTAAATTGCTTATAACTCGAATAAGATCAACTTTAGTGAAAAATTATAAGAGACCTTTTCTGTCCGGAATGGTCAGAAAAATCTAAAAAAAATTCTCCGGGCCGAAAATATTGATTTTTACAATTTGATTAAAAAAAAATTGTTAAAAAAAATTGGACCACTTTTCCCGTGGGCGACTTCTTGAACCTTCTTCTGGGGTGTCTTACGAATGTGATTATGCAAAAAATCTCATGGGAATATTTTTTCCAACGAATCCGCCGTTTTCGGCTTGTCTATTTGGATTATTTTAATTTCCAATGATCTATGACAGAAGTTCTCAATCTGTGGTACATGTACCACTGGTGGTACATATCATTATTGGCGGTGGTACACAAAACACAGAAAAAATTAAAATAGTAGTACTTAGTAAGTATTGATAATACAATTTAAAAATATAGGTGGTACCAAAAATAATAAAAATAATATCATATCACATTTAGATTTAGTATTGTTGGTTGCATAACTCTTCATACGACAGATGTCAGCCGTACAACCTGTCATTGTATTGTCAGTGCATCGGCAAATTGACAATTGTTGTCAAAACATTTACAACTTATCTATTTATTTATGAAATACCGACAACAATTTCTATTGTATTTATTATTTGTTTGAATTTAATAGCGTCTTTGCATGAAGTAAAATATGGATACAAGAGAAATCCCGAAAAATACGGATATAGCCACTCTTTGTCGGGCTTGTTTGGCTTCAGAAGATGTAAAGGAAGAATTAAAGTCTTCTTTATATGATATATACAAACAATTAACTGAATTAAAGGTAAAATTAACTAATAATTTATATTTTCCATATGTAATTTATCCAAAAAGTAGAACAGAGAAAGTGTCTCTTTGACTTCTGTTAAGATTTTCTCAGCTCTTTCTTTTTGGCTCTTATCATAGAGAACTTACTTCCTGCTGTCTTTTTGCTTCTTTTTGAACTATCTATCTATCTCATCAGCTCTAAACATCTATGTTTGGACATAGACCTCATCTATCTTCTTCCATGCATCTCTATCTTGGGCATTTCACATTCATTTTGACCTGGAGTGATTCTTCAAGTCATCTGACCAGAGACCATCGCATTGTGGCCTTCCTCTCTTTAATTTGTGGTTCGATAGTCTCCATTGTATAATCATCTTAGTCCATCTTTCATCCTTCTGCCTTAGGATATGTCTAGCGAGCTTCGATTTAAGTTTCTTTGGTTGAGACATCTCTCACTTTCGTTTTGTCATGAATCCATTTGTTTCTTTTCTTGTCTGTTAGTATAATGTTCAGCTTGTCTTTCCATGGATCATTCCTTCTTTGCTTTTTGAACTATATAATGGCTATTTGACCTGTGAGTTGATTTTTGAATTATAATTTAAATTAATGTCTGTTGAATTTCCGTTTAAGCTTTGCTACTTGTACAGTTTGTAGAAAAAATATTGTATGATATGTGTTAAAAAGTACATTTTTAAGGCACTCATTTGAACTGCAGAACTCGCTATCGCTCATTCTGCAAACTTTCACATGCGTGCCTTAAACGTGTACTTTTAACACTTATATCATAAATAACTATTATTTTCAAAATTGCTTTTTTCCTAGCAGTCAATCGCTGGACGCTTGCAGTTTATGTGGTAGATTCCTCGCAGTACAAGTCTGAGCACCAGTGGCTTAGATTGACTGTTATAATTGTTAGCAAATCTCGTAAACCTAGAGTTGTCAAAGGTATAATGCATCATCTGCCTGTTTTATACTAGAGCTCTAATAAGCATGGTTCACCACAGATATTTTCAAAAATTGGTTTTGTAAAAAATGTGTACCTGCAGTGAGAGAATTTCAAGAGAAGAAACTGGAAACACCACCGAAAGAGGTGAAATGTTTATTGATTTTAGACAACGCTCCTGCTAATCCCCCTGAAAACATTCGACATGCAGAAGATGGCAACTTTAATGTTATCGTTTTGCCAAAAAATTGATCGCTTATTCACCCCATGGGTCAGAGAATAATTTTGGCAATGAAACGAGTATATTGCAGAAAGGTTTTAGATGATGTAGAAAATTAAAAAGTAGCAAACAAAACTTGTACCCTTTTTTAACTTACAGGTTTGTACGCTGTATCTAAATACAGTACTTATTTTTAACACATTCGCGGACACGCTCTCATTTTATACACGTATTCTTATGGAGTAAATGACTTCATATGCAGTCATGACCGCGAATGTGTTAAAAAGAAATTTTGATTGATTTTAAACCAACTTTTATATAACAGACTTTTGGCTTTAACGGACATCCCATCCCCCCAATTAGTCTGTTATATCGAGGTTTTACTGTAATAGCTATTTGAGTCCGAGCTGATTTTTTGAATTATATTTTTAGTTTGAAAAAGAAGATAAGTTCCCCCAGTTTGTCTGTCTGCAATGTTCGAACAAACTCCAAGACATCTCTAGCTTTATACAGACCTGTAGAAGTAGTGTACAATATTTAGAAAAATGGTTAACAACTAAAGAACAAGAAAGTGATGATGATTACTTTCCTGATGATAATAAATATGATGATAGTGAGGATGACGACAATGAAGATGATGAATTTCAGTAAGTCTATATTTCACAAATTAGAGGAAAAATTGTAGTAGGTGTCTAAAAAAATGTATAAAATGGCAGTACAGTTGTCCCTTGATAATCCGACAGGTATGGGACCAAAGGGGTGTTGGATTACCAAAAGTGTCTGGATTACCTAAAGTGATTATATATTTGGCATTGTTTTGCTAGCAGTAGTAGCCTGCCATATTCTTAAATTTTATGAGTAAAATGCTACCCAGATTAATATGCAAATGAAACATCCATTTCAGCTAACTAAAACATGTTTATTAAAAGAAATATGGAAGCTAATACATTTAATTTATGCCGCGACAGATTTCAGTACAAGCAGACACAGCGGCGACCTTGACGGAAGGTGTACTGGATTACAAATATAAAGAAATGTTTAGTTTGGTTTATATGTGAATTAGTTTTTTATTTCGAAATATGTGTTGAATATGAACTTATTCAGAACTTATTATAGTATGACATATGTAACAGTAGCTAAAGAAGCTTTTTCTACATATCTTCTTACAGCATCAGTTCGTTTGGTCAATGCTTTACCTTTGATTTTTCTTTACAGTATCAGGTATGGTTATAGCATGCGCAGTGAGCTATTCACTGCCTTTTAACTTGAAAGTGGTGGGAATAGTGTTAAATATCCTGCTTACCGCTTTAATATTGAATATGTTCAGGCTGTTCCCGATAAGTTACAAGTTTTTGAACCATTGGTAAAAGTGTTTCATAGCTCTAAAACTAGCAATGATTATCTGAAATATCAGTCAAAATTGTTTCATATCCTGAGCAGCATCAAGAACATTTCTGAGACTTGAAGCAGAATGAATTGAATTGTTGGCTAGGACCTTTCGTTTGTGTGTCTTTTGAATTGTCAAGCATAAGAAGCTGAAAGGTTGGGTTGAATATCTGGGTCCTAATCAAACTCAACAATTTGTTGCAGCTCTAACTGAAACTTAGAGTCTTGTTACCCCAGTGGTCCTCAAACTTCTAGTATATCTTTGTTTATAAAGCCTGTTCCTTATTAAACAATTTAACTAGGGCATAATATTTCACTTTTACCACAGTATGTTTTGTCAGAATGCTCTTTATTGATATTTTTAGTAGTTTGATGTTTGTTAGTTTAAACATCAGAATGGTTTATTTAGCCCACAACTTAAATTAGCTGCACTTGTTTTGTTTTGTCCTTCAACATTAATATTAGTAATATTAGCAAGATCTTTTTGCTTTCTCAATCAAAAATAAATAATATGGACAGAATTGCATTGATTATTTTGATGAATTAAATATTTTTAGACCAACAAAATCGAGGAAATCAATAAAAAATGGCAATTCAAGTAAATCGAGAGTAGAAAATTGTAGCTGTGAAACATGCGGTAAAAAATTTTCAAGGTATGGGGCACTGGGGAGGCACATGAAAATACATCTGGGAATCAAGCCCTACGAGTGCAAAGGATGTGATAAGAAGTTTACCCAGAAATCAACACTCGATAGGCATATGTTAACACACACAGGTAAAGATTATTAACTGTACAATACAATGTTTTACAGCTACATTTGATAAATTCTTTTAAGGCCATGGGTACATAATTCGCAAATATTTTACGGCTATCCCTACCTTTTCTGTCTTTACATGACAAATTACGTGTAGTAAAATTCACAGTGGTATGGATATGTAAATATTACTAGAATGTCATTCTACTTGACAATGTCATAACTAACTTAAAGAGATGGCTTTTGAATGTTCTTGGATAACTGTTATTTTTTGTATAATTGCAAATTATTCAGTTAATAAATGTGATAATTTTTTCACTAACTATGTATTCAGTGATTGTATTAATTTATATGTGTTATGGCGAGCACGCCACTGTGTGCGTTCTTATCCCAATATCTAGTCTACAGGGAGATGAGAAACACCAAAGCTATTAATTTCGAGGTGTCAATGATATGTGCCAGGACTATGAAAGATTTTAAGAAATATTTTGTATTTGTATTCTTTAATTCAGTATCGTTTTGTACTCTGAGCTGTTAACATCTAAATAAAACTTGTGCATTTCCTTCAGTAGTGAACACACATCATTTTGTAAAGAATAAAACTTACGTACCTACAACAAAAACTAATACTCGATCGAGAAAAGAGGAAAAGTGTTAAAGTGATTTTTTAATAATATATTGTTACTATGGAACGCTTACAATTTTGAACATCTTCAACAACAAAATACTTGGATCACAGAATATATCTTGATGTATTATCTGTTTCTATCTTCCATAAATAATACACAATAAAAAAAGTTCACATCTTAAATCAATTATTTATCAAATACACTATCTATCAATATTATTTAATCAACAACTCAAAATATTCCCGATTCATGTCAAATATTTAAAATTGTCACTGATTGTCAGTGTCTGACTGACAATATGCTGACAATATTCTATTCGACTGAGTGCTTGTATGACAAAGATAGATTTGGAAAATATATACCACGGACATTGTGTTCATTTTTGTCGAATCCTGAAAAAACCAATAAATATTTTTGAAAAATTTAAACGCAGAATGAAAGACTAAATTATTACCGAGGGCCGAAAGTCCCTTAGATTAAATAAAAAGTTTATTTTGAATGAGATATTTGAAATTAAAAATAACACTAAATTTTCTCTTAGTTTTTCACCCCTGTAACTTATTAAAATAAACATTACAGAAGTTCTCAGGGACTTTCGGTCCTCGCTAATAACGTAATCTTTCATTCTGCGTTTAAATTTTTCAAAAATACTTATTAGTTTTCTCAGGATTCGAAAAAAATGAATCCCCATTTGAATAGCATTGCAGCCGAAAATACGTACCCATCCTCTTAATAATATCAGTGGTTAATAAATAAATAAACAATTTATAAAAAAATTCAATAACATATTTTCTTTTTGACATTTTATTCACTTTGGCGAAAACTTAAACACAATAAACATCACCAGTATTTAACTGTGTGAATGAGGTTAGCTTTGTATGTTGTAAAAATTAATGGCAAAATAACTTACCATAAAATTTCAAACTCCAATATAAAATTAGTTCAGAAGTAGTTTGGAGTTAAAACTCCAAAATGCAAAAATTCGACAAATAAATAGCAAACAATTCAACAGACTGACAGCCATAAAAGTAAACAAACCAGAAACATTACAAATTGTACTTAAAATCTGAAAACGCCTTTTTTGTACCTATCTCTTTTCAATGTACTGAGTCTAGAGCGTTCATAAAAATAACATGTGTCTTTACTTAATAACAGGCGGTAGCTGGTTTGTTTCTAGTTTCATGTGTGGAAGACAATGATGCTAGATAAAAAGTATGTGTTTTATCAAGCCAGGTATTAATGGACTCAACTGTAGGTATCTATAGTACTTCGGTGTTTTACATTTCTCTTTGTTTATATAGTTATTAATTTGACGTTTCTCAAGTTGCTTTCTGAAAGAATGTGACAGTTTCTCATGACATGTTAATTTTCTTAGGTGAAAAACCCTTCCAGTGCAATCTATGTGGTAAATTATTTGTCAGAAAGAATCAAATAGTTCAACACATCAAAAAAGTCCATCCGAAAGTAACAACAAAAGAGCATTCTTCTATAATAACTGAGCGGGATAAAATGATCTATTTCGACGATAATCAAACGGCAGCTGAGTCTGTAGTGGTAACACCGGTAGTACCAGGTGTCAAAGATGAGCTTGAAGTTACAATTGAAGAAAATGAGCCAAAGAAGGAAGTGGCAGTGTCTGCGGAGCCACAGGAAGAGGTGACAATAGATGTTCCTAAAGTCAAGAAGAAAAGGTAAGTTCGCATTATCTTGTTTTATTGTTATTTTCCCTAAATTAGTACTTCTACACATTTTTCTTTAACATTTAACAATCTATATACAGGGTGGTCAACTTTTGTCATTTTTTTCACTACAATTTAAAATATCTCAAACACTATTAAGTATAGGCATAGGAAATACTGAAAGGCTATAGCGGGATAAGATGGTCAAAAATGCCCCAGCACCGATCAGCCCCGCTACTTATTTTTTCGATAAAGGATATAAAATTATGCCCTGATGCAAATTTTTAGCTTCCCAAAGGTCCTAGAACCTCTTAAATCGAGAAAAGAAGAATTTTTAGGTTTTATTTTTTTGTGAGCCCAATTTTTACTTAAAAAATCTGAAAAAATTCGAGATGATGTATATTTTGAATACAAAACAGCCTGATTTTTTTCAGATTTTTGTAATAAAAAATGAGCTCAGGAAAAATTTTTGAAATCTTCAAAAAATTTTAGGTTATGTAAATATCATTTGGCCAAATTTTAGATAGTATTTTTTTGTGTGTTTTTTGTCGTTCTTTTGAATGGCAGAGGCAGAATTTTTAATATCTGAGCGGAAAGAACGAAAAAATTGAAAAAACCGTTTTTTGCTGTCTCGAGATGCATCTCGGGACAGCCAATTTTAGGATTTAGGATCCTGACTACAACAACTTAAAAAACACTAAAAGTGTGAATTTTGTCATAAAATTTGGTATGTGGGCTTATAATAATATTTAGAACAGCTTTTCTAAATAATTTTTTTTTCGATATCTCTAACGCGAAGCAAATCGAATCGCATATCGAAAATTCACTTCTCTTTGTGGATTCGCAGTAGACCGCGTTTAAAATTTAAATTTCAGTTGACTATTTTAAAAATTGTGAACCATCAACCTGTATGACTGTGTCAAATTTCAAATCTGAATATATTTTGATAGCCGAAATATTAGGGGTGTCTTTATTTTAAATGCGATACACTGTATATTATCAATTTGATAATTTATTGCAACTTATATAGTCGTATTTTTTATACCTAGATTCAAAATATACATTCAAAATACTAACTAATTCACTAATTTTATCATAAAACGTTCAAATTGATTGCATTGAAGTATTGAACCAATTAATGTGTAATAATATAATATACAGAGTGAGGTTTATGTACGGAGACCCTCAAATATCTCGGAAACGGTTAGCACAATTTTTATAAATTTTGGTGGATAGGGGTTTTATAATGCGGTCGAAATTATAGTGATATGTAATTACATTTTTGTCAGATCTTCCGTTTTTCTAAAAATCTATTTTTTTACTTCAATTGGAATACCCTTTCTATTTTTTGCTTTTTTAAGTCCTTAAGAAATATTAATTATTTTTCATGTTATATTCCCTATACCCAAAGATCATAATTTCGGAGTTATTGCTACATTTATTTAAAAAAAAAAATTAAACAAATTATAAAAATCAATTTTTTCGGCCCGGGTAGACATTATTTTACGTTCTTTGGACTATTGGGAACAAAAAAGTTCTTTTGTAATGTTTCTCTAAAGTTAAACGAGTTCGAGTTATAAACAATTTAAAACTGAAAAAAATCGAATATTGACGATTTTTAAAGTTCAAAAACACAAATCAAAAATATTATTTTTGAAACTGTCCAGTACACAAATTCAAGTTCAAAACTTATTTTATCAGTTACCAATAAGTAATTTAAGCTTGTTTCATTCTAAAATATTGTTTTCATTGTTTTTTAGTTGTTAAGCTCGATCGCCCGTCCTCTCATATGCGCTTCACTAACAATTATTAAAAAGCAATGTTTTAGAATAAAACGGGCCAAAAAATTTTATAGCGAGCCCCTAGAAGAAGGGCTTAGCTTGAATTTGGTTACTTGGCAGTTTCAAAAATATTTTTTATTTGTGTTTTTGAACCTTGAAAATCGTCATTATTCGATTTTTTTCAGTTAAATTATTTGGAGCTCGAAAACCATTAACTTTAGAGAAAAATTACAAAAGTCCTTTTTTCTTCCCAATGATCCAAAGAATGTAACTACATGGGCCGAAAAAATTGATATTTATAATTTGTTTATTTTTTTTTTAAATACATGTAGCAATAACTCCGAAACTATGGCATTTAGGTATAGAGAATATAACATGAAAAATAATCAGTATTTCTTAAGGACTTCAAAACGCAAAAAATAAGAAAGTTCATTGGATTTACAGAAAAACGGAAGATCTGACAACAATATAATTATCAATATAATATCGGCTGCATTAGAAAACCCCTACCCACCAAAACCTATAAAAATTATGCAAATTGTTTCCGAGATAATTGAGGGTTTCTACATAAAACTCACTGTGTATATTATAATTATTATAATAATATTATATTAATACGCATTAATTGGTTCAATACTTCAATGCAATCAATTTGACTTTTTATGATAAAATTAGTGAATTAGTCAGTATTTTAAATGTATATTTTGAATCTAGGTATAAAAAATACGACTATATTAGTTGCAATAAATTATCAAATTGATAATATACAGTGTGTCGCATTTAAGATGAAGACACCCCTATATTTCGGCAATCAAAATATATACAGATTTGAAATTTGGCACAGTCATACAGGTTAATGGTTCACAGTTTTTAAAATGGTCAACTTAAATTTAAATTTTAAACGCGGCTACTGCTAATCCACGAACAGGGTGAATTTTCGATATGTGATTCGATTTGCTTCGCGTTAGAGATATCGAAAAAATTTATTTGGAAAAGCTGTTCCAAATATTATTATAAGCCCACATACTTTATGACAAAATTCACACTTTTAGTGCTTTTTTTAGTTGTTGTAGTTAGGATCCTAAATCCTAAAATTGGCTGTCCCGAGATGCATCTCGAGACAACAAAAAACGGTTTTTTCAATTTTTTCGTTCTTTCCGCTCAGATATTAAAAATTCTGCCTCTGCCATTCAAAAGAACGACAAAAGATACACAAAAAAATACTATTTAAAAGGTGGCCAAATTATATTTACATAACCTAAAATTTTTTTGAAAATTTCGAAAATTTTTCCTGGGCTCATTTTTTATTACAAAAATCTGAAAAAAATCAGGCTGTTTTGTATTTAAAATATACATCCTCTCGAATTTTTTCAGATTTTTTAAGTAAAAATTGCGCTCACAAAAAAATAAAACCTAAAAATTCTTCTTTTCTCAATTTAAGGGGTTCTAGGACCTTTGGGAAGCTAAAAATTTGCATGAGGGCATGATTTTATATCCTTTATCGAAAAAATAAGTAGCGGGGCTGATCGGTGCGGGGGCATTTTTGACCATCTTATCCCGCTATAGCCTTTGTGTTCGACTTACCCTGTATCGGTTTTAAAGAGTATTAGCAAAATTAAACCACACGACCAAATTCTGGTTGCTCAGGATCATGACAACTTGAGTTACATGATGCAGAAGCTAATAGAAGAATATAACAAATGGGGTCTCAAAGTCAACATTAAGAAAACTGAAGCCATGTGTATTGGAGGGATACAGCAGTCTATTACATTAGACGATGGAGTAGAAATTAAACACTGTGATGAGTACATACCTGGGCATGAAGATAACTCAAGATGGAACACTCGATGCTGCTATAAAATACAGACACATACACATACATGGTAGAAAAACTATATCCATGATGAACGGTATTCTGTGGGACCAAACAAAATCCGCAAAAATATACAGGGTGTCCCATTTAAATAACTTGAGGGCATATCTAGTGACACCGAAAGTAGAGTTATAACAAAAATATGGCGTTATTAAATGCACTTAATTGTTTTAGGATGGAACTCTGTTTATGCAATTTGTGCGGTAAAGAGTTTAAGAGAAGAGAATATTTAAGAAACCATATGGCAATCCATGATAACATAAAACCGTACACATGTCAAATTTGTGGATCAGGATTTACACAAAGACAAGCTTTAAGCAGACACAAACTAGTTCATACAAAGGAAAGACCATACCAAGTAAGTAATACGAATATTTAAAGATAAACGACGCCGCACTCATCTTATGGAAAATGTATTGTCTCCAGTGCAGTACAATGTACATGAATAAATTCGTCTCGATTTAGAATCATTTCATATTATTGCGCCAACTCTGAATTTGGATTAATAACGGCGTAAATTGATATAAATAAATCTAAAATCAGACGGGGTACAGTCAGTCTTTGGCCGCGAAACCATTCGGACGTGTTTTGATTTGCATCGGTCAGCTGCTCATTGTTTAAATGTTTTGTTATTGTTTTATTGTTATTGTTTTGTTTTGGAGTCTTGTGAAACTAGTGTAAGTGTTTCTATTTTTTGTTTATTAAATCTAGAACATATATTAACCTATTATTTATTAAGAGCATTTTGGCCACCTGGTGTAAACATTAAATGGTCTATTGAATTTTCATATTCCGAACCAACGCTTTCATCTGAGTCACATAAGAATCCGAAGAATATCAGAAGTCCTATTAGCCTGGAAAATTCAAATAGCAGTTCATGCAACAACAAAGATGAAGTTCAGAGCACAAACATACATACAGACAAACAGGTCATCGAAATTTGCAAATCTAAGAATCCGTTCCATACCCATATTAATTTCATTAAGAAAGATACTTTAGAACCGTCGACTAATCTGGATCCATTGACCCCACCAAGAGTTAGATTAACCAATAACTCTAATAGTCGATATCTTTTAGCCAGATTAAGGGAACCGGATATCTTATTTAACACCATTAAACTTCATCTTGCTTTTCTACACACCAACCTGCATCAGTATTTTATGATGGGTATACCAACACAACTGTTAAACTATTTCTGGCTTCCGAAGGACTTCCTACTAAGAGTGAAGATCTACGAAAAATTCTTCTAGATTTTAACGATGCTTATGGAATTGGTGCAGATGAGGTAGACGCTAATCTTGCTGCTTTTAGGTCTTTTCTAACTTCGGAAAGAATTATTCACCTGCAAAAATCAAGGGAATGCCACCGCTGCCTCTCCAAGACGAAATTTTTAAACGTCACGACGTGTTGTCAGGGACTATAATCCTCAAATTATTTTAGTGATAACAACTTTAGCATGGTTCTGATTAATATTCGTTCCATAAGATATAAAACTGATGAATTATTTCTATTTCTAGAGGAATTAGGGTTTCCACCGACAGTTGCTGTTACTGAGCACTGGCTTGAAGTCAACGAGCCTTTTTTTGTAGAAAAATATTCCACTATTGCTAGGTATGATCGTCCAAGTTCAGCTCATGGAGGCACCCTAAGTCTTTTTACAAATAATGATTTCTCTCTGGTAACAAAATATGACTTTCTATTAAGTGAATCATTCTTTGAGTTTTCCTTAGTTTACAGTAAGAACCTTAATCTTTATATTATTTGCATTTATAGATCACCTGACTCTTCCGTGGAACTATTTTTTCAGAACCTGCTTAATTTGTTAGATGACCTGCCCCATAAAAGCAGAAACATTTTATGCGGAGACTTCAACATTAATTATGCTGCTACTTCATCTACCATAATTGATTATATTGTCTCAGATTTCTCACCCCGTGATGTCTGCGCTACAACTGTTAATGCGGGACTATCTGATCATGAAGAGGTTTATACGAAATTTAGCAAGTCCTCCTCGAAAACTCGACGTTTAGGCAGGATTTTTTCCGCTCCGAACTTTCGTAAATTCCAAAATTTATGCTTAATCTCTGAGTGGCACTGTCCTTCTACGGACGTCGATTATAATTTCAGTGATTTTTTGAATAAGCTTGTCTGTATCTTCAATAAAGCATTTCCTTTAATCACAATTAAGCCAAAACATCGCAAACCCTGGACTACCAAAGGTAGTCCAGGTAGTATATCAGCCAAAAATATGCGTTCACTATTGTACATCAAGAAATTTACTACCAACGTCTCTGTTACTGAATATATCACCAAGTACAGGGCAATATATTTAAAACTTATAACATCAGCTAAAAAATTGTACTATCAAAATCGTCTCAGAAGCTCTAAAAGTGTTGCAAAAGAAACTTGGTCCATAATAAACGATCTTCGAAATAAAACTCACACAGCTCAAGCATTTTCCCTTCCAGACTCAGAAAATCTAAATGAGTACTTTGTTAATGTGAGTAAAAATATAACATCAACTATTGTGTCACAAGATCCCATTTCCTATCTCCCTAATTCAAGAAAGGTTTCGATTTCATTCTTTATAAGACCGGTTGATAAATCTGAACTGATCCAAACAATCAATAGTATCAAAAGCAAATCTTCCTGTAGTACCGATGGACTATCCATAAAAATTTTCTCTAATCTCCCAGACAATGTGTTGGGAGTCCTTATCTCTCTAATTAATGATTCTTTTGAGAAAGGGAAATTTCCAGAGTGCCTAAAGACGGCCATCATTATTCCTCTTCATAAGAGTGGTGAAAAATCCAATGCCTGCAATTATAGACCTACTGCATTACTACCGGTATTCTCCAAAATTATTGAGAGACTCATAAAAGCCCGACTTATGTCCTTTCTCGTTGATAACAATATTTTATCACAAAATCAGTTCGACTTTTTAAATAATAAATGTACCACATATGCCATGTTTTCTGTACTACATGAGGTTTATCAAGCATTAAACAATAATCTGCACACTGCCACTGTTTTTTGTGATTATGCCAAAGCTTTTGATTGTGTAAATCACGACATTTTGATAAAAAAAAACTAGATTTCTTTGGTATTTCTTCGAACTGGTTTCAATCTTACTTGGATAATAGGAAACAACTAGTTAGAGCAAATGATACAGACTCTAGTCTCAAAAATGTTGTATGTGGGGTACCACAAGGTTCAGTATTGGATCCTCTACTTTTCCTTATCTTTATTAATGACATCACTAGTTTAAAAATCGATGGAAAAGTTTTTTCTTTTTGTTGACGATACCAGTATCACTTGGAGCAACTCAAATATCGCAACTTTTCATGCTACTATAACTTCTGATCTACTCACAATAAAATCCTGGTCCGATTCTTATTTACTCTCTTTTAACGTAGATAAAACAGTAGCATTATCCTATAAAGGAACTCTTCAACCCTTATCTCTCCATAACAGCCAGATCAGTATCGTTGATTCTGTAAAGTTTCTTGGAATTTTTTAAGATAGCAACCTTAAATGTTCCCTTCATATCGATGTGTTAAGCAAGAAACTATCCTCAGCTTGCGTTGCAATAAGATCTGTTTCGAAGGAAATGAATTTAGTCTCTTCCAAAATAACATATTTTTTTTTGTTCGAGTCCCATCTTCGATATGGTCTTCCTTTTTGGGGTTCTGGTACAGCTGGCCAATCCGATGTTATTTTTAAATTACAAAAAAGAGCAATAAGATATCTGTTTGGCCTCAGAAGAACAACACATTGCAGAAGCTACTTCAAAGATCACAGGATTCTAAGACTACCCTCTTTACATATTTTAGAAACTGTTTGTTTAATTCGTAAACATCTACATGTCTTTCCAGCAAGACCTAGACATGACTATTCCACCAGAAATTCTACCTTTCACATCTATTTACCGATCCCGTCCAGTGTGTTAGTAAAGAAATTATATTATATTCTGCCAAAAATCTATACAACCATCTCCCTCTACAACTTAAATCTGCAACATCTTTCCCCAAGTTCCGTAAAATGACGAAAGCATATTTATCTGAAAGACCATATTATTCAATAGCTAATAACTAAGAAATTACAGTACCTATTCTTATGTATAAGTAGAATCTTAATCTATATTTGAGTGTCATATGCAGCAGCTTAACTTATTAAATTTCTTAAGGTAGATTACGCAATTTGCAATTTTTTTTAATTTGGCAATAGATTGTTACTGATTTTTATTTCACTTTATTATATTTTATTTACATTGACGATTTATATAATTTTATTAAATTGTATTTGTTATTGTTTTTATTTATGATTCTTGTAAGTTTTGTCTATAAAATTGTTAAATTTTTCATGACAATAAAGCATATTTCTATTTCTATTACATACATAGGATAGAAAGGGAAAATACGGAAAATGCGAAAAGGATATGAAATTATTGTAATTTCTAGACGAATGTATTCATGTAAATTTTATTGTATTTGAGTGACATTAAATTTTCCATAAGATGTGTGCAGTGTCCTTTGTAGCATTTGTTTGAAAAATTATAATATTCTATACATTTATGTTTTATATTTAGTGTAATCTTTGTGGCAAAACGTTTACCCGAAAAGAAAAACTAACGGATCATATTCGATGTCATGAAGAAGGTGTTGATCCGCATCTGTGTTTCCATTGCGGACGAAGATTCAAAGACAGGGAGTACCTAAGAAAACACTTACGTTACTACCTGATGGGAGACAAAGGACGGTGGAAGAAGGAAGCCAAAAAGTAAGTTAGTTTTTAGAATGTCCTTGAGGGCGTAGACGCAATATTATTTCGGCTCCAATGGTTTTTAAGTGTATTCATTTTTTTTTTCGAATCCTGAGAAAACTGTTTAAAGATTTTGGAAAAATTTAAACGCATAATGAAAGATTACATTATTGCCGAGTGCCGAAAGTCTCTTAGAATAAACAAAAAGTTTCTTTTGAATGAAATATGTGAAATTAAAAATCACACAAAATTTTCTCCTTTTTTTTTCACCCCTATAACTTATTAAAATAAACATAGAAGTTTTCAGGGACTTTCGGTCCTCGGTAATGAGGTAATCTTTCATTCTGCCTTTAAATTTTTCCAAAATACTTAACAGTTTTCTCAGGACTCGACAAAAATTAATGCATTTAAAAAGCATTGGACCCGAAATTTTTCGGCTACCCCCTTAACGACGTTCTACACCTTCGGCAAAGAATTAACGATTTGTATGAAATTTTAGTATGTTATAGTTTAGTTAAAAAAACTAAGATTTTATTTTTTTAAAATTGTTTTACCGTGCCGTTTAATTACTATTAAGGGTCAAAGTTAAGTTTAAACATGGGCTCTTATGGGAATTCTTAAAAAGTTAATAACTTTTGACCCAAATTTACGATTTTTAAATATTTATTCTTAAATTAAAGGTTTTTTTGTAAGGAATAACATATTAAATAAAAAATAAAAAAAATGTTTTAAGAAACGCTTTTCTTTAGTTACGAGTGACTAAAATTAAAAATATTATAAAAAAATCAACTAAAAAGCAAAAAATAAAAAAAAATTGAAAAAATCTAACACATCCGTCAGAGAAAAGCGTATTCATCGAATAAACGGTTTTCGCCCCACGCTTTTCTTTAACGAATGTGTTAGATTTTTTCAATTTTTTTTTATTTTTTGCTTTTTAGTTGATTTTTTTATAATATTTTTAATTTTAGTCACTCGTAACTAAAGAAAAGCGTTTCTTAAAAATTTTCTTTTTCATATTTTTTTTATTTTTTACTTTTTAGTCTTACACTTTTCAAACATTAAAATATATCGTCATGTTTATTAAAATATGTATAAAACATATGATGTACTAACATGAAAAGTAGTAGAAATCGGCAAAAAATTTGAAACTTTATTGTTTATTAATGAAGCATAACGTAAACAATTAACGTAAAAAGTGAAATTATGTATTGTTCATATCATTAGCTATATAATCCGTAAAAGTTTCAAGTTTTTACATTGTAAAAAACAAGAGAATTTAAGCGTTTTCCATTAAAATCGTTTTTTATTTAAACAATTAATAAACATGAAAAAATTGTTTTTATTGACTATTCGTGTATTGTTCCCGCGAATGCATATGTCTGCAAATTTTCATTTATTTGCATTGAAGAAAAGGCAGTCAAATTAACGTCTAAAGATTTGACGCAAACTATTGAACTAAATAAAAGCGTTTAAAAATGAGGATTGTTTACCGTACCATTTATTTTTAATTTATTTATTATAATTAATTCCGTAATTCATTTTTATAAAGTATTCAATACTGAAACATATATGATTTGAGTATTCTGTTATAAATGCATTGTTACCAACTTTCGCTTGCATATAAGTTTCCCCCCTTTCCTCTGAGAGACATACCCCGCAACGAAGGTGTAGAACGTCGTTAAATAAAGGGCTGTTCAAATAAGTTTTGTGATTCGATAAGAGAGGGCATTGCTACTAGACTATTTTTTTATGTTGGTACACTCTTCATATGAATGTATGTAAAGTTTTGTTTCAATCTGTCAATCCCTTCTTTGTTTACAAGCCATTTAGTATCAACGTGTCACAGTATTTTTTACAATAGAAAAAAATCTAGTATTGTGCAGTGATTGAATTTTTATTTTTGGAAAGTATAAAAGCAAAAGAAATTTATGAACGAATGTTGAAAAGTGCACAAGAACTCTTCGCCTTCAATAAGCACAGTAGAAAGATGAGTTGCTGAATTTAAACGAGGTCGTACAAGCCTTGAAGATGATCCACGTCAAGGACGTACAAAAACAGCAAAAACGCCAGAAATCATAGAAAGAATATAGGATATCTTATTGAAAAATCGTCGAGTGACTGAAGGAGATGTAGTAGAAGCCCTAGGCATGTCATTGGGCAGTGTAAGCAATATTTTGACTGAAGTATTGGGTTTCAGAAAGCTGTGGTCACCGTGGGTGTCGCATTCGCTAACAATGGACCAAAAACATATTCGAATGCGACTTTCTAAGCAACATTTAGAGCATTTTCGAAAGGATAAAGTAGATTTTGTGCATCTATTTATCACTATGAATTAGACTTGGGTCTATCGCCTGGTTCTTCGGTTTCGAAACGGTTTCTGTCCAGGTTTCTGTTAGCATCAGTTTTTGAGATGCGAAAGGAATTTTTTTGTGAATTACTTACAAACTGGTAAAACAAAAATTCTGAATTTCATTGTGACCTTTTAGGCCAGATCAAGGAAAAAATTTGTGAAAAAGATCCGGTTTGCAGAAGAAAAAATTTCTTTTTCATCCGGACAATGCACCGTGTCATATGAGCATTTTGACATTTGCTAAAATCCATATTAAAGTTCGAATTCTTGGAGAATCCACTGTATTTACAAGATTTGGCTCTAGCGCCTTCCATCTGTTTCAATACCTTAAAAAATTGATGCGTGGAAAGCGTTTTTCTTGGCCCTACCCAATTCTCACTTCAACGATGGAATTGTTAAATTTTAGTCAAGTTGACACGAGAAGAACGCCGTTTGTTTTTGTTTTTTGTTGTTCAAAAATACCTATTTATGAAATGCCATTGTTAACGTTACTGCATTGTTAATTTTCAGATGCCTTTGTCCAGAATGCGGTAAAGAGGTTCATTCGGAAGCATACCTCAAGGTTCATCTTTTGAGCCATACTGGAGAGAAACCATTTAGCTGCAATTTATGTGATAAAAAATTCACTGTTAACGCCACGTTGCAACATCATCTAAACATACACAAGTAAGTTGTAAATCTGACAAATGGATACTGCTTGACAGCTGTCAAAGTGGCTATCATCAAAAAAGTATTGCCAACTTAAAATTTGGTACCCGTAGGAACACTAATAGGAACAGTTCTGTTATTTGTATCATTCTCAACTTCCAATATCCTACATTTATGTTCTCCATTTGTGTTTGCATTTTTTTATGACGTCATCTAGTACTAGGTTAAAGAGTAGTGGGCTCAGGACACAACCCTGTTTTAATCCAATGTTGCTGTTGAATATTTTTGATTTTTATTTCTTGTCCTTACATAGCTTTTCGTTTTTTCGTATAAACTCTGGATACATCCTATTAGATCTTGTTAAATTTTTCTTTTCTCTAGTATTTTACAAATATCTTCTCTTTTAATTCTGTCGAAAGCTTTTTCCAGATTTATCAAACATGCATGTATTTATTTTTCTGTTTTAAGAGCCTTTTCTACTATTTTTCTTATTATGAAAATCTGATCGTTCGTCCCTCTTTCTTTTCGGAAACCACTCTGGCTCTCCTCAAAGGTGTTTTTTAGGTTTTCTCTCAGCCTGTTTTCCAGTATACTAGCATACAGTTTTCCTATAGTGCTTCCAAATGTTATTCCTCTATAGTTTGAGCATTCATTGCTATCTCATTGTTTATACAATGGTGTTATAATGCCTATCTGCCAATCTGAAACTTTCTTTTCTTTCTTAGCTTGGTTCATGATATTTAGTAGTTCTTATTGTCTTTCTTCATTCATGTATGTGACCATTTCTGCAGTTATATCGTCATGTCCGGGTGCTTTGCCCATCTTGATTTTGTTGGTTGCGTTTGTTAATTATTTTTTTTTTTGTTCTATTTTCTATCTAATCCTGTTGCTCTTGTGGGGTGTGTTGATTTTTATTTTGTTCTACCTTATTTCCTTCTTTGTTCCACTTCCAGGAGTTCTTCAAAATATTCTCTCCACCTCTTCATTATCTCATTCTCTTCTGTAAGTATGGTTCCATTCTTATCCTCCACGTTTCCAATGTATTTAGTTTTGGTTTTCTCATGCTCTTTCTCTCTCTCTCTCTCTCTCTCTCTCTCTCTCTCTCTCTCTCTTTCTCACATGGATATAATTAACGTATATAAAGGGTGATTCTTTGGGAGTTTATTAGGTGTTTTAGAGAAACTTGACCCAATTAATATCTGTAAATTAGTCTAATTCCATTTTTTTGAGGGTTCTATACAATTTATTATTATACACGTCTTGTTTTAAGTACAGTTGTATATTGTTTTTCAGGGGTGTCAAGCCATTCGAATGCACACAATGTACTAAAGCCTTCAGAACAAACCATTCGTTGAAGATCCACGAGATGATGCACGCCGGGGAACGACCGTATAAATGCAGCACCTGTGACAAAGGATTCGTGAGAAGGAGCCATTTAAAGAGGCATATAAGACTTCATTGAACGATGCCTGCGATGGCATCCGAATTGTACAGATAAATAAATTGATGTAGTTGCGAGATAGTAACTTAAGAAAGTTCTTGATAGATTCGACACACTTACAATGCAATAATACATGTAACAAATATTTCGTTGTTGAGGTATAGTCAATTTTGTTGTAGTTTCTACAACGATAAATAATTAGAAGCCCTTTAAACCGAAGCAATTTCAGCAACAAATTTATTTTAAGCATTTTTATGCTGGGAATAATCGAATCGCTCGTTTAAAAACATTAAAACTTTAAACCACTACAAATTTTCACCGTTCCTTGTCCATGGGCTAACATACACACATCCTTTTTACCAAGTGATATCTTTACGGGTTCGAAAAATTCTGTATAAGATGAGAAATATTGCTTATCTGTAGTGATATGATTTGTGGCTCCACTGTCACAATACCATTTCCAGCTTCAATACAATTATTGTTAGATGAGGCACTTAGAACAACAGACAAAAAAGCAGTATCATTACTTTTATTCTCATCTAAATTCTCAGCAGATTTTTTTAATGGGCACTCTCTCGCCCAATGGCCCAATTTCTTGCATTTATGACATGGAAATTTTTCTTTTGCACGATGTACATTTTTCTTTGATTTCGTAGTAGTAGTACTTTGGCTCTGTTTGCTTTTTTCGGTCGGGATATTGCGTGCAACAAACGCAAAAGATTCTATGGCACTTTGGTCACGTAATTCAATGGCACACAATTTCTTAATCAATAAATTCAAAGTTTCATTCTTTTTGATGATATCGTGTCCCACAAATCTTTGAAATTATTAAAGTCCTTACCCAAAGTTGATAAGATCTGACCATTTAACATTCTTTCGGATAAAACATTTTCATCATGCTTTTGCAATTCATCATTCAAATCTACAAACAGTTTCTGTAACTTCGCAACATGTGTACTAATATCTTCTTTTTCATCACGCTGGACTCTAAAAAAGGCTTCAATTAACATGTTTAACCGTTGCGTACTGCTACGTTGAAATCGCGCACGTAATTTGTCCCATATTTCACTAGCGTGAGTACACGTCAACAGGAGCTCGGCAACAGTTCTTCCTGGCGTACCTGCTAACAAACTTGCCGCTTTTGCATCGTCTTTTAACCATTGTTGATGCTTCTCTACTCCCAATGAAGTTGAATTTTTACTAACCTCTGGACACTTACACATACCGTTCACAATTTCTTCAAGTGCATACGCTCGTATCTTTTTGATGATATCGTGTCCCACAAATCTTTGAAATTATTAAAGTCCTTACCCAAAGTTGATAAGATCCGACCATTTAACATTCTTTCGGATAAAACATTTTCATCATGCTTTTGCAATTCATCATTCAAATCTACAAACAGTTTCTGTAACTTCGCAACATGTGTACTAATATCTTCTTTTTCATCACGCTGGACTCTAAAAAAGGCTTCAATTAACATGTTTAACCGTTGCGTACTGCTACGTTGAAATCGCGCACGTAATTTGTCCCATATTTCACTAGCGTGAGTACACGTCAACAGGAGCTCGGCAACAGTTCTTCCTGGCGTACCTGCTAACAAACTTGCCGCTTTTGCATCGTCTTTTAACCATTGTTGATGCTTCTCTACTCCCAATGAAGTTGAATTTTTACTAACCTCGGGACACTTACACATACCGTTCACAATTTCTTCAAGTGCATACGCTCGTAATAATATCGAAACGTGCCATTTCCATCTTGCCCAGCCTGGTCGCCATATTTTTTCACCTGTTCACAGTTCACACGTGATCTGGGCCCATAACCTGTTATAAAATTAAGTTAGATGAATTAACTAAATGACCCACAACAACAATTTATAATTCACTCAATTACAGGACAACAGAAAACATTTTACTTGAACATAACTGACCTTTTATTTTCATGGCATTACATTTTATTTAAACTATCTATTCTGCCATTATATAAATAACAACTATAAGTAACATCTACTTTTAACGTTGTATATTCTAACAACATCCATTATAATTTCAAGTGAGTATCGATAACCATTAAAGTAAACTGTGAACGTGAAGCATACTAATGCCCTCGGGCGATGCTGGGAATTTATTGAACTAAAAAATCAGCAGTTTACCCGTCTGAATCGCCATCATTTTGTACTCTGCAGCCGAGTATAGCGTGAAACCAAATAAAAATAGACGCTTTCGTTTTGGTTCAATTCGAGTCTCTTGCCATCCCCTGCCACGTGTTTCTAGGTTTACCCGTTATCAAGGAGACTTTGCAAAAGACTGAATTGAACCAAAACGCACCGACTCATTGATAAATATATTTAAATATACTTACCAACGTATGCCTTTAGCGACCTCTAACGAGGTAAGATGAAATAAGTGTCGATAACGATTAAATCACGATATCACAGTTTACTTTAATCGTTATCGATACTCACTTCATCTTACCTCGTTAGAGGTCGCTAAAGGCATACGTTGGTCGTTGGTAGTATATTTAAATATATTTACCAACGAGTCGGTGCGTTTTGGTTCAATTCAATCTTCTTGCAAAGCCTCTTTGATAACGAGTAAACCTAGAAACACGTGTCAGGGGATGGCAAGAGACTCGAATTGAACCAAAACGAAACCGTCTATTTATATTTCATTTATATTTTCATCGTTTTTATTGCATCTATTAATTTATACTCATTTATCTCATCAAGGATCTCACCTTTATCTATCGAATGTAGCCATAGTGGGTATTTCAATTAAGATTTATTAGTAACTCGTAATAGATCACAACTTAATTCGCAACATTGGACTTTCGAGCCGGATTTGAGCGTATTTTTTTATAAGTCGTAAGTTTTAATGATTGTTTTTTCTTCGTTATTTATCGGTTTTCTATACAGGGTGTCCCCGAAAATAGTGCGTTCTTTAAAGGTATATGTAGAAGGCACAATTTAGAGCACAAAAGTATTATAACATTTTTTTCTAAATTGATCCGTTTGACCAAAAGACGAAAATACATTTTGATATGCAAATTGAACTCTGGCAACAACGCGCAACTCAAAAATCTAAAGATTAAAAAAGTAGGTTTAAAGATCAGTTGCATCTGGTAGGTAAAATAATGTAAATATCAACCAAACCCATATCCATTAGTTTGCAGGTAGGTACCTACGATGTCAGCAACCCCAAAAATCACACCGCAAAGTAAATAAACAAGGGGTTATTAGGTTAAATTTCCACAGTCACAGCAATTTCTTCTAGGCTACGTTGCCATGTCATTCAAATTTATGAAAATAAAAATTCACCTATGGGGAGAACAATGTAATTTTTTCTTGGAAACGCTTAACTTTAGAAAAAAATGTTATAGGACTTTTTTGTTCTAAATTGTGTATTACAGTGCGGTAGAATAAGTGTTGCCCCCCCTGTTAACCTGTTTATTTTAAGAATATAAGCAAAACGCTCGGACAGGTCGATTTTTAAACTAACCATAGTATAGTATAGCATCAACGTTTCGAACTTTACGCGATCCCTCTTCAGGTGACAGCCATAACTTTGATTTTTTTAAATGGGAAAGTACATCATGTGACACCTCATTTAAAAGCTTTTAAAATACTGATTTCAAAAATGTATGATACTTTAATCCTGTTTGAGAGCGTAGGCGCAAAATTTCGGTCGAATTCTTTCTAATTGCAATCATTTTTTTCGAATCCTGAAAAAACTAATAAATATTTTTGAAAAATTTAAACGCAGAATGAAATATTACAGTATTCTCGATGGTCCAAAGTCCCTGAGAACTCCTATAATGTTTATTTTAATAAGTCACAGTGGTGAAAAAAAGAGAAAATTTAGTGTGATTTTTAACTTCAAATATATCATTCAAAGAAACTTTTTGTTTATTCTAAGGGACTGTCAGCCCTCGGTAATAATATAATCTTTCATTCTGCGTTTAAATTTTTCAAAAATACTTATTAGTTTTCTCAGAATTCGAAAAAAATAAATGCGTTTAAAACGTGTTCGACCGAAATTTTGCGCCTACGATCTTAAAAAGGATTAAAGTATTATACATTTTTGAAATCAGTATTTCAAAAGCTGTTAAATGAGGTGTCACATGATGTACTTTACCATTTAAAAAAAAATCAAAGTTATGGCTGTCACCTGAAGAGGGATCGCGTAAAGTTCGAAACGTTGATGCTATAATATACTGTGGTTAGTTTAAAAATCGACCTCTCCGAGCGTTTTGCTTATATTCTTAAAATAAACAAGTTAACAGGGGGGGGGGGCAACACTTATTCCACCGCACTGTATATCCATACCTTAAAGGAACGCACTATTTTCGGGGACACCCTGTATTTTATAGAGGTTTTTCGTGGAAAAAAGTGTATTTCGTAAAAAAAATACTTACGTCGTTTTTCAAATGAGCGATTAGATTATATTTTTCGGTTTTCAAAAGCGTAACAAAAATTATTTAATATGAAGAGATGCTAGATCTTGCTGTGCATTAAAATATGACGATTCTTTTGTAAAATGCGTCTTGTGGTAATAGATAAATTTATTACTTGAACAATAAAACTTTATTGGTATGGTCTTTTTGTTTTTTAACCCACTGCAAACTAAGAAAAATCCTGGAAGGTGGTAACAAAATTTTTTTGCTTAGTAACAAAATTAATAGTAACATTCACCCACCTCACTCCCCCTTATAAGGTCACGCCCCCAATACAGTTTTCTTTAAAACTCACTCTTACAAATAACATTTCTACATAATCAAAACACAACCCACAATCAGAAATTTCCTAACGGTAGTTTTAAAATTATTTCAACTTTCATACGGCATATTTTCAAAAAAAAAATTAGTAAAAAAAATAATTTACTACTTATTTAACACATTGCGTGCCACGTCGCTCATATATGAGAGACACAGATGTTTTGCCAGGGGCCACGTCGCTCATTTTTGATATACACGTATGCCTAACTTTCATGACCGTGGATATCAATGGCCCCTGAGGGTAGTAGCCCGATTAAAGCGTAGCACGCAATGTGTTAAAGTAGGTACCATTGAAAAATAGTTCGCTAATGTCATCTTTAATTTCTGGACAGTTAGGACTGTTTCCAAAGATGCCATAAATATGTGCTTTTATTTTAATACACAGTTTTATGTAATATAAACAAACCTATAATATTTTTATTGTTTTCACCCAATTCTGAAAAAATGTGAAAACGTTGAATTATCCACGTCCGTCAGTCCATCCGTCTGTCCGTCCGTCTGTCTGTCCGTCCGTAAACACAACTCCTCCGTCATTATACCAGCTGGAATAATAAATGAGGTGTGTAATGAAAGCTTATGACCCAAGGATGGTAAGGTGATAAATTTCAACTAGGAATTTTCGGTTTCATGACTGTCTGTCCCTTTGTCCGCGAATATAACTCATCCGTTATTAATACAGGCTTATTGGGACCGTGCAAGTTCGGAAGAGCCACACCTGGTTTCATAGCCCAGCAACATTTTTAGCACTTTTAATTATATTGGTCAATTATATTAGTCCTGGTTACTGGATAATTGTCAAGGCCATAGCCCAAAAAAAGAATTAGTTGAAAAAGTAAGATTTAGGTTATAGCGATACGCTTTAATTACTATTTTCGCTAATTTTAGTTTTAATATTTTTTTCTCAAAAGCGAAACAACTTAGTCATTCGAAATTCACATTAAATTAAATACAAAAATGTTAAGAGTGACATGGCTTTACTCTGTCAACATCTGTTTTCTCACCCACATAAATTAGTTATCATATCAGACCATTATGTCAACAACTCACTTAATGCATCGAAATTGTTTTCTTAAAACTGCGAAAGTGTACGCCAGACCTAGTGATTTATTGACAGCTGGTCAAAGTAAAAGAAACACAAACATATTTATCGTTTGTGGTTTTTTTCTTCAGTCACAGCTTGACAGGCATACGTATCGGGTCACACCCCTTGGCCGTCGCTAACATCGACCTTTCCTTCCGAGTGTCTTAAGCGAAACACATTTTTGTTACAATAAATAAAATATTTATCGTTCTTTTTATTACATTCATTTCAATTAAATTCCAGCAGCACACACCCACCGGAATAAGGTTATGTTATTAAAAGGTAAACATTGCAGGTATGTAGTAAATAAAATTAGTTATTAAAATACAGACTACAAGGAAAATACAATTAATTAAATTCACTTTAATAACTGCATATCATATCAATATTGTGGAGCAACATATAATTTTTACAATTTATAACACAGCATTTGCAAAATCCAATTTTCTTCAATGACAGAAATATACGTCAATTTGACAATATTATTTAAAAAATACGTTAACAAAGTTGCAAGATTTCTCCGTTGCTCGCGCAGGATCGTTTCTCGTGTCCCCTCCCAAGTACTTGCACACAGCGAATAAGGCTTATAAGTCAGGGATGGGCAAATACTTTTAAGCGCGGGCCAAAATGAAATTTTTAAAATGTCTCCCGGGCCGGAGGACTATACCCAGTATGTACGCTAATGTTTTTGGTGGAGGTTTTTCTCTGCCCAAGAAAGTTTTTTGACAAAAATACTATAAGTATCATTTTAAAACATTTGGAGAAAGGGAGCGTTCAAGTATTACGTAACGCAGTTTGGGGGGAGGGGGGTCTTGCAAAACGTTACAGCGCGTTACATGGGGGGAGGGGGGTTCGAACAGCGCGTTACGTAACATTCTTTTTTAAAAAATTAGTAAATCCTTTATAAAAGGTATATATTTTAAGGTAAATATATACCTTTTATAAAGGATTTACTATTTTTTGTATTACATGGTATACAGCCAACTACAGGAAAACTTTTTCCTTGCGGATTCTTTTTTAACTTAAATGAAAAAAAACTACGGAATTTCATTTATGTTTTACATAGACCCCTGAATTGTTTTATGTTGCACTCTCACGCTCCTTTCATGTTCCGACAAGAGGACAATACATAATAGTACGTTTTCAAGTGAAAAAATCTTAAAATTTGTAACACAGATGAAGCACAGTAACATTTGTTTCCAATAATTAGATGGACCTGTCTCCACAACAAAAGATTAAAAGATACAGATGTTATTTAAGAGGTTGCAGAAGGGAACTACATGTTCATAAATCTTGTATGTTTTCTGAAATCGTTTTCTGCAGTAGGTATTCATAAATGTTTTAAATACCCAAATTTTCAAATTATTTAAAAATGTCTTTAAATAAAAAGCATTAAATACAAAACCCACTATATTGATGCTTAGTTTAGAAAATTGATAGATATTTAAAAAAATAGTACCCTTATTTAAAGTGTGATTTCAAAATTTCTAAAATTTCAAGTGAATTTCAAAATTTCACCTTGCATTATTCATAATAGACCCTACATAATACACATTTTTGAGATGACGTTGTTAAGCAGCTTCTAAAAATAAAAATATACAGGGTGTTTAATTAAAATTAAAGATAATGGACTATGCTAGACTTGAATGAATCAACCTGTATATTCAAATTTATGTTTAAATAGTCCATAGTTGAATTTACAAGTTGACGTGTCCTAGCGTTTTTATAATTTTCTAAAATAATGACACATGACAAAAATAATTTTATTCCATAAGTGGTTTCCATACATTATAATTTTAAATGATCACCCTGTATTATTCATAAAGACCATAAATTCAGATTGTTAAGCAGCTTGTAAACATATAAAAATATACAGGGTGTTAAAAAATAAAGGTTGTGGACTACGGTAGTCTTGCATAAATCCCCTGTACATTTAAATTTATGTTTAAAAAGCACACATTTTTATATATCAAAATCTACGGGTTTCAGCGTTTTTTAAAATTGATTAAAACATGGACAGAAATAATTTTATTCCAGAAGCGCCTTCTTACATATACAAAGTGTTTCAGAAAAAGGTAACACGATCTCTAAGATAGGTGAAAAACTGAAAAATAATTGGGGTTTGCTTAGTATAAAATTTTTGTAACGGCATGCGTTTTCACGATATAGGGCGTTGAAGAACAAAAATTTTACACATTTTTTTCACTATTTTTCCGAAACTACTGGCAACATCGTATATTATTTGTTATACAAAAATTTTTACTAAGCAAAATAAAATATTGAAATAATAAATATGTTATTTTATTTTAAGTTTTTATTAAAGAAGATCAAATAGAAGAATGCATGAGAAGAACAATAAAGGATGAAGCCAAAAATGTATGTAAGGATGGGGCCAAGCCGGGAAAATGTAAATGTAAAATTAGTAATAAAAGATTATTATTCTAAGTTTTGGACATATTTCATGTCATGGGACATGAAATTACGATTGGCAGGGATAACCAGACACATGAACTAAAAAGAAGAATCGTTCTTAAGTGGGCAGCATTTGGAAAACTGAGAGAAACTTTTAAGAGTGAGTTGCTCAAATGCCTAAAGAGAAAGGTATTTGATCAGTGCGTCCTCCCAGTCTTGACGTACGGATCAGAAACACTTACCTTACCTAAAGCCTCGGCTACCAAACTAAGAGTAACGCAGAGAAGAATGGAGCGGTCAATGTTAGGAATAACTCTGCGAGACAAAATCAGAAACGAAGAAATCAGGAGAAGACAAAGGTGACAGCTAACTTGAAGTGGAGATGGGCAGGACACATAGCGATAATGTCACATGGGCGATGGACAAAAAGGTTATTGGAATGGAGGCCAAGAGAAGACAAGAGAAGCGCCGGTTGACCGCCTACAAGATGGACAGACGACGAAAGAAAGCTAAATAAAAGCTGGATGAGAGCGGCGCAGGATAGACGTGGTTGGAAATGAGGGGAGGAGGCCTATGTTCAGCAGTGGACTTTTGAGGCTGGATGATGATTGTAAGTTTTTATTATTACCTCAAATGCGATTAAAATAATAATTCCGCTACTTTTCGCAACCTAGTTTTCCATTTAGGTTCAAATGGTGACTTGGGTGTTACGTAACGTTTAGGTAGGGGGAGGGGGGTACATAAAAACGTTACGGTGCGTTACCTGGGGGAGGGGGGGGTCAAAAATCTTCAAAAATTGCGTTACGTAATACTTGAACGGTCCCAAAGACAGTTGACTGTTAATAATAATAAATTGTCTTTCTGGTGTGTACATGCGAACAATTTGTTCCCAGTAAAATTACGAAATTTTTAATATGGTCCATTATATTAAGCCATGACAAGGATCCAGATAAAAAATGAACTTTAGAAATTCGATCAAGAATAGAGTAATCAAGAGCAGCCTCTTTTGAAGATCAGGAAATTTTTGAGTAACCAAATATTCAATTTGCAAATCCGATATCAGATGGTAAAATTTTATGTCAAGTCAACCATCATAGACGAAATTCAAAGGAGACAACTGATCTTATATTGTCATGTACGACAGGCTGCCAAAACAAATTTTAAAATAGACGCCAAGGAAAAGAAGGAAGAAAGGAACGCCGAAACAATCCTGGCTAGACGGCATTCAGAAGTCAATATCGGAAAGGAATCTTCACCCTGACGAATGCGATGGACGAAGCTGGAAACTGGCAACCGGAAGGCGGAGAACACTATAAAAATGCGGGATAATAATAAAAATGTTATGTCCACTCTATTCTTCTTTATTGGATTGTTAATGCTGACATAATGAAAAAGCTGCAAGCTCTTGAGATGTGACTTTTTAGGGGAATTTTAAAAATACCATGGAGCGATCATATTACCAACGAAATGGTGTTGCACAGAATGGAAAAGGAAAATAGAACTTTTGACCATCATTAAAAGGAGAAAGACAGCAATGAGAAAGGACACATGCTTAGAAATGATAACGTAAGTTGTAAGTTGTTGCAGCAGCTGATTATGAAGGGTAAAATCGAAGAAAAAGGGGTCCTGGTAGACAACAAATACCCTGACCAAAAATATTCGCAACTGGACCGGGTTAAACACACAGACGCTATTAAGAAAAGCAGAAGATAGATATTCATTATTTATACGAACTCTGCGAACACTAATACTGTTCTTTTCTGAAAAATTGCATAAAAGAGATTAAGAGCGTAGGCGCAAAATTTCGGACCAATGCTTTTTAAATGCATTCATTTTTTTCGAATCCTGAGAAAACTAATAAATATTTTTGAAAAATTACATTATTACCGAGGGCCGGAAGTAAACAAGAAGTTTCTTTGAATGATATATTTGAAATTAAAAATCATACTAAATTTTCTCTTTTTTTTTTCACCTCTGTGATAAACATTATAGAAGTTTTCAGGGACTTTCGGCCCTCAGTAATAATGTAATATTTCATTCTGCGTTCAAATTTTTCAAAAATACTTATTAGTTTTCTCAGGATTCAAAAAAAAATAAATGCATTTAAATAGCATTGCGCCTACGCTCCTAAAAAAATTGCTTGCGGGATTTCTCAATGGGCCGGATAAAGTAATCAAAAGGGCCGGATCCGGCCCGCGGGCCGGCTTTTGCCCACCCATAAGGATGGTATTAAAGATAAAAAATGTGGTCTTGGACTTCCGGTTTACAGTTGCAAAAGTACCATATTATAGTCGCAGAAATAGTACATGTAGTCCAGAGAAATAAGAGTTTTCTCGTGACACATCCCCCTCCAGGCCGAATCCAAATTTTTTGAGTAGTATGGACATCTATATTATGAACCTATATGTTTCCTGCAGCCGATTTTAATGATATACATAGTTATAAACAAATGAAGATCGGAAAACGGTAAATTATCGCTTTTTTCGTCTATTACCAAAAAGTTAAGCACTTTAAACAAATTTGAGAGTAATAAACTCATAAATCGTATAAAAAATTTCAATATGGCATTCGCTGAATATGTCCATCCTTATTGGTTGCTTAGAAAATTGCAAAATAAATCATAAATTTTGAGTTTTTATAAATATTCATAACTTAGGTAAAAATTAACTTAGAATCTTCTTATTACACGGAACGCCGAAACTTCTTGTACTTAAATTATATTTTAAATTTCAGAGCAATTGGTCAAATAGTTTAAAAGTTATTTAATTTGTTTATCCCAAATTTATTTTTTTTGCAACACTATGTCAGAAAATTACAAGGTTACAATAATACTTCAGACAGTTTATGAAAGAAGAACATTTATACTATTACCTTAATTAAAAATAAATGACAAAAAATAATTTTAAACAGTGTAAAATTATTTTGCAAAAACATGTCGATTTTTTGCTTATTTATAAACAATTAGAATAACTTTTTAACCGTTACCCGTAGAAAAATTATTTTTTCACATTTAGAAAGACTGAATTTTTATACACATTTAGAAAGAAAAACAACTGTTCTAGGACATTTAGGGACAAAGTTAGCCCCCCCCCCCCCATTTTTTTAATTCACATGTTTTTGCAAAATTATTTTGCAATATTTATAATTATTTTTTGTAATTTTTTTTAAATTAAATAAATACTGTAAATTTTCTTCTTTCATAAACTATCCAAAATGTTACTGTAACTTCATCATTTTCTGACTTACAGTGTAGCAAAACAAGAATGTGTGTGTACTTTGTACGCACGTAAGAAGTTATACTTCTACTACAATATTATGTGATTTTTAAGACAATACCAAAAATTTTAAAAAATAAAAGAATAAAACGCACACAAACACATTAAAAAATGCCACAAAGAAAAAATGATTTCTGAACGATAAAATTGTTGGCAAAAATTTTAAATACGCATTTGCTGAAAAAAAAATTATATAACAAATATACTTACAATCATAATATGCATAAAAAAAATAAAAAATAAAACCTGCATCGGGAATTGAACCCTTGAATTTCGTGCCGCTTTGACTCGTAATCGAAGCGTAGACTCACTCGTCCAATCGCACATTATTTATCATGTGGAAAAATGCGGTAACTGAACGATTTACTGTTTGACAATTGTTTTGAAAATTATGTAGTTTAAATTTTGTGGAAGAAAATATAAAAAAATAACAAAACAGTAAGAAAACAATATATTAGATGAAGATTGGTAGAACTTTTGTTGGTAATCAAATTAAGTATGCAAATCAAAGCATTACATACCTACTAGATAAATAAATCTACGCCAAAAAATCATAATTTAAAAATAAAAATCGAACCTAATTTGGGATTTTTCTCTAAAATCCGCATTCTTGAGAAAATAAATGTATGTATTTCAACCTAATCCAAATGTATAATTACAATATGATTATAATAAAAACTACCTACTTACCAAATTAGAATGAGTTTTCCTTGTCCAAAATAGTCCAAAAATATAGGTATATGAAAACTATTTAAAAAGGCAGTATAACTATTAACTAATTTTTGTTTGTTGTTTCTTTTCACACAAATTTTAAAACGCAACAACCATAAATAATCTAACTACAGCTGTGCCACAGCCGCCATATTGAATAATTTTTGACATGTCATTTGAACATCCACTCAGAACAAAGTTATAATGCGCATGCGCCCGGTCGCTAGGTTTTCCCATATAAAAATTTACCCTCTATCGCCGGTAAAGAAGTATAACTTCAAAAAATTAATTTTGGATAAACAAATTAAATAACTTTTAAACTATTTGACCAATTGCTTTGAAATTTAGGTTATGATTTAAGCACCACAAGTCTCAGCATTCCGTGTAATAAGAAGGTTCTAAGTTAATTTTTACATAAGTTATGAATATTTATAAAAACTCAAAATTTATGATTTATTTGGCAATTTTCTAAGCAACCAATAAGGATAGACATATTCAGCGAACGCCATATTGAAGTTTTTTATACGGTTTATGAGTTTATTACTCTCAAATTTGTTTAAAATGCCCAATTTTTTAGTAATAAACGAATAAAGCGAAAATTTACCGTTTTTTGATCTTCATTTGTTTATAACTATGTTTGTCATCAAAATCGGCTGCAGGAAACATATAGGTTATTATTGTAGATGACCATATTACTCGAAAAATTTGGTTTTGGCCTGGAGGGGGTTGTGTCACCAACACGATATTTTTTCCCTTATTTCTCTGAACTAATGTGGACATATCAATCGAAGCGTATTGAAAAGTCGAGCTTGAATCTTTAGTTCCGATGTTTAGGTCATTTCCGTTTAAACAGTTATGATCGAATGTTTAGTAAAAATGACCCAAAATATAATAAAATCTCATATCAATCGACGCAAAGTTACACGAAGAGTTTAAATATCGACTTCCGGCTCTACTTGCGGCCACTTTGGGTGAAAATTTAGGACTTACGAATTACGAAGTCCAATTAGTTGTTTTATATAAAAATTTATCAATATGGCCAAAAGAAAAATAATTATTCAATGTGAGAGTAAAAGGATCGTCGACAGAGTATGAGAAAAACTTGGTATAATGATTAAGAGGGAGAATACAGCAGTGATCATTATCGTGAAAACCAAAAATTACTTAGGTCTCCGAGCAAAACAGGGAAGGATAAAGAAATGAAAGATTGATAGCAGAATTTCTTAATAATGAAGTTAAAGCTATAAGAATGGAGCAAAAAATTTTCACACAAAATTTATGTCCCAAAAAAGGAAAATATATGGAATTTAAAAAGTCTTATCTTCTGGAAGAATAGTTTGAGAAGGTGTACAAGACAGAGTAAAGGATGTGTCAAAATTTGTGTCAGTAAAACTGAATGTAAACATTACGATAAATTAAATTCAAAGAATAACCGTTTAGCATGGCAAACCTCCAATTACTATAATGAAAGTAATTCTATGGAAGATAAGGAAATCGCCATAAAAAATAAAAGACAAAGAGGTCAAAGTTTCATACCAAAAAGTCAGTATAGACAAAGAACGGTGGACATGGAATCTTAACAATGAAGAACTGGAAAAAATGGAAAAATTCAATGTCGTATTACTTTAAATTTCATTCCATTATTATCAGAGTAAAATACCCATAAATATAAAGGCATCCGTGTTTTTGCCAAACAGTATTTTTAAAATACAAAAACGAATCGATCATTTTAGATTTTACTTTTTTAATTAAAAAAATATTACATATTTTTTTGTCTTAGCTAACACTTGTATTTTCGTTGGTTTCTTTTGGCAATGCTGAATCACGAAGAATATCCACAATGTGCCACATTGATCCATTCGTAGGCCTTTTTGGTATTTCCAGAATTTGTGTAAATAGGTTATACAAATCAACAGATCGGAACGGTGGAACTTGATGCTGTTTCTTGATTCTTGGTCCTCTAGCCATGAAGAAAGGCCTCATAGCTTCTACGTTATTATCATAACCATGGACTCCAAACTCGGTACTATTTGTTACTAAAAAGAAGTAAAATTCAGAAGAATAAATAACGAAAAATTTTGAGCAAATAACTACTGCAGTTTTGTATAAAAACTCCTGGCTTTCCCCTAACCACCTAAAGAGGAGAAGTCATATCCTAACCCAAGCTTCCTACCAAGTATGTACCTACTCGTAAATCCTCCAATCCTCAGGTGTAAATCAAACGCATAAAAAAATTATTGGGGAAGACAAGGGAAAACCATCCCAAATAAATTTCTCTCCATGCTCCATGTTAACTTAATGATGCAAAAAAGGGACATTTTTGGGACATCTGAACATGAGGTTAGGAAACCAAAATCTGGCAATGGAGTAGGTACCTACCTACATACAAAATGAGACTGAGCCATCACACGAAGTTATTGCAACGTAAGACATATAACAGCCCCCTTAAAGATTTCTAAGAGTACAAATTAGAATATGTATACCTATTAGTCCATGTGGTGAGACCGCTCCCGTCTGAAAAAAATTTCTGATTGGGTTTCTTTGTCGATTTCTATTCAAAAATGTCCCCTTTAAACAAATCTGAAGGGTGCCGGGTGGATTTTTTGGACAGAAATTGTTTAAATAATGTTTTTACACAAATACAAAAGATCACCTTTTTATGACCCGAAAAATATTTTTTAGGTTTTTTGGGTCATTCTAAACAAGAACGGTATCTCATGATTTTTCTCAAAAATTGATAGTTTTCGAGTTATAGGCGATTTAAAATCTGAAAATGCGAAAATACGCATTTTTAAGGCTTAAAAACTTATATTTAAAAAATTTGTATTTTTGAGGTTGCCAAGTACATAAATTGTAATTTAAACATTCACTTTCCAGATTATGAAGAAAAAGATATCGGGTCTAACCTTAATTTAGACCGCCGTTTTTTAATTGTTAATTATGCGTGTCCATCCGATTTTTTTGCCCGTGCGGCGCTCTCTATTTCAAAAATCTCCTATTCATATTTTCCTCCTAAAATATATTTTTTATGTTCTTTGGGACATTCTAAATAAAATGTGTTTTTTGTTATTTTTCGAAAAAGTTATTATAATAGGTAGTTTTAAGGTTAAGCGATTTAAAATTCGAAAAATGCGAAAATACGCATTTTCGGATTTTAAATCGCTTATAACTCTAAAACTATTAACTTTTGAGAAAAATAACAACAAACATATTTTATTTAGAATGTCCCAAAGAATCTAAAAAATATATTTTTCGGGTGAAAATAGGAGATTTTTAAAAATAGTGCGTGCCGCACCGGCAAAAATATCGGATGGACACGCATAATCAACAATTAAATAACAACGGTGTAAATTGGAGTTAGACCCGCTGCAGAATCTTGAAAATTAATGTTTAAACTACAATTTAAGTACTTCGCAACCTCAAAAATACTAATTTAAATATGAGTTTTTAAGCCTTGAAAATGCATATTTTCGCATTATTCAGATTTAAAATCGCCTATAACTCGAAAACTACCAATTTTTTAGAAAAATCACAAGATACCTTTCTTATTTAGAATTACCCAAAAAACCTAAAAAAAATATTTTTCGGGTCAAAAAAGGTGATCTTTGGTATTTGTTTAAACAATTTGTGCCCAAAAATTCCCACCGGCACCCTTCAGATTTGTTTAAAGGGGACATTTTTAAATAGGAATCCACAAAGAAACCGAGTCAGAAATTTTTTTAGACGGGAGCGGTCTCACCACATATACTATATAGATAGAACGTTAAAAATTTCTATGCAACAGGAAAACTCAGTAGACAGAAAAACTTAGATTAGCTCAAGACAGAGAGAGAATTTTGACATGTTAAACGCCAATGTCAAGGGTACTTGCTATAAGGATGCAAAGAAGTCTAAGTATCTCTCGTACATTGTTCTATCCAGTATGGAACCGTTGATTGATGTATTGGGGATATTAATCCACATTAATATATTAACACATATTAATATTTCAATCAACGATGGAACTGATAATGGACGGCAGGATCCCGCACTATGAGGCGGTTAAATATTGTCGTTTTCGGGATTCAAATATTTCATTCTCCAACATTCTAGGCAGTTCTGTCCCCCCACCCACTCTTCTATGTTCTGTCCTTACTGTGTTTATTTACAACCGAATACTGTCGTAAAATGAGACTGTGAACCTTTGTGACTGCGTAAATGAGATTTGAAGTCCTTGATTCCTAGATATAACATTATCATCTGCATATTTAATTTTAGTCACGAAGCTACTATTCACGTTTATACCTTTTTACTCTGAATACATGTTAAAGAGTTAGAAAAAGTATGCAGCCTCACGAAAAAATCTTCTTGATTTTTGTCTATTATTATTGCGACATCCTTAAAAAGCTCCACCTAGTTCTTGACCACTGAAATGTTTAGCTTAGATTAAAGACTTTTACGATTTTACCTTATTGATTTGTAATCATATTATCAATTTACTTTTGTACGTAAAATAGTTAAATTAAATCTCAGAAAAACTTAAATATTTTAACAGTGATTTTGTTGGCTATTTTTTTGTTTTCTTAATAAAAATTCATTAATTCTATTTCCAGTCTTTTCAGTGGTGCCATCTATTGGATAGTATCACAATTTCTAGCCGAGATCATGAGAACTGTCAACTTTGAAGATCTTCATACAAAACTTCGGTAATTCGTCAATAGATGACGAAGTGCACAAAATTTAAAAAAATGTATTAAAAAATTCCTAAAAAAGTATATATTTTATTAAAAATAACCCTTTCGGGTTACATCATAGGCGAAGCAATAAAGCAATAAAATCGGCCTAACCTCCGAAAAAAAAAAACGACAAGACGGATTCGATTTGTGAAGGCCCCAGGAAACTTTGTGACCCCTAGCCATGAGATAATATTGAAAAACTGCATACAAAAAATGCATTCTTAAAGTGCATCTCAAACAGACAATAAAAGAGATTCAGGACTCGTCAATTATCGGCGGAAATGAGTTCAATTTCTCGTCTTCTGGAGTTTTCGGCAAATTCGTTAAAAAATTAGTCAAAAATTATTACTCGGGGGGTTTTTGGGGTCACGACGAATATGACATCGGAAGTGATCTCCGAAGTACCTGGTGTCTAGGGTAAGGTCAGGTGGGGTAAGTGTGTAAAGTCAAAATATATTTTATCGCCAACCGTCACTAAAGCCATTCATTATTGTACTCATTTGACGCCATTTTCGGCAGTAAAGTAACACTTTATTGTACCGAAAGAAAAATTTTACTTTACCTGCCGCGATTAATCAAATTAACCGAGATTGAATGTAAGTGGTCGATGGCAGTAATCGATTATTTATTTGAGTGAACTTAAAATTTATTTACTTTAATTATTGAAAATATTGTACACAATGTACGTTATTATTAATTAAATTTATGCCAAAAAGTGAAATTCTGTAGTATTTTGCAATTATATTCATATAAAATTAATCAAAATTTTACCGATTTAGTAATTATTCAATATTGATAACTATCTATCGATTAAAAATCGAAAGCGGCAGGCAGAAGTCACCTGCCATCACTGTCATATTTAAAAAATTTAAATTGAAAATTGTATTTATTGTAATAAAAGTGTTAAAACGAATATCAAATTATAGTACAGTAGTGCTGCTTTGGAAATGGAAAAAATTACATGAACGCCACCTGAAATCTGCCTGAAATACGCAAGAAATCATTAAAGTCAGTTCCAGAGCTTCTCCCAGCAAAATCCATCGAAAAATACAATAGGCAATATATGACATATTTAAAGCATGGCGTGAAAAAATTGTGGTCCTATTATTCAATGTTAAAGGCAACTTTGATCACAAATAAAGACATAGATATAAGCAATTATAAAAAACTTACAGCTTTTTTGAAACAAAAAGGAAGGAATTACATTCCCAAAAAATCAAAAACCCTGCCGCAAGAAGAAGGTGCTTCTTATTAAATGCACCTGATAACGATTATTTTTAATGATGAAGGTAATCCAACAAAAATAAAATTACTATTACATATTATATTGTACGTAAAGTTCTTTTTCATATCCTTGAATCTACCATGATTTATGTATAATGTCTTTTCATTTGATGTCAATTATTTTCTTTATATTTTTTACTTGACTATTTGTTCTTTTTATACCTAATATCGGGCCGTGTCTACCAAGAGGTTGCGTAGGCTAGCGGTATGTGTATCTAGTTACGGACTTGTCAGTACTTGGTTCGAATCCCCCGTAAGGAAAACTTTTTTAATTAATATTAATGGTCATTGACATACTTAGACTATTATAAGGACTAAGTACACACACTCTTTTTTCATTAGAAGGATATAATTAAGTAAATGTTAAGTAAGTGTTAATGTTTTTTATGATTGGCGATAAAATTTTGTATGCACCACGTCAGTAAAGACTCTTTATCGAACTCGTCTGTTATTCGCCTTGCTCGCTACGCTCGCTCGGCTCATAATATCAGACTCGTTCGATAAAGAGTCACTTTACTGACTTGGTACATAAATAACTATTATGGTTATATACTAGTATCGCCATTGCTTTTATTTGACTAGAAAAGTGTCATTCTGTCTGAACCTAAGGTTAAGTACGAATTTCATGCGAGACGTGCCATTTAAAATCAATTACCATCGGCATTCTGCATTGAATTTTCAAACCTTTTTTGTACTAAGAAGGTAAGAAATAGTTTAATTTTAACGTTATAAATGAATTTTAATGCTAGATTAAAGTTTTCTAAATATTTGTTAATAGTACACACTTGCCCTTCTTAAATCTTAATCTAGCGAAGTGTGTACTATTGTTACCAGGCAAATGTGTACTAATACACACTTTCCCCCAATTACCATTATTACGTATGTATTTTAGTACATAAACATCTTTGTTCCAGAAATTGATGCTTATCGTGTTTAATAATGGGAAGGACATATATTAGAAAAACCAATAGGGCCTCATCATATTCAAAAGAGGATTTAAGACTGGCAATGGAAAAACTCAAAAGTGGAAGAATTACCGCCTATAAAGCAAGTCGAAAATATAGGATACCCAAGATGACACTTAGTTATCACATTAGAAGACTAAGGGGTCAAAAAAAGTAACACCCAAAGCAGGAGTACGGCTATTCCGTTGGAGATGGAAATTCAATTAGTAGACTGCCTCACAACCATGGAAAAGTGGGGTTGGGGTTTAAGTCGGATGGAAGTCTTAAGCATCGTAGGTAATTATGTCGCACGCAATAAACTTAAAACTCCCTTTAAAAATGGTGCGCCCGGCGAAGACTGGTTCCTAGGATTTACAAAGCGGTATGGTTTATCTATTAAAAAACCCCAGTCGGTTGAATTTTCCAGCAAAAAGTGTATGGACCCGTTTAATATTGGCGAATATTATCAGTTATTAGAGAAGACTCTAAATGACTTAGATTTAAAAGATAAACCACAATTTATTTGGAATTTGGATGAATCAGGATTTTGTCTTGACCCTTCTAACGTAAAAATTGTGGGAAAGAAGGGAACTGCTTCTTCCAGAACGGCAGCAGGAGGTGGAAGAGATAATATAACCGTTCTAATGGCCGCAAATGCAGCAGGACATAAGGCGCCCCCATTAATAGTTTTTAAAGGTAAAAATATTTGGGATGGATGGGTTGCGCCTGAAGGAAAAGATTTTCGAGGAACTACATATGCCGCCACAGCTAACGGATGGATGGAATCTGAAATATTTTTGAACTATTTTAAGAAAAGCTTCTTGAATGAAATCGATGATGCTAAATCTCTCCTTGTAATATATGACGGTCATGTATCCCATATAGAGGAACGTCTAATAGAATGCGCATTGAAAAACAATGTAACAATACTAAAGCTCTCTCCACATTCTAGTCATTTATGCTTCAACCACTCGATTTTAGTGTTTTTCGTTCGCTTAAATTACGATGGGATTCACAACTTGTCGAGTGGCAAAGGCATAACCAGGGTCAACGAATTCCCAAAAAACATTTTAGTACGTTGATTGGAAAGATATGGTCTGAAACAGATACTGAAATTATAATCAACAGGTTTAGAAAAGGTGGAATGTATCCTTTTAATTCGAATGTTATCTCAACAGACCAATATGACCCGCTGGCGTTAAAGCGATGGGAAACATACAAGAAGAGCCCTAATATGCCTCGCTTAGAAGAAGAAAACAATTGACACATAGAGGAACCATCAGTTTCTGGCACCTCGAATGAGCATACTGTATCATTTCAAGAACTCTTATTGAAACATGGTAAAACAACACCAACCTTTAGATCGAATAAAACCTAAGAGAAAAATTGCAACTGGTGCAGAAATAATAACTACTCCAGAGGTACTTAAGCGTCTACAAGAAAAAGAAACTAAGAAGCCCTCAAAGAAAAAAAAAGTTTCTGTAATTGAGTCAGAAGAATTATCATCGGAAGAAGGGGAGAAGGAAGTAATATGTGAGGATTCTGATAATGACATTGAAGAAGAGCTTAGAAAGGAAGAAGACTTGAACAACTATTTGGATCAAATAAACAAAACACTAAAACATGTGGATTGTAATAACTGGGTATTGGTGGTCTTTCCATCTAAAAAAACACTTAAACATTATATCGGCCAAATTGTCTCAGTAAATAAAGCAGATGATGAAGTGGAAATAAAGTTTACAAGAAAAGTGAGGTCGTTAGATATGTCTGCTTCCAATTCCTTTATTTGGGCAGACCCAGAGGAAAAAAGTTTTGTAGGAATTGATGACATTATACTGGTTCTTCCAGAGCCAGTGGTAACCAAAAGAGGATTACACCGATTCAGCGTCACTTTTACTAATTATAATATTCAATAAGTTGTTTTTTTACCTAGCATAGGCCATTTGTATTGAACTTTACTAAATTAAAAGTTTGTAACTTTGACAGTTTCACGATTATTTAAAATATTTAAATAGCTAACGATAGAATGAACATTCTACTTTTACACACTTATCCAGATTCCATTTCTATTGATTCATGTCTAAAAAATAAATCGTAGACACACTTACCCCATTTGAAGGGGAAAGTGTGTACTACGGACATATTAAAAAAAAAAAATTAAAATATGGTGACATCACTGCCGTGGAAAGTTATAAAATGAAGCAGTTGTAGGTAATACATATTAAAATATTATATTAAAATATTAGCTTCAAATCTTACTTGGTCTCAAAATGCGGGAGGTAAGTATACTAACTTTTAATATTTTGCTACACACTTACCCCACCTGACCTTACCTACTGTTGACCTCGTCTTCTGGAGTTTTCGGCAAATTCGTTAAAAAATTAGTCAAAAATCATTACTCGGGGTCTTTTACGTCGCTGACGACGAATATGACATCGGAAGTGATCTAAGGAGTACCTGGTACCCAGTGTACCTACTGTTTACCTCGTTTTCTGGAGTTTTTGGCAAATTCATTAAAAAATTAGTCAAAATTCATTACTCGGGGACTCGGGGGTTTTGGGGTCTCTGACGACGAATATGACATCGGAACTGATCTCCAGAGTACCTGGTGCCCAGGGTACCTACTGCTTACCTCGTCTTCTGGAGTTTTCGGCAAATTCATTAAAAAATTAGTCAAAAGTCATTAGTCACGAGATAAACAGTAGGTACCCTGGGCACCGGGTACTCCAGAGATCACTTCCGATGTCATATTCTTCGTCAACGACCCCAAAAACGACTGAATAATGGTTTTTGACTAATTTTTTAATGAATTTGCGGAAAACTCCAGAAGATGAGGTAAATAGTAGGTACCCTGGGCATCAGGTATTCCGGGGATCGCTTCCGGTGTCATATTCGTCGTTAGCGACACCAAAAACCCCCCGGAGTAATGATTTTTGACTAATTTTTTAATAAATTTTTTGCCCAAAACTCCACATGACGAGGTAAACAGTAGGTACTCTGGGAGATACTCTGGGAGGTACTTCGGAGATCACTTCCGATGTCATATTCGTCGTTAGCGACCCCAAAAACCCCCCGAGTAATGATTTTTCACTAATTTTTTAATAAATTTTTGCCCAAAACTCCACAAGACTAGGTAAACAGTAGGTACCTTGGACACTAGGTACTCCGAAAATCACTTTCGATGTCATATTCGTCGTTAGCGACCCCAAAAACCCCCCGAGTAATGATTTTTCACTAATTTTTTAATAAATTTTTGCCCAAAACTCCACAAGACTAGGTAAACAGTAGGTACCTTGGACACTAGGTACTCCGAAAATCACTTTCGATATCATATTCGTCGTCAGAGGCCACAAAAACCCCCCGAGTAATGATTTTTGACTAATTTTTTAGTGAATTTGCCAAAAACTACAAAAGACAATGTAAACAGTAGGTACCCTGGGCACCAGGTATTCCGGAGATCATTTTCTATGTCATATTCGTCGTTAGCGACCCCAAAAACCCCCCGATTAATGATTTTGACTAATTTTTAATAATTTTTTTGCAGAAAACTCTAAAAGACGAGTTAAACAATAGGTACCCTGGGCACCAGGTACACAGGAGATCACTTCCGATGTCATATTCGTCGTTAGCGACCCCAAAAACCCCAGAGTAATGATTTTTGAATAATTTTTATTGAATTTGCCGAAAACTCCACAAGATGAGGTAAAAAGTAGGTACCCTGGGCACCAGATACTCCTGAGATCACTTACGACGTCATATTCGTTTTTAGTGACCTCAAAAACCCTTAGTAACAAAATTGAATTCATTTCCGCCGATAATTGACGGGTTCTGAATTTTTTTTATTGTCTGTTTGAGATGCACTTTAAGAATGCATTTTTTGTATGCAGTTTTTCAATATTATCTCATGACTAGGGGTCACAATGTTTCCTGGCGCATTCACGAATCGAATGCAAAAAGAATGAAGATCCGTCTTGTCGTTTTTTTTTCGGTGGTTCAGTGCTTCATTGCTTCGACTATCACAGAACATTTCGGAATGACAATTCCATCTTGAGTCCTGCTACAAGGTATACCTACAAGTATACATGTTTAAAGCCACTAAAAATATATGGGTGAAAACCCCAAAACAAAACACATGACGAACCTCGTGCCCAGTGACCAGGGCCGCGTTTAGGCCAATTGATGCCCTAGGCAATCCTCTAGCAGCCGCCCTTCAAACATGTACCATTTTTGCAAAATAAAAATATTGCAGAAATTTTTATCTAAATAAGAATACACTAAAAATGGATTTAAACTACGATGTTTAAATACCGATAACAGAAAAAATTCTCATTTCAGTTCGACCACATCAGAGACTTCTTTTCAAAAAAAAATTGTTTGACAAAATCGATAAATTATTAACACGTCCTTGCGTCATACTTGATTGGAAATTATTTTTAATTCTTGACATTTTCGAAAATGACCTTTCAGCGGACACGTTAGCAATAGCAATGGCAACTGGGATGCACAAATAAATGTACAAAGCAATGTCAAAATTAGGGAAAATATCTTTCAATCCACTTAGTGCAGTCACTGAAGGTTTTCATCTATCGATTTTCATGAAAATTGGTGAGTAGTTATAGGATACCTCAATAAACAAATGTGACATGATGCCAACTTGCGCTTTTACCGTGGTGGTGGATGCCACTCCTTCTTGGTGGTGAAACATTTTTTTTAAATAATACCATAAATCGATAGAGAGACAAGTTCTAAGCAAAATTTGTTATACAAAGTTATTAATATAAATAAATACTTTTTGAGTTATTAAAGATAAGATTTTATTTTTTCGTAAAAAAATGCATGTTTTAAAGCTGTTTTTCACGTATAACTTAAAAACTATAAGTTTTTACAAAAAAGTTACTATTACCAAAATTGAAGATAATAAAAAGCTGAATACACTCCTCACTTAAAGAACTAAACTAATGTTAATTCGAAGTGTGTTATCGGTAATTGAATGTATATTTTTTTTTCAACGAGTACTCAAATCTAAGTATTCAAGCTGAAATAACGGGAAACGATGCATTTTATAAAATATATTTGTCAAGCACTTGTCAAAGTACTTCGGAATACCGGAGTACCTATCAAATGAGCTCCAGTAGAAGTTAATAGCATCACAATTAAGCAAGTTATGATGAAAATAAGAGAACCCTTTAGAACTATTTAGGAAAAAGTGAAAAATAAATCATAAGTACGCCCTTTCTTAAAAATCCTTAGAAGAATTTCTTTATATTAGCAAAAGTAATGATTTCAACAATTTTGAAGGTTTAGAATGCATATTTTTGAAAAACAGTTATAATTTAAAAAATCAGAAATTCTAAAAATTTTATTTTCTTTTGATACTCCAAAAATACTCAGTATACGTAAAAAGTGATATATGTAGAACAACATTTTAGTTTTTTCTGTATCAAATATTTTACCTTTTTACTATTTCTTTATGGTAAAAAATAACCGAGATAGAAACGTGTAAATCTTAAATTTTGCTGCGAGAACCATGTAATCGGGGCCATTTAACCTTTTATTTAAAAAAAAAGTAAAGGGTTTAAAAGATTAGGTGGTTTAATAACCATTAAAATTTAGTTTCAAATGCTTTTAGGCAAACCTGATATCGTAAAAATTAACGTAGGTAATTAAAAAAAAAATAATAACTTTTTTGTAAAAATTTTTAAAAGATAAATTCTGAAAAATCTTTTCTGTATAAATTTTAATGCTATCAACTTGTCCGGAGGCTCATTTAATAGATATTTCTAAGTACTTTGACAAATATTTAAGAAGTTTATGTAATAAAATGCATAATTTTCCCGTTATTTAAGCTTGAATACTTAGATTTGGGTACTCACCGAAAAAAATATACATTCAATTACCTATAACTCACTTTTAGTTCACATTAAAAGGTTTTTCCACTAAGGAGTTTATTTCGTTTTTTTATTAGCTTCAATTTTGGTAATAATAATTTTTTTGGAAAATCTTATAGTTTTTGAGTTATTTATGAAAAATCGGTTAAAAACATGCATTTTTCTCACGAAAAATGAAAATCTTTGATCTTAAATCACTCAAAAAGTTTTAAATTATTTCAATAACTTTATGAATGATGCATCTTAGTCGTCTTTATTTTGTATCAGATTTTCAGCTTGTTTAATAATTTCTTCATTGCTTAATTTTGGCAAATATGTTAATGACACGAAAACGTTGATAAATAAGTCGATAAGATTCCAGACGTCTATTCAGGTCTCTTATCAGAGTGTCAATTTTAATATAGAATGTGTGGATCTTCATCGGATCACTAGTTGAAAAGTTTGGTTCATCATCGGCCCCCTCGTCAAATTGAATTTTTCTTTTTCGCTTTCTTATTTCTTTATATGTTTTATTTGAGCACAATTTTTTTGGCTTCCTTGCGGTAAAGTAATTTGAAAGAGCTTCATACTGTTTAATGACAGAACCCAGATCCATAATTTTTATATAAAAATATTTTTTTGTACAGTATTTTTGCCGCCCTCTCATAATGTGCCGCCCTAGGCAACTGCCTATATTGCCTAATGGATAAAGCAGCCCTGCCAGTGACAATTTAAAAATTCAGAAAGATGAAGTACATGTATGTTGGTAAATACATATACCTTGGACATGAAATTAGAATAGATAGGGACAAAAAGCAGGCCTATGTCCAGCAGTGAACGTAAAACGGGCTGATGATGATATGTCCAATATTGCGCAAATGAAGATCTTAAGATTATATTATACATAGAGATGATGATGGAATGTAATATCGTCGACAAATCTCTAATACCGAATTTATACTTACAAGTTAAGTTATGCCTTTTGCCGTATTTGATGTGGTCATTTATTAAATCTTCCAATCCATATCCAACATCCGCCATCACAAGAAGATCAGGCGTTCGTGTATTATTTTTATAATGCCATCGTCTGGGAAAACTCCTTTTTCTGTAAACTTTAAAATGTCCGTTTTGACGGGAACCCTCCTTCAAAGAATTGTATAGTTCTGGTTCAAAACCTAAAAGATAATGTCGGGTAATAATATGCAATAGCTATTTGTATAACAAGGGATGAAAGTGCTACTTTTCCTCCCGAGAATGAAGTTCAATCATTCAAGGGAGGAAAGGCACTTTACTCCCATGTTATACATATGGTTTTTCCACCTTCCTCAAATTACAAATCATTTTTTCATTTTTACTTAATTTATTTATGTAACTAACCAACAAAATTTATTAGAACTAAAACTAACAAGTAGGTACAATATAACTGTCAACTGTCAAATATAAGTCAAATTATTAATGTAAACATTGTTAAATCAGAATAACAATTTACTGTTTTTTACCACTCTGCAAAATAAAAAGTGTTTTTAAACGTTAAAATGTATAGATACTTACGTAATAGAAAATAGGTATTGTACAGGGCGTCAATAAGTTATATTTCATGAATGAAATACCTTGACGTCACTTTTACTTTTCCTCCCTAGGGAGGAAAAGTACAACTTTGCTCAATAAAATCAGGTCCGGAAAAGTATACTTTCGGTAGAGGTAGGTGGAAAAATACTTTTGAGTATAATAGTAAGTAGTAATTAAAACTAGGTACTTAAAACAAGTTTTCAGATAATGTATTACTTCCCACAAAATGGAGCCGTAAATCTACTTTGTTGATTCTCGCGCCTGGTAACACAACGAAAATAATTAATATGAGTAAGTTGAAACCCATTCAGCAAATAATTACTTTGGTGCCACTTGGATTAGCCCCTTTTTAAACTTTTATTCAACTGAATTAATTTGATCTTAATATTCTTCTTCTTAGGGTACCGTGCATTTCTGCGTAAGCGTCCACCGTACATTGTCTTGTCTGACGAGATGTTAGATAGTCGTTTTTAGCAGCCTTGCGAAGCATTTCATAGCTGTTAGCTAGTTTTATGTATATACACAAAATGCGTAATATTTTAGATTATAAGAGGTTTCTTGAAAGTTTACACTGGCCATTCTCATGAGATATGTTATAGATGGTTATAGATAACTTTAATATACTTTCAGTGGTGGTATTGTTTGTGAAAAAAGTAGATAAGTAGACTTTCCTTTTATTTGTAAAAAATGGCTTTATCACAGTATATAGAGGTTCCGCAGTAAAATCACTCCTCTGTCGGCGCTTTGATCTCAGGAAGTAATACCGGCAGTACGCAATTGGTAATTCACCAGTGGTGGATGCCGGTTTTACTTGTTAAAATCCGTACGTTTCTATGCGGCTAGCAATGCGAGAGTGGGGCAAAAGCGACTAAGAACATTGCGCGGTCACCATGCGCGACTGAAGATTTTACTTCCAATTTTTCGGAGAGTGGTTCTACTGTCCCTCTTTATACTGTGGCTTTATCAAGTTGATTTATTTGTGTAAATAGTTCCGATGCATTTTGATATGTATGTGACCACCACACAATAAAATGTTTGCTATTTGAAGTGCTAGCAGGGACCTACCAATCATGTAACTGCTATTTTTGCGTCGTCAAAACAAATGGCATAGGCAAGAAAAAAGGCACAGTAGTAGTTACCCAAATATTCTGTTTGCTGTTCGACCGAATCCTTACTCTAAAAAATTCTAGTTCTACTTTTTCAATATTTTGACTCGTCTGGTGATAGTAACAACATTACTATTAAGACTTTAAAAAGTATTTTAACGTGAAGACTCCTCATCATGTCATAGAACATCGTAAGCTCCTCATAAGTTTCGAATAAATTTAGAGAAGACACATGCTAGTAGCCAAAAATCCAAGACCAAGGGTTAGGCAGGACATATTAAATTTATTAATGTCCACAACTTCGAAGTGGTAACAGAGGTTAAATATTTGTGGACGGTAATCAATGTAATCACAGATGGAATAGAGTTAATAGACTTATTATCACTATTACGATCTAAGCTGCTAAAACGACCACCTAAATTAAGACACGTCAGTAAGACATTGTACATGTCAACTATTAGCCCAGTAGTTGTTACATATGGAAGTGAAGTATGGACTTTACATCAGCGGGAAATAAATAAGATAAATACATCATATAAAATTAAGGTAGACAATTTTATCCAAGTAAAAAAAATATCAGAGGGGAACCCCCCTTATAACTTATAAGTACGAAAAATAGATTAAAACCTATTCTCAGTCCTATAGGATATACGTGTAAAATTTCATAAAAATCGGCCAAGCTGTTTCGGAGTAGTATGGTAACTAACACTCAGGAGAATTTTATGTATACAGAAGTAACTGTAACTAACTAAATAGAATAAGAGTGGCTAACTTTGACCGTAATTAACCTAGGCAATTTTTTTTTGAAAATTCGTGTAAAAATACCAGCTTCTGAAATCCTAAAGTAGATTTACTCTACAGTCAATATTAACAAATCTATTCAAATTTTTTATAAGCCAACAATGACTCTACTTTAGTAAAATGTTTTCGGAGTGAAAAAATGACTTTTTAATGATTTTTTTCAATACATACTTTGAAAATATAACTATTCTGCTTTCATGTGGTTTCCACAGAATTGCTATATCATTATTATTTTCTGAACATTAACATTGAGAAAAAAAAGCTCTTTGGGATAAACAAATTGAATAAAATTTAAACTATTAACTGACGAATCGTCTTAAAATTTTTTGTGCATTATATGGACTATTTGTCTCAACTTTTCATGCAATATGAAAGTCTTAAGGTAATTTTTGCAAAAGTTATAGCAAATTTTTTATTTTCAAAATGTTAGTCTTATTTTGTAATTTTCGTATATATTTTGTAATAAGAATATTATAAATAAGATATTTAATTGCCCTATTTTTACCTGTAGCGATTTAAACGAAAAAACTGCCATTTTTGACCCTCATTTGTTAATACAGTAGAACGTCGATAATCCGGACGTCAAAAATCCGGACAGTCAATAATCCGAATTTGTATCTAGCAAAAATATCTGATTCTTTTAAAATAAATTAAGAATTTCGCTGCTAAAAACGAACCTCTACCGCTGTTCAAAAATGTTTTACACATTTTTTTAAAAGCCCAAATAGTGTCTGATGTTTTTACTGTACACGTGGTGCTATTATAAATTAATTACAATACAGTGTTTAACCATAAAAAAATGTTTTGATTAATTTCACCTCTAGACACTTTACTGTACAAGAGAAAACATAAAATTTTAAAACGTTTGTTGTACTTTAATGTGTATACTGGCCTTTTTTTGAGGTAATTTTGATAATCCGGATAATTTGATAATCCGGATGGGGTCCGGTCCCAATTAATCCGGATTATTGACGTTCTACTATAACTAAAATTCTCGTCCAAACTGTGACGGGCATTTTTGTATTTATACCGAGAACGGTAAGGGTTTTATACCGATCGAAGACAATTGTTTGGAGGAGGAGCGGAACGACGACTCCAATTATTGTCTGAAATCGGTTACCCTTAACGTTCGACATGCTTATAACGTTTTTTGCACGATTGATACCATTATAAATTATAAAATTAAACATTTTCGTCATATTGACTAGTTTCATTCATTTTATCAAGATAGATACTTTGGTTGTTAAGTAGTAACTAGGGTGCATATAGTCTAAGAGCTAGTGAACCTTTTGACTAACGGTCGTCCTGTAAGGCTAGAAATTTGTAGAGTGATAATTCATAGCACACCAAAGCTAAAAACCATGACCTGGCAGGCCTCAGCGGTGCACGTGTATCTACCAGGTGAATCGAAAAGTGCAAATTTAGAGGGTAAAATAAACTTTCTCCTGTAAGGTTTAAATTTAAGTATGTGTTTGAGTAAGTCATTCAGAAGAAATCTGTACAATGCCAGGCGATTCTGAAGAGCATAAGACCTTGCCAGGCGAGGGGAAAGATTAGGGGTTTTTCCTAAAATTATTCTTTTTGCATCGAACAAATTTTTTTTAGGCTTTTTGAATCATTCCAAACAGAAAAGGTCCTTAGTTATTTTTCTCTTAAGTTAATAGTTTTTGTTATATAAGCGATTGAAAATTTTGAAAATTGCGAAATCGGCCATTTTTAACCCTAAATCGGACATTTATCTAAAAATTTCAATATTGGCAAGGTACGCAGATATTCCTTAAACATTGATTGATGAAATCCCGAAGAGTTTTTTGCAATAAAATATCGAAAACCGCTTTGTTTTTTTAATTGCTAATCAAGCGGGCGCTACACTGTAGTATAATTGAGGACGTTTGAGCTTGCATAAATTCATTATCTCGAGAATGGGCAAATTTGAAGAGAAATGCTCAGACAGGTCGATTTTTATTTTTGAATTAGGACTTTTTGGTATATATATAATACTAGTGACGTCATCCATCTGGGCGTGATGACGTAATCGATTATTTTTTTAAATAAGAGTAGGGGTTGTGTGATAGCTCATTTGAAAGGTTATTTAATTCTCTATTCAGTAATATAAACATTAACATAATTATTTATACAGGGTGTACAAAAAAAAAATTTTCTTCTATTTGTCAAATTTAATCAAAGTTAATTTAATAAAAAAAAAATTTTTGTACACCCTGTATAAATAATTATGTTATTGTTTATATTAGTGAATAGAGAATTAAATAACCTTTCAAATGAGCTATCACACAACCCCTTTAAAAAACTTAAAAAAAATTTGTTCGATGCAAAAAGAATAATTTTAGGAAAAACCCCTAATCTTTCCCCTCGCCTGGCAAGGTCTTATGCTCTTCAGAATCGCCTGTCATTGTACAGATTTCTTCTGAATGACTTACTCAAACACATACTTAAATTTAAACCTTACAGGAAAAAGTTTATTTTACCCCCTAAATTTGCACTTTTCGATTCACCTGGTAGATACACGTGCACCGCTGAGGCCTGCCAGGTCATGGTTTTTAGCTTTGGTGTGCTATGAATTATCACTCTACAAATTTCTAGCCTTACAGGACGACCGTTAGTCAAAAGGTTCACTAGCTCTTAGACTAATAACAACAATGGAGAATTGAGTTTTTATTTAGTTGCCAATAATTTTAAGTACAATTTTGATTATTATAAATTAAAATATGAGCGAAAGTGAATTTAAAGAAATTGAACGGGCTTGGGAAGAAGGGTGTTCCGCACTTATTCCCGAAAAATCCAAAATCCGTTATCAAAATACCTACCAAAGTTTAAAAAAATGGTGCGAAGGCAAGAATTTAAGAATCGAAGAAAAAACTCTATTGGCATATTTCGCTCAAAGACATATGCAGTTGAAAGCTCCTGGAAGCCTCTGGGCAGAATATTCAATGATTAAATCCACCGTTTTTCTTTATGATGGCATTGATATTTCCAAGTTTTTAACTTTAATCGCGTATTTGAAGAGAAAAAATGTTGGATACTACTAATGTATGCGATTCTGCAGGAGTTTCTATTAGAAGTGAAACCACAGCCCAAACAAGTGGGATTTCATTAAATAATTTAACAAATTGTACCATAAGTTTCAATATTAATAAAAAATTCGTTAGTTTTCTTTATTCTTTTAAAAAATAAATTAAAATTAAGAGATTTTTTAACTCGAAGGTAAGTGAATTACTTACCGTCGAGTTGGAGTACTTACCGTCGAGTTGGATTACTTATCGTCGAGTTGCTAGTAAATGTCACCTACTGACGTAAAATCTGTCACGGTAAACAGTCAAAAATGATCAATTGTGCAAAAAAGTTTTTTGTAATAGGTATGTACCTACATATCAGTATTCGGAACTGTTCTACAGCCAAAGATAATATCGGAAGTCACCAGCCCCATCAAAAAGCTGACTAGTTTGATTTTAAATCTTGTGTTGTAGATGATGGATGTTTTTGTAGTTACAGTTGTTTTTTGTCTCAAATTTTTTATGCAGTTGTTTTTATTTTATTTACCTTTACAAACATTAAAATAAAAAAAAACAACTGCATAAAAAATTTGAGACAAAAACAACTGTAACTACAAAAACATCCATCATCTACAACACAAGATTTAAAATCAAACTAGTCAGCTTTTTGATGGGGCTCGTGACTTCCGAGATTATCTTTGGCTGTAGAACCGTTCCGAATACTGATATGGATAAATATGTAAGTACATACCTATTACAAAAAACTTTATGTGTATTTTGATCATATACCCTCTTGTCAAGACTCCATCAACCCTTAACCACTTAAGGATTGATGGTAGTATATATTAAATTATATACCAAGTAATTTCCAGCAGACTGGTCACTCCCAATAGCAGAATGCCTCAATATACACTCTATGGACCACTAAGTTCAATACTCCACAGTTGTTTTGCATTATTGTATGTATTTTAATCAATACCAAGACATAGTTGTTTTTATGTTTTTATATGTATGTACATTTTTGTCTTTTTGTTAATTTTAGCTAGTAGTTTGCATATGTGAAGACTCTATGTACTGGTCCTGAAGATGAAGCATATTAAGCTTCGAAACCGGTTGACCCATGATTAAAAAACATTCAAACTCTAAGAATGCGAGTATTGACTCATTTCCTGTATCCAGTAGTATAATGGACTCGCATTGGCAACCCTTTCATCATTTCATTGAATTTTAATTTAAGTCGTAAAAATCCTCACCTTTGTCGGGCATACCACGTCATCTTACTCCCGTTTTAACTTTGTTTCCATACCTTCTACTTGTAATATGATAACAAAATGCTACACTTACCTTTCTTTGGATAAATTTGAAAGATAGGGCTGGATCCTAACAAGGTATATGTTCCTGGTTTCATATACTGGGTAACGTTAATTACCTTTTGTACCGGTACACTCAATATACCGTGATCGCTTAGCTGGACAACATTGGCTCTTTCTGATAAATTGTGTTTTATCAATTGATCCTAAAAAAGACAGCATATAGAGGTAAAGAAACTAGAGAACTATTGGATCAGAAATGCCCGAAAATAGCCACCAGAAGCTAAGGACCTATATGGTCTTTAGCGCTGTTGATATTATTATCGCCGGTCCGGAACAATAATGACGTAACTGCAAATTTTGTCAATTCCTATTTATTCCAAAATAACTTCCAAAAGCGATAGAACTGTAACTATGTGCTGAGTCACTACAGGGTAGTTGCGTCGTTATTGAAATACGCACCATTTTAGACCTTGTTTCAGATGAATAATGACGCAACTGTAAATAGGATTGAAAATGGGGGATTAAATGAAGATAATGAAATTCGGACCAATAGGGATCAAAATAAAAGCCATCGATGTAAGAATAAACGGCATACTAAAGATTTAAAAATATTTTTTGTACAGAAAAATTTTAAGATTAAGCATGATACACCTGTAGATAGGGTTGAAAATGGGGGGATTAAATTAAGATAATGAAAATGAAAATGGTTAATTTATGATTACCAATCAAACTCAGTTTTTTGCTTTGTCTTTTGTCAAATATCAGAAAAATACAACCGATTTCAAATACAACCAGACAAATTAAGCAGTTATCTTCAAAGGCATTTTTATATTCCATGTTCTAATCATTCCCTCAATTTGGTAATCAATTTTGCAAGCAAATTTTGATAAAAGCTGGTAATTATTTTGGTATGGTACGTTTTTTTTTTTCAATTTCTACCCACCGATGGGCCTTATAGTCCATTCACTGACGGTAAAATATTGCAAAACCTCCGGATTTTAAAGAACCTTTAGATTTGAAACAAGAGCTTGAATTGACATGAGATTTGGTATAAGCATAGCTAACATGTCAAATAAAAAAGTGATATTGTGCCAATGTGTGTTTTTGCTCTACGGTTGAGTCCACCCCTTCTCGGGGGTGAAAAAATATACCGTCAAAATATGTCCGGAAGTGGATAAACTGACTAATTCTAAGCAACATTTGTTCAATAGAGTTTTTGTACATAAAGTCAATACATTTCGAGTTATTTGCAAGTGAATATCTTCATTTTTCAACAAAAAATATCACGTTTTTAGACGGTTTTTCGCAAATAACTCAAAAAGTAAGTAATTTATCGAAAAAATATTCTTAGCAAAAATATAGCTTTTAAATAATTGAAAAAATTATGTATGTTAGCAGTCTGACAAGAATCTACAGGTCGAGCAAGTCTCGTAAATTTCACGATTGCGAGCCACGCTTCACGCAACCGTGTTTGCGTACTTGTGTTTCGAGTTGCGTGGTCGTGCGGAGTTATATTTACCAATTCGCGCAATCGTACTTGAGACGCTGTGTCAGGTGAGGTGTTTGAAAATTTGTGTAACTTGATTCTGTGGTTAAACTTTTGTTTTATTTTTTTTTTCGCAGAAAATTTTTAGATGAAGTAATTGTATGATGATATGATGAAGATAACACAGAAAATACAAGAGGGCAGCATACTTTGCAAAACAACTGTTACAATTTGAAATCAACAAGTTGTTGTCTTGCAGGTAAAAAAAGTGACTTTTTAAAAAAATTATATCTTGGAAACTAAAAATTATTTTTATTTATAATTGAAACATGTAAAAGTATAGTACTCTCAAAAAAATTTCAGCCAAAAATATTCATTTTTGTAGAGTTGACTGCAATTTTTCGACAACAGCCCTTTTTTACGGTGAGCAGCATAACAAGTCCAGTCTCATCTGAAATCAAAGTTTCTTGTAGTTTATACCTCTGGCTAGTGAATGAACAAAGGATTTTTTATTAGATGAGGTCATTTTTGTTTTATAAAAAAAAACTACTTTAAAAATGAGAAAAATTGGGGTCAAAAATGTGTTTAAACTTATGTAAAATCTTCAAATTTAATTTTTTTTAATTCCTTCGTTCATATTCTAGCCAGAGGTATAAACTACAAGAAACTTTTTGATTTCAGATGAGACTGGACTTAGTTATGCTGCCAACGCAAAAAAAACTTAAACTCTACAAAAATGAATATTTTTGGCTGAAACTTTTTTTGAGATTACCTTAAGTACTATACTTTTACATGTTCCAATTATAAATAAAAATAAATTTTAGTTTTCGAGATATATTTTTTTTAAAAAGTCACTTTTTTTACCCACAAGACCTATGTAACCCCTTAAAAAAATGTTTCGAAGAATATGTTTGATGGCCAAGATGCATACATATATTTAGAAGGAAAGTTCCTGATTTCTGTAGTATAATACATAATACCAAAGAGGAAGTAGCCCTAAGCGCCAGACTCCACTTGCGATTTGTAGTTGTGAAGATTGAACACATTCTTTCAAATAGAAGTCAATCTATGATTATTTAGTCACAAATGGATTGACTTGTATTTGAAACAATGTGTTCAATCTTCCTGATTACAAATCGCAAGTGGAGTGCGGCGGTAATAACACCAAAATATTCCATATAGGTCCATAGAAGGTACACAGACATTGAAAAATTCCTGGAATATCCCCGAAAACATGTTCCCTGAACATCCCAGGAAAATCCTGTGTCAGCATTTTAAACATTACCTGAATGTCTTATTGGAACATTCCATGAATGTCCACGAATGTTCTCTGGACATTCAAAATATATTTTGTAGACATTCCCTGGATATACCAGAAATACAGTGATGAGCGCTCTAATAACCGGCAAAATAGCACAAAAGATGTATTAAGTAGTGAGATAAAAAGACATGAAACTAGTCGAGCTGGGAAATTTAGCGATATTAACTTATACATTTAGATTGTATTGATTGTGTACCACCTTCAGACATATCAGACGAGTTTGGAAACTACCACTGTCACAGTGACAGTTTTAGTTGACATACTCCTCCGATATGTGTAAAGGTGGGATCAATATAACGTAAATTTAAAGGTTAATTTCGCTAAATTTCCCAGCTCGACTAGTTTCATTTCTTTTTATCTCACAACTAAATATGTTGCCCATATTTTGCCGGTTATTAGGGCACTCATCACTGTACATCCTTGCTGATGTGACAATACCTCCTATCTGTTTTTTCATGAGTTTTGTATGAGAGATGGAAAAACATGTTTTAAGGTCACCTCCTGTGTTCATATGTAAGTTTTGACTTGTTTTGTAGTTCATAGATAGTTTAATTTACTACAAAACAAATATCATATGAAAACAGGAGGTGACCCTAAGACAAGTTTTTAGTCTCTCTTACAAAACTCATGAAAAAAAACAGATAGGATGTATTATTACATCACTGACGATATGTGGCCATACCAAATAATACATCCTTGATAAATATAAACATTTTTATTGAACAAAATCTTTTCATACATTTTTTAATGCAATTTACTGATATTCCTAAATATTTTAAAAAAATGTGTCACATTTGCTTTGTAAACCTTTCTTTTGCCTTTCGTAGCCACATATTCCGTTTCCTTCCTGGTTTTTTGTAGACCACTTCTCTCAGCTGATTCTAAAAAAAAATAAAATAAATGGTAATTTTTCTATCCTTTACAATTAACAATCAGAAGAAATATTATTTACAGATAATGATATGCATAATAATAATAGGTTTGTTTTAGCATCAGTTTAAAACAGTTTGAAATCATCAGCGAATAGTGGACCAGCGCGAGTAGAGGGGATCGCACTGGTGACTGTATTATGTTCTTTTACCGACCAACTGTTTGCTGACGGTTTTTGACTAGTTTGACTGTTTGCTAGAATAAACCTAATAATAATGAATATTTTGTATTTTGACAATGACATCTGATGTGGAAGTCAAAACATTAATAAAATTATTTTTTCAAGTTAACTTTCACATGCGCGTCTTAAAATTGTACTTTTAATACTTATATCATAAATAACTATTAAAACTATCTTAAGAGGAAACAGTATCGATCAACAGGTAGCGAAAAGGTGTTCCAAGATTGCGGCTGTAATTTTGAATATTTTTTCGAGATATTTGGCACACATATTCTTAATATAATAAAGAATGGTGGTACAGAGCCCAATTTGAAAAATATATTAATATGTGGAAATTACTTTGTAATTAAATACAATATAAAAAAACGAGCTTGTACCGCCATTAAGAAGAACAAAAAAATACACTTTCTTCAAATACAACTTTTTTATCCGATTTTGTGTTATTTTGGAACTACTAAAATTTTTTATTTCATTAGTAGTTCCAAAATTACACAAAATCTAGGCATCGGATAAAAAAGTTTATTTGAAGAAAGTGTATTTTTTTGTTCTTCTTAATGGCGGTACAGGCTCGTTTTTTAAATATTGTATAATTACAGAGTAATTTCCACATATTAATATATTTTTCAAATTGGGCTCTGTACCGCCATTCTTTATTATTTTACGAATACGTGTGCCAAATACCTCGAAAAAATATTCAAAATTACAGTGGCAATCTTGGAACACGTTTTGGCTACCTGTTGATCGCTACTGTATTAACTTAAAACATTGTAATTTGCTAATCCAGTATATTTTACTCTACTACTACTCTACTAGCTACCTCATTTTCCACTGTTTCTAAAGACTTGTTTACATGGGTAGAGTTTTGAGGAGAGTAGAGTAGCGGTAGTACTCTACCAAAAATGGCTTGATACCATTCACATGAGGAGAGTACAAGTATAGTACTGATGCTAGTATAGTGAAACCGATTTTTGTATTTTTAAACACTCTTGATTATAAGTGCACCTTAAATTCTTAATTTTTTGCTTAAGCTCGTTTACTCCAAAGCCTCCTTTGCCATTCTTTAGACGATTTCATCCTCCGCAGCTTGCTGCAAACTTTTATTTCTGTAGTATACACTACCTAAATTCCATAAACACTGGTATTCGCCGTATTATAGCTCTACAAGTTTTAAAGTTTCATCTTCGGTGAACTTCATTTTCACTATTTACACAAAACACAATTCCAGCCAGAATGACAGCGCCCCCATGTACTCTCCTACCTACTCTATTCTGCCATAACTGAGCGTGTTCCATGGGTAGAGTGTGCAGCCGAGTAGACATTTTGGCAGTAGTGGTGGTCATAGAGTAGTTACTTTGCCATAGGTTGCTAGTCACTCTACTTTAACTCCAACTATACACTCTACCAGCTATTCTACTGTGCTGAGCATTTTTACAGGTAGAGTTACTCTACTCTATCAAGTACTTGCATCATTACTCTACCCGTGTAAGCAAGTCTTAAATCTACTGAATGAAAATCTACTTCTACTCTTAATGAAAAATGTCTAAAATCATTTACCCACCTAGTATTATTGTAGAATTTAAGACAGTCCAGTGCCTTATAAATAATTTCAATATGAATATTATTTCCTTTAATTCTCCTTTGATACCACTCCATTTTAGATTTTGGGGAACTTATTTCATTGTGTTTATAGCCCATATTTATTGAAGGAACCCAATCTGGAGATTGTTATTATCGATTAAGTCGGCTGGTTTTCCTATTTTCCTATAAGATTAAAATGTTAACATCTTCAAAAATCGTTACTGTTGTAATTGTAACTTACCAGATATAAAATGATTACAGCAGACAGGACAGGAAAATTTTCATTTCGCTAGTAAAACCTGTACATTGTATTGCATTTAACCATTGTTGTCTCTCAGATACCTTATTTAGTTCAGTTTAAAAGTGAACTTTATCTTGACTTCACAATTACTTTGCATTTCACACTTCAAAACACAACACCAATGAAGCATATTATCTTTCTAAATTAATACTTCCAGAGAAAATGTTAAATTAATCTTTGTACAACACAAAATTACAAAGAAATACAACTAAAATTATCTAAAACTCATGAAGAACAGATAGAATAAGATTTATCTTTTACACCCAGTAGCCATATTGAGAATAGTATATTATTATCAGTAGAAACGATTACATTTAAATTTGGTAAATATAACTCCGCACGACCACGCAACTCGAAACACAAGTACGCAAACACGGTTGCGTGAAGCGTGGCTCGCAATCGTGAAATTTACGAGACTTGCTCGACCTGTAGATTCTTGTGCAGTCTGTAGACCCAGTAGAAGCAGAGTTGTAAAATAATCAAAAAATTAAGCACTTTTCATGGAAAACTCATCATAACTTATTTAAATGTTTTAAAAAGGCATTATTCTTGTTTTTTTAAAAAAATTTCCATCATAAAAAGTAAGCAAGATACGCTCAGAATAAAGTTCATCCCAATTTTTGGGTAAAAAAAACTGGTGAAAATAACCCCCTAATCCCAAATGAAATTAATCCTCACCGCTTCACAAGCTACTTTACTTATGTATTGTTTATATGCTCTGTAAGTTTCATCGGTATAAAGTGCTTATTTATAAAAGTGCTGTTCAAAAAGGGCTTGAAAAAGTCACTAATCACGAGTGTATGCAATTTTTTTTATTTGGCTTATAATGCCTCGACAACTAATGGCCATTGGCATGGTACAGTGGATTTTTCCAATTAGGTACCTAGTGTAGTCGGTAGTGTGTGTGTTGTGTGTTGAGTAAATGTCTTGTTACTTAGCAAAGTCGTCATTGTTTTGCAAAGAGACGCTAATTGTATCCGAACGTCTGCGGTCCCTCCGGTGAGTACCGATCCCACAAGGATAGAAACTATTTTCGTTTATTAATTTTTAACATAAGCATTAGAAAACTAGTTATCTATGAAATTATTACCTCAATATATTTCGTGAGAGTGTCCAATTTTTTTAATTCCTCCATGAACTGTGCCGAATTTGAACCATATACATGTGCTGGATAATCAATTCCTTCAATATATAGCATAACCAAATTTGCAGGTTTCACTGGATCGGTTAACCAAGATAACATCTAAAATTTATCATTTTAGAGGAGTTTCTGCATAATATATCCTAGGTGTGAGATATATTCGATAATGAAAGAGTACATAATAAAAATATGCTTACCTTATCAACTTTTTGGACATGGGTGAAATTTCTGGCAAATTTTTGGTTGTACGTTATGTCTTTACCTTGGTAAGGAAAATCTGAACCTGGCCACATAAATGAAGCAGAATATCTACCATCTCCTTGTGCTTCATTCCATCGCTGAAAGGGCGCAAAAAACAATGAAGGTAAATATATGCAGCTATTTTTTTTTTATATAATTTATGACCAATTTATTACTCAGCAAACATAACTCAGGTAAAGACAGAGTAATCGAGCCAGGAGTGTAGGCTCCTATAAATATCTGGGTACCGAGATCTGAGAGAGGCGTGTGAGATGTGGCTGCATAGAAGAATGCTTCAAACAGCCTGAAGAGCGATGCTGACCAACGAACTGTGTTAAATAGAGCAAATGCCGTGCTTGGGTTTAAAATTGAAAACTATTAAAATAAGACTAGGGCATGTTCGAAAGGAGTCCGGTACAAAATCCTTCAGCTTATCATAAAAGGTGAAATCGAGGGCTGAAGAGGAATTGGAAAGAAGCGGATGTCGTGGCTCACGGATATTCACTATTAGATAGGAATACACGGTGTAGAAGAACTATTCCTACTAGCTGAAGATCGTAAAAAACTCCCCAATATAATTGCCAACGTTAGGGGGACCCAATATAGCACTGACAGAAGAAGATAGAATACCTAATGGTACTATTCGTAGAAAATCAGGAGTAGTAGATGTTATTGAAAAAATAACAACACCAAAATGGAACTGAACAGATCATGTAGCAAGAGCACTTAATGATTGGTGGACTAAAAGCACTTTGGAATGAAATGGAGACCTCTAATAGAAGCTAACAGAAAAAGAGACGAGATTAATCGATGACATACAAAGAGTGACCACAAATTCAGATGGCGCAAAACCAGACTAAGCGCAAAAGCATGCGAGAGGCGAGAAGGCTATGTTCAGCAGTGGACGTTGGAGGCTAGCTTATTATTATGACAATAAATAATAACTTACCCAAATAGGCACAACATCTTCATTATAATGAAACATTTCTTCAACTTTCTTCACAACCTTCTGTGTAGCTGCGTCAAGATAACTGGCTCCAATCACTCCATGCGTTTCCGCAAATACACCAGTTGCTATGGAGTAATGATTGGGAAAAGTTTTTGTCGGAAAGATGTTTGTCATGTAGTCTGCGTAGGTTCCTGCTTTCCTCAGATTTTCCATATTTGGCAGTAGCTTCGTGTCGAAGAGATTATATCTGAATGCGTCGTAGGAAATTATGATAAGGATTGGATGGCGGGATATACACCATACTACGTTGAGGATGGAACAGGATAGAATTATTTTTAATATCATTTTCGTTAATTTTTTTATTTCTACTGCACTTCTAAAAAATACAATCAATATTGATTAAATAGACCCTGGAGCTAGCATATATTGTATACAAACATTAATGTCTCAATAAATGGACAAAAAATAAACAATCTACATTTTGAAGATGACACAGCCCTTCTTGTAAACAAAAAGAGTTAATTAATTCATGTTACAGGTTGAAAAAGAAAGTCAAATAGTTGGTCTGCAGTTCAACTTATCAAAGACACACTTCGTGATAGTGGATAGACTATAATAATATCCATCCACACATAGGTAACACATTTTGGGTTGGAACCCAAAAATATGACATATTTTAGGTTGTGAGCTGTGTGACCTGCCAGGCCACACTGCTAGACAAAAAGGCTAACGTTGGAATGCAACAATACTACATTGGAGACCTTATCAAAGTAAACGACCGAGAGGAGGGACTGGGACGTTTCTCCGTCGAGCTACTTCGCCGTCGACCGTTTCGCCGTAAAAATGGCGGAGATATTGAGCCAAACAGGTTCTCCTTTAAAATCAAGATGGCGGCTAACGTAACGGAGGAATTCATTCGTGATTTTAAATTTAGGCTACTACTGACTCCTTTAAAGATCAGAAAAATAAAATTTTGGACAGCTCGGCATTCAAGGTCAAATGCTATCCCGACTGGACTAATATATACTTTTGAGTCTGATTTTACTGCGTGTAACTTTTTTGGTATTGTAATATAATTCAAATCCTTCTAACCACTTAAAGTTCTATCTTTTGGATATCTGTGGCCAAATTTTCAGCCAAATCGATGATGATGTATTTTGGGAATGGAGGAATATGTAAAAAGGTATTTTACCGTTTTTTACACTATAAAATTTGATCAAAAACTTGTTTTGATTCAAAATAACTTGTTATAATGCCATATAATGACATTTTTGAGTCCTTTCTATTAAAATATTATGTTTTTCATTGATACTCTACGACAGAAAATGCAAATTTGTTTAAATAAACACCAAATCACTGTAAAATCGCATAAAATCACATTTTGAGAAAAAAAGAAGTAGAAGATTTTTTGACCTTAAATATCTTATTTTTACGTCCTGCGGAAGCTATATACCAATTTTCAGACAAATCGGAGATCCAAAATTTTTTGCCTGAGTGATTTGACATGGAATGTATATCAAATATATAGAATGTTGAATCGCTTTCTTATAAAGTCGACTTTACACTACATGATTTATCATGTGATTTGTCATATGATTTTTCCCATGACTAGCCGCATGACAATGCTTATGACAAAACGAGCCGTATAAACAATGCAAAATCATATGACAAATCACACAGTGTAAACATGTAAATTTCACTCCATGACCAAATCATATGACAAATCACATGATAAATCATGTAATGTAAAGTCGACTTTACCACTATAGGAAATTCAATGAGAAATTTTAAAATGTGGAATTTTTACTTCCTCAATTATTTTGCATGAAAATTCGGTGAAAATTATTTGTTAAACACAAATTTTAAAATTTTAGATTCGTTAAGGGGGGCCCGAAAAAAAATCTATCCATAAAAATACTCGAAATTGTCAGATTAAGATAAGGTAAGTTAAGTACATGCAAAATAGTGTATATTTCAAAAAATCTGACGATTTGAGCGGGGCGTAAGGAAATGGGTGAGTCAAAAAGTTTCACAGAAAAAAGCGAATATTTCGCGAAATGAACATCAGATCGAAAAGCTAAAAAATACGTCTTCAATATTTTTCAAAAATATATCGAACAGTACTAAACATTATCCCCAAGGATAGGGGTGGGGGGTAAATTTAAAATTTTAAATACAAACCCCGCGATATTTCGCAAAATGAACATCAGATCGAAAAACTGCAAAATACACTTTCAAAATGTTTTAGAAAAATCTATCGAATGGTACCAAACACGACCCCCCACATAGGTGGGTGGGGGTAACTTTAAAATCTTAAATAAGACCCCCAAATTTTTATTGTAGATTTGGATTCTTTACGTAAAAATAAGCAACTTTTATTCGAGACATTTTTTGGAATTATGGATAGATGGCGCTCTAATCGGAAAAAACGTTTTTTGGAAATAGAATACTTTGCTTCCCTACCAAAAATAAAATTCAGAGAATGTGGCAAAACCGAACGTTAATTTGGTCGTGCTGTACCAACACTTCATCTATGACGATCCACAAAGTGCCCATTTTTAGAGCAATCGTTTTGAAATTTTGTGCAGTGAAACTTCAGCCTATTATTTGTGAAATTACATTTATTGAATTTCTTAATCCTTATAAAGTAACGGCCCAGTGAATTTTGATTACTTTGCTCGCAAGGATCATAGGGCTTTATTTGTTAAATTCGTGAAATATGTGTATATTCTGAATTAAAGAAAATAACTTTCAACGTAATAACGGATCGGAGATATCGTTAAATGTTTATAACAGTAATAATTAAATATCTTACCAATTAATATAACAATACTTAACAAAAACTTTTTAGTTCTTTAATAAATGATTGAATTCGTAAATATAAGTTACCTACATCAACTTAACACCTGCACCTTCTAGACTCAATGTTTAACGTATAATATTATTGCAAAAAAAATGCTGGGATAAACTAATTAAATTTTGCAATAAACTATTACGCGAAACTTCTCAAAAATTGTATCACTTACAATAATTAACGACATACTGAAACACACATACACGACATAAAATTAAACTTTGTTTATGTATTTTTAACAATAATTAATTAAAACAATTAGACTTTGTAATATATTTTAACAAATTGGAGATTTGTGCATGCTTTATCAGTAAAAAATTGTAATAATGAATAAAATTGACTTAATTTAACCCACTGTAACAGTCGTTAACTCTAATCAAGTTCCTAGTTTGTTTATATATTGCTTATAAGTGGAAAATTACAATTCTTTTGCATACTGTATACATCATATGTTATTCTAACTAAATTCACTAAGAATAATAATTGAAGACCTCAGTGGAAGACGGGGGTGGGGTATGTCACATTTTCTAAAATTTTGAGTTTCCTAGTGAATAAAGGTGGTATGTAACTTCACTATCGTATGACACTTATACAGTACCTCTAAAGAGCTTAATAAGGGAAATTAAAGTGGATGAAGGTGGTACGTAACATTTAAAATACGATTTTTGAATAAAAGAAGGAGGTATGAAACATTTTTCGTTTTTTTCAGGTTTAAATTGTTTATAACTCGAAAACGATCAACTTCAGAGAAAAATTACCAAAGACCTTTTTTGTTTTCAATGATCCAAAGAACCTAAAATAGTATTTGCCCGGGCCGAAAAAATCTATTTTTATAATTTGTTTAAAATTTTTTTTAATAAATGTAGCAATAACTCCGAAATTATGGCATTTAGATATAGGGATTATATCACGAAAAATAATCAGCATTTCTTAAGGACTTCAAAGCGCAAAAAATATACAGGGTGTTTATTAGATTTATTTGAAATAAAAAAGTTTATTAGATTTCCAGAAAAACGGAAGATCTGACAACAATGTAATTACCACTATAATATCGTCCGCATTAGAAACCCTTACTCCCCAAAATCCATAAAAAATCGTGCAAGCCGTTTCCGAGATAATTGAGGCTTTCCATACATAAAACTCACTCTGTATAATCGTTGATTGAAATATTAATATGTCAATCAACCCCAATATTAAAGTCAACGATGTAATATACTCCATTTGATAATACAAGGCAAGGTAGACGGAAGAAAAAGGGCCAGGTCGAAGAAGACTGTCATAGCTTAGAAACCTGTGAGAATAGTTTAACAGATTCTCTGCATCCCTTTTCCGAACTGCCTTCAACAAAATTACTATAGCCAATTTGATAGCCAACGCTCGATAATCGAGCACGGCACATGAAGAAGAAGATTATTGAAGTTATACTTCTTTAGGCGCGATTGAGATTGAGGGTGAATTTATATTGATCTGCGCGCATGCGCACACCGACAGTATGGTATTAGTCGTTATACGGGCTCTGATTGGGTGTTGAAATGATCTGTCAATAATAAATAATTGTTCAATATGAAGGTAAACAAATGTATAATATATTAGTTTTATTGTTGTGAGGACAGAAACAAAAAAGTTTATATTTGTAGTGACCTTTAAATAGTTTTTAAAAGCAACAGGTACGTAATAATTGTAAATGTATCATAGGTACCTACCTATTTGAACCTACCAAAATACATAGTATGTAAAATTTTTTATTTACATAATCAAAATTTCTATCAATGTTCACCTAATATATAGTTTTCTTGCTCTATGTTTTGTTGTATTTTTTCAATTCTAAATCATTTCAATTCAAAATCAAAATAATTTAATTTAATTCAAAAATGTCAAAAGCTTAATCCGTTTAGTTAGTCGATCTTCGCACATAATGACACATTGCCTCCGTGGCGAAGTGTTTAAGGCGAATGAACCCCAATATACCAACCGCGCTGATAGCTGGTTCGAATCCCAATAAAAACTTTTATTTTTTTTATACATTTTATGATTGTAAGTATATTTATTATATAATTTTATTTTCAGAAAATACGTATTTAGTTAAAAAATTTTCCAACAATTAATGTTCAGAAATCATTTGTAGCATTTTTAATGTGTTTGTGTGAGTTTTATTCTTTTATTATTTTAATTTTTGGCACTGTTTTAATAAAAATGTTTGAGAAGTAGTAAGTATAAATTAGTTTAATATTTAAATAAAATATAAATAAAAAGTATATTAATTTCGTTTAAATCATATAATAGAAGTACAACTTCTTACGTGCGTACAAAGTACACACACATTCTTTTTTTTTTGGTTCAATTACATAAATTTCTGTAAAACTGGTTATAGAGTATTATTTCATGCAACATACCCCCTTCATCCATTCAGATAAAGGATAGTTATACAAACTAAAATTAATGGAAGATGACGGTATGTACAGTTTTTATTAATTTTTAGAAAAAATACCAAAAATAAAAACAAATTATCAACATTATATGTAAAGGAATGCTTATAGCAATAAAAATAAAGAATAAATAACACAAACAATATTTTCATGATAAAAGTAGAGGAATAATAGCTATTTGTATAACAAGGGAGGAAAGTGTAACTTTTCCTCCCGAGAATGAAGTTTACTGCCCGACGCGTAGCGGAGGGCAGTAATCATTCAATGGAGGAAAAGGCATTTTACTCCCATGTTATACATATGGTTTTTCCACCTTCCTTAAATTAATAACAAGTCATTTTTCATTTTTACTTAATTTATTTATGTAACTAACCAACAAAATTTATTAAAACTAAAGCTAACAAGTAGGTACAATATATCTGTCAACTGTCAAATATAAGTCAAATTATTAATGTAACCATTGTTAAATCAAAATAACAATTTACCGTTTTTTACCATTCTGAAAAATACAAGGGTGTTTTATAAATAAACGTTAAAATGTATAGATACTTACGTAATAGAAAATAGATATTGTACAGGGAATCAATAAGTCATATTTCAAAAATGAAATACCATGACGTCACTTTTACTTTTCCTCCCTAGGGAGGAAAAGTACAACTTTGCTTCCTACAGTCAGGTCCGGAAAAGTATACTTTCGGTAGAGGTAGGTGGAAAAAACTTTAACTGCCCATATCTCAAAAGGTAGTCTTTGTAACATACCCCCTTCTTCCACTTAGGTCTTCAATTCTTTAATGCTCTCGTTGCTCTCCTAGAGAAGGTGTTTTTTCACCTAATTTCTCTGGTCTGCTATTGCGTCTTTACCACCAGATATTTGTAGTTATTTGATAACAGCTGTATAAGGACTATCTCGAAATATGGAAAGACGAAGAATATGCTGGCTCAATAACTAGAGCGAATCGTTTGAATCCAGTACTACAGAACTATTTCGAGCAGCAATCAACAGGGTTCGCATAGCCTTAGTCCAAGATGGAACTTGAAGAAGAAGGAGTGTATCTTATAGTTGTACTTTCTGTCCTGGACATCGCTTTCACAGATGCCACCGAATAATTCTTTTCAGCATCCTTCGTTCAAATATGAGCAAAATGTTTTGAAGGTTTTGGCAGAAGAATGTCTTGAAGGTATTCCAAGTCTCCGATTCATATATCGGTACTGGTAGTATAAGAGTTTTTGTATATGAAATTATTCTTCGTTTAATGTTCCACTTGTACTATTTCTTCTTCCACTTCTTCTTGTGTCCACAAAATATTTCGAACGCATCTACGAACCTTCTATCATTTCCTTTGGGAGTTTAATGTTTAGCAGCGTCTAAAAACAGGAAAAACCTGCTTTTAACGGTTTTCCCGATGATCATCAACGAATTTTTAATGGTTTTTCCAAATTTTAGTTACTTTACTCATATCGTTAGTTATGAAAGACGAAATTGTTGTTACCAGAAGAGTTTAGGGACAGATAAGAACAAAGCTAAAAAATTATTCTAAAGAAAAAATATCTGCCAACAATTATTAGGCAAAGTTTGAGAACACGGAAATAATCACAATGGATTAAAGATTAGGTTGCTGAGATCATAAATGCTCTCCGTATTATTCTTCGAAATAAAAGCTTGGACAGTGGAGAAAAATAATATAGACATAATGGAAGCCTTTAAACATGTACTATAGACTTATAGAAGAATACAGAGAGTAAACTGGGTGGGTGAAGAGCCATGAATGTGGTGGCATTGAGAAACATAGAAAAAGAAAATGCTGTTTGCCCCTCTTGAACACCAAGAGGGGCAAATATAGAGAAAAGTCGATAAAGAACACAATTATTTCCTTGTTGAATAATTTAAAGAGAGGCTGGGATAAGGCTAAAAATGACTCAGCGATCATGGCTGAAAGTATCGAAGATCTTTTTTTTATTATACTATGTCTTATAGATCGAGTCACTACAGAATGCTTTAATAAGGGACTTGGCATAAATATATCAAAGACAAAGTTACTTCTGGTTTGTAAACAAGACGTTGGCCCTATGCAACTAATTGTCAACAATGAGCCTATTAAAATTAAAACTCATATAGAAATTGCAAGAGGAGCATTTATGAAACTAAGATCTATACTGTGCAATTCTCAGCTGAACTTACAACTAAGAAGAAAATTCCTAAAATGTTTTGTGTATCCTGTACAAGAATAAAAAACCGCTAAACGCCGTAAATATGAGTGACGCATACAATATTCCAGCTACAAAAGATCTGATATGAATATTACGTGGCGCGAGAATAATTTCATTTTGATGCAAAACAAAATTCTAGTTTAACTTTGAATCTCTTTGGTGGCACGTTTACTTCAAAGGACATCGCACACATCTTATGGAAAATATAATGTCACTCAAATTCAATAAAATTTATACGAATAGATACGTTTTAAATTAACGGTCAAATCTTATCATTGCGCCAACTCTATATTTTCAATAATAAGAGCAGAAATTGATATAAATAAATCTGAAATCAAATGGGTACGTACATAAGTTAGAGAGAGAAAAAATATTTTAAAATACCCAAATTGTCGGTACTCCATAAATCAGCGGATTAGTTTCACTAATCCGCTTAGGCCCAGCGGGGTTTAAGCTCCTTTTGAATAGCACCCAGAGCAATAGTGACACTTTTACTGACTCCAAAAATGTGATTTCGATAAACTTTAATTGCAATTTGCGCCGTAATTAATCATAATTAAGAGTTGGCGCAATGATAAGATTTGACCGTTAATTTAAAACGAATCTATTCGTATAAATTTTATTGAATTTGAGTGACATTATATTTTCCATAAGATGTGTGCGATGTCCTTTAGCAAATATTATGGGAAAATCTTTTAAAATAAAACTAGAATTTTGTTTTGCATCAAAATGAAAATACATTTTCGCGCTGCGTAATATTCATATCAGATCTTTTGTAGCTGGAATATTGTATGCGCCACTCATATTTACGGCGTTTAGCGGTTTTTAATTCTTGCATCAGGAGTTTTTCAAAGTTATTTATAAATTAAATGTAGGAAGATGAATGCAATGTTCCTCGATTACACGTTAAGCTTTATAAATGGTCACCTTTGTTGCATTATCTCTCAAATGATCTAGTGTCCATCGAACTAGATTTTTTCTATTCGAAATATATTAAAAAAAAAATATTGAGATGACGGGTAAATGAACTCGGATTGCCCGTTACCAGATCAAATTTAGCGTCGTAACCACTACAACTACATAAACCATTTTGGGAATAATCGTTAATTGGAATATACTTTGGAGCTTAATAACCTCTAAACGGCTTAACCGATTTTGATCAATAAACATGAGTGTAAAACGTATTGACCAGTAGTATCTGATGGATCTAAGGTCAAGTATGATAACTGAAGCTATTAGAGGAATTATTGAACTTAAGGAACCGTTTTTCCCATAGGAAATAGATTTGATCGTAATTATGAAGTCTCTAACTTAAAAATTCGATTTTTTCCGGATATGACGTATACACCGTTAGATTAGTCTAGAGTCCTTCTACAAACGCTCAGTTATTGGCGCAATTCGTAGGTTGAAATTTTGAGTAATTGTCGAAAAACCAAAATTTTCAAAGTTGAGTTTTTCAGTTTTTCGTCTATACTGAGCCGTGTGTATGTCTGATCCTAACGGCTTAGACACCATTTGAAAGCTTAACTCAACACTATTTATTTGATGTATTTGCGGTTCTCCTGCCTCTTCTTGATCCGAAGATATATACCTCCCAAAAATATGCCGTTTTGTACCTACCAAGTCCTATAGTTGGCTTATGAGTGGTCAAAAGTCACAAACTACACCGGTTCTGAATCGGCTCTGACCCCCTCTTCAAACACAGAAAAAAATTCAAATCGGTTTAACTTTTCCACACACATAGATACATACATACATATCCACAAACATTTTCCCTTTTTTAAATAGAAATTGAGTCATATGTACTTCTGAGCTCTGTAATTTTTGAATGGTAGGTATAACCGATTTTCAAAATTAGATATGCGTTGGAAAGGTAATGATCAGTACTATTAGAAGCCGTAAAGGTCGGACGTAAATTTTTGAAGTTTTTTGGAGTTTTGGGGACGAGAACGAAAAACAGACCCTAAATAAGAAGGGCCGTAAAATTCATACCCTTGGACCAAAATGGTGGATGGGTGAGTCTTTTCCTGAAGTTTAAGATAGGAGTTGGCCTAATTTTCAATTCAGTCAGATTTAGAAAATCGAAAATTTCGTGTATATGATATAGTGTCGCGTGTAGGGAGGTGTGGGTGTGCGCCACTGGCGAGAACTGCCATTCTCTGGTAATTAGGTACTATAATATGGATGTGAAACCTGGATCGTGAAGGTTAATATGATGAACAAATTATGTGGTTACCAACCATCTTAGAGGACATAACACATAAAGATGAAAAAGGTATCCTCCGTGGGCCAATTTAAAGTTCTATTTTGAACAAGTTAATTTTATTTAAACTGGATATTGAAATGCTAAGTACAGCAATTTTTTACAGTGTAATTATAATAGTTTTTCCGTAATAAACTTACTAAAAAGTGGTGTTTAATTTGCTACTTAATTGTTAATATATATATTTTACTTACGATAAGATAGGTCTTGTAATTATAATTCCTAACTTTTCTGCTCCAATTTCCTACATTTATTTGACAAACACACGAATAACGAAACACTCACTATATTACTTCATATCTCTCTACAATTATTTAATAGTTTTCTAACGACTTAACGTCACAGACACATCTAACCAACTGACCAAGTAACCAAATAAATTAACAAAATTGTCGGTTTTTTTTGTAAAAACCGAAGGTTTCTTTAGGAATTTGAATGCCATGATTAAAATTAATTGAAATGAACATTATAATTATTATCGACCGACGTTTAAACATTTCTCAAAATTGGTAAAACGATATAATATCGAATGACGATAAGAAGAATAATTAGATATGGGTCAAAATTAATGTCTATTTAATTTTGATAAGGTAACGTTAAAATATTTTGACATAAACAAGGATGATTTATATGCAGGGTGTCCCAAAAGTAGGGGAACGGTCGAATATTTCGCGAACTAAACATTGGATCAAAAAACTGAAAAATACGTGTTCAATCATTTTCAAAAATCTATCCAATGAGACCAAACACCAATCCCCACTACACCCCCTGGAGGTGGGATGGGGGGTAACTTTAAAATCTCAAATGTAAACCCCCAGTTTTTCTTGCAGATTTTAATTTGTTACATAAAAGTAAGCAACTTTTATTCAAGACATTTTTTCGAACTGTGGATAGATGGAGCTATAATTGGGAAAATCGATTTATCCTGATACCATAGGTAAATTATAGAAACGGTCTAATATCTCACGAAATACACTTCCAAATGAGAAACTAAAAAACAAATTTTTAATCTTTTTCGAAAACCTATCGAATAACACCAAACATGACCCTTCAACCCACCCCCTGAATGTGGGGTGGGGGGTAACTTTAAAATCTTAAATAGCAACCCCCACTTTTTATTACAGATTCGGATCCGTCATGAAAAATTAAGTAACATTTATTCGAAACATTTTTTAGAATTGTTAATAGATGACGCCTTAATTGGAAAAATTCGATTAATTAGCGCCATCTATCAGAAATTTTAAAAAATGTTTCGAATAAATATTGCTTAATTTTTTATGACCAATCCGAATCTGCAATAAAAAGTGGGGGTTGCTATTTAAGATTTTAAAGTTACCCCCACCCCACATCCAGGGGGTGCGTTGCAGGGTCATGTTTGGTGTTATTCGATAGGTTTTCAAAAAAGATTAAAAATCTGTTTTTTGGTTTCTCATTTGGAAGTGTATTTCGTGAGATATTAAACCGTTTCTATAATTTACCTATGGTATCAGGATAAATCGTTTTTCCCAATTATAGCGCCATCTATCCACAGTTCAAAAAAACGTCTTAAATAAAAGTTGCCTACTTTTACGTAACGAATCCAAATTTGTAAGAAAAACTGTGGGTTTCCATTTAAGATTTTAAAGTTACCCCCACCCCACCTCCAGGGGGTGTAGTGGGGATTGGTGTTTGGTGTCATTGGATAGATTTTTGAAAATGATTGAACACGTATTTTTCAGTTTTTCGATCCGATGTTTAGTTCGCGATATATTCGACCGTTCCACTACTTTTGGGACACTCTATATAAACAAAAATTCGTTGAAAATGTGAGCTTTTTGGAATTGTGCGTTGTGAAATTATGTATTATATATGGTGACTTTTCCAGGAATTATCTTATTCTTTTTCATGGGTAATCTCCTATCATAATAGAAGGTTGTAACGATTCAAAAATCCTATATTTATTGATTGTAGACATTCTAATTTTTTAATGCAAAAGTCGGCAAGGGAAGTGCTGGAACAATAATGGGAGACCAAGGACTAGGGGAACGTAACGATAGAGGTGATCGTCTAATACAATTCTGCCAAGAACAAAATCTAATAATCACAAACACGTTCTTTAAATTACCTTTGAGAGGGTTATATACATGGAGCTCACCAGCAGATAAACCGGAAAAAGTGGTAAGAAACCAAATCGATTATATACTAATTAAAAAGAGATATCGCAACACCATCAAATCCGTTAAAACATATCCAGGAACAGATGTCACATCAGACCATAACCCACTAATCGCTAATGTCACGCTTAAGCTTAAACGTATTAGAAAACCCCAAAGAACTCCAAATATAGATGTTAGAAAACTGAAAGAAGTTGATATAAAAAACAAACTTCAACAGAAAATATACGAAAACTTTGATAAATTAGATACTAACACCTACGAGATAAACCATCAAAGGGAAATACTAAAAAATTGCCTACTTGTTCCATGCGAAGAGATATTAAAAGAACCGATAAGAAAAAGAGAGACAAATGGATGACCGACGAGATACTTGGCATGATGGACCAACGAAGACAAGCCAAGAACAAAGACAATCACAATTACAAAATAATTAACAATGAAATCAGAAAAAAGATAAGAGAGACAAAACAAACTTACTATGAGGAAAAATGTAAAGAGATAGAAGATCTTCAGAACAAATACGATCTATTCAACCTACATAAAAAGGTTAAAGAAATGGCAGGGCTGCAAAAAAGAAACCACAAGACAACTCTTTTAGACAAAAATGGAAACAATATTGATATCCTTAAAATAATAGAAAATGAGTACATAGATGTCCTCTTAAAGCTCTTTAATGAAATTTATCAGTCGGGTGACATACCCAATGAATGGTTGACCTCAACATTTATTTGTCTCCCAAAAATGAAAAATGCTAGAGAATGCACCGACCACCGCACCATAAGCCTGATGTCTCACACACTTAAAATGTTTTTAAAGATCATTCGTAAACGCATTTACCAAACACTTGATATGGATATTGAAGAAACCCAATTTGGATTCCGTAGAGGCGTAGGTACCCGTGAAGCTCTCTTTACATTCAACGTACTAATCCAGAGAGGCTTGGACGTGAACCAGGAAATGTATGTCTGTTTCATAGATTACAACCAGGCTTTCGATAAAGTCCGCCACAAACAGCTAATGGACGTCCTCAAAGCAAAACAATTACAATACAATGATCTTCCAATTTTAACAAATCTATATTATAAACAGCAAGCACACATACGCATTGACGAACACACATCAGAAGAGTTCGAAATTAAAAGAGGAGTGCGACAGGGGTGTGTATTATCACCACTACTATTCAATGCATACTCTGAAGAAATTATAAAAAGAGCTCTTGAGGGAGAAACAGCAGGAATAAAGGTAAATGGAACGCCAATTAACAACATTAGATATGCGGACGATACTATCATAATAGCAGACAACCTTAAAGACCTCCAAAAGCTAATGAACAAGATAGTTGAGTATGGAGAAGAATATGGATTATCAATAAACATCAAGAAAACTAAATTTATGAGGATATCAAAAACCCAAAATAATGATGAAAGCCTGACAATTAAAGGTAAAACTTTAGAACAAGTAGAAAACTACAACTATCTTGGCACAATAATTAATCACACAAACGATTACTCCAAAGAAATCAAAGTTCGAATAGACAAAGCAAGAACAAACTTCAATAAAATGAGAAAGGTACTTTGTGCAAGAGAACTGAAATTAGATTTGTTGAGAGTTGGGCTGGCAAGGTGTTATATTTTCTCGACTCTGCTTTTTGGGATAGAAGCATGGAAAGTTAACTCATCGACTACTAAAAGGTTGGAAGCATTTGAACTGTGGGTGTATAGAAGAATCCTGAAGATATCATGGACCGAGCATATAACAAACAGCGAGGTCATGAGAAGAGTCAACAAAAGACTGGAGGTATTGGAAACCATCAAGACACGAAAGCTGCAGTACCTGGGGCATGTTATGCGTAATGAGAGATACAACATACTTCACTTGATTATACAGGGGAAAATCCAGGGCAAGAGAAGTGTAGGAAAGATACGAATCTCGTGGTTGCGTAACTTGAGGGAATGGTACGGATGCACATCAACCGAACTATTCAGAGCAGCAGCATCTAAGATCAGAATAGCCATGATCATTGCCAACATCCGTCGCGGAGATGGCACGTGAAGAAGAAGAAGAAGATATTCTAATTATTCATAATATACATACTATAATTACGTATATGACATATTAATAAGTGTTTATTTGTACAAGTCTTAAATTGCACTGAATAAAAGCAACCGCATCCAATAGAAAAGCTAATTAAATGCGAAATATATTTGAAAAATAATACCTACATCTTCAAGTTACGCAGTTGATGCTAGAGCCTCGTGCAGCTACTAATCGGATATATTGATCGCTTAACAAATGAAGAATTAGAAAAAAATAATGAATTTATTAATGAAAACTACATTCTAATAATAAAACACTGAAAACGTTTGTTTTCTATACTTCCACAGAATTTATTATAACTAAGTGACTACAGCTGTTTCGGCAGAGTGCCTTTCTCAAGTGCCTTTCTCACTTGAGAAAGGCACTCTGCCGAAACAGCTGTAGTCACTTAGTTATAATAAATTCTGTGGAAGTATAGAAAACAAACGTTTTCAGTGTTTTATTATTAGATAAAATGAACTTCCATCAAGTAACGGTCGAATCCATCAATTATTTGAAAACTACATTTTTGTTTAACATATAATTTATGCTGTTGATGCCAACCCCCGTCAATTTGGCTAGACCAAAAGAAGTTGAAAATATGTATAATATGTACAAGACAGATAAATGCAGATATCATCGAAGACATTTCGGGCCTCTGGAATTTACCAGTACCAGTAGTCTTAGTAACTAAGAAAGGCAGAGATCTGCCCGCTTTTGTGTGAACTACAGTGGATTAAACCCGGTTATACAAAATTCAGTTATTCATTGCCACGAATATATGATACACTAAGCACGTCATGCGCTAAATATTTTTCAACCCCAGGTTTAAGGAGCGACTAATGAAAAGTAGATTTTTGAGACAAAACAGGTATTTCAACTGACCGTGGTATTTACTAACTCCAGGTTCTACCATTTAGTCTTTGTATTGCTGCAGCTACAGCTACGTTTGAACGTCTGATGGGGATAGTTTAAAAATGACTTACCTGGAACACCTGTCTAGTATATAGTATATCTTGATGATATAATTAATATATCCAAAACTTTTGATGAGCATCTGAAAGCAAGCGAAATATTTGATAGATTGTGAAATGCCTTTTTAAAGCTAAATTATAAGAACCGTTCACTATTTCAAAGAGAGGTATATTATCTAGGAGTTGAATGAATGAATACACGTTATTTATCCCCCGTTTAGGCTTGAGTCTCTTCAGGGTACTGGAGACTACCTTTCGGGAGTGTAGGGGTCATATTTGAGTAGATCAGTAAGTGTAGATAGATGTGACATTAAAAGAATGTAAGTGGAGAAGCAAAACTGCTAGTGGAGCTGAAACCTTAAAAGGTGGTGATGTTGTTTAGCGCAACAGCTGTGGAGGTTGAAGGAGAAGAGTTGTTGCTGTGAACTTGCCCTCACCAGCGAAGACTTCAAGATGCCAGTATTCGGGAATGGCTCTTGGAATCAGCGTAGTTAAAACAAAATAGGCGATAGACTACCCCAACTAATTGAAATACTATTCGAAAATAATACTTCAACCAACCAAGATAGCTATCGTTCACCTTAAGCTTAGCTCAGTCTCTCAAGGTGTGTGTTCGTCTCGTCCTAATCTTAGAATATGAACTCAGAAAATTTAGAATGGGTGACTTATTAAATGCATTAACAGATATATTCAAATTCTTGCCAAAACCTAACAATTCTGGATTATACTTATGGTATGGCTTGTGGTACTTGATGGTAGATCTTCTTGATGTCGAATGGTACATCTATTGACTTCCCTTGACCTGGTTGACTTCCCTTGACAGGGCTAGATGGACGGCCTCAGATCAATGCAGCTCTATTATACGGGTGGTGTTGGTCGCTGCAGTCTAGTTGCGATGTATCCTGTCGTCTTTGCTGGAGAGCAGCATCACCGGTGATGAAGACAGGTAAAACTGATTTCTATCCAAAAACTAGAATACAAAACGGGTATAAGTTTGACATCAAGAAGAAAAGGTACCCTTGCCAAAAAGTATTCAAAAAGTGAGTGAAAATAATTTCGACCACGAGTCAGTATTCTGTTAAGGCTATGGGTACATAATTCGCAAATATTTTACGGCTATCCCTACCTTTTCTGTCTTTACATGGCAAATTACGTGTAGTAAAATTCACACTGGTACGGATATGTACATATTACTAGAATGTCATTCTACTTGACAATGTCATAACTAGCTTAAAGAAATGGCTTTTGAATGTTCTTGGATAACTGTTATTTTTTGTATAATTGCAAATTATTAATTCAGTTAATAAATGTGATAATTTTTTCACTAGCTATGTATTCAGTGATCGTAATAATTTATATGAACCTACAACAAAAACTAATACTCAATCGAGAAAAGAGGAAAAGTGTTAAAGTGATTTTTTAATAATATGTATATTGTTACTATGGAACGCTTACAATTTTGAACATCTTTAACAAAATACTTGGATCACAGAATATATCTTGATGTATTCTCTGCTTCTATCTTTCATAAATAATACACAATAAATAACTTTTTATAAAGTTCACCTCTTAAATCAATTATTTATCAAATACACTATATATCAATATTATTTAATCACCAACTAAAAATATCCCCGATTCATGTCAAGTAATTATTTACAATTGTCACTGATTGTCAGTGTCTGACTGACAATATTCTATTCGACTAAGTGCGTTGTATGACAAAGATAGATTTGGAAAATATTACCACGGACATTGTGTTCATTTTTTTCGAATCCTGAAAAAACCAATAAATATTTTAAAAAATCTAAACGCAGAATGAAAGAGTAAATTATTACCGAGGGCCGAAAGTCCCTTAGAATAAATAAAAAGTTTATTTCGAATGAGATATTTGAAATTAAAAATAACACTAAATTTTCTCTTAGTTTTTCACCCCTGTAACTTATTAAAATAAACATTATAGAAGTTCTCAGGGACTTTCGGCCCTAGCTAATAACGTAATCTTTCATTCTGCGTTTAAATTTTTTAAAAATACTTATTAGTTTTCTTAGGATTCGAAAAAAATGAATCCCCATTTGAATAGCATTGCAGCCAAAAAAACGTACCGATCCTCTTAACTGAGGTACAATAGTACCAAGCGGCGTTGCTAGAACACTCCAGAACACAACACTTCGGTTAACAGAATAATGACTCGTGGTCGAAATTATTTTCACTCATTTCGTCATTCTCCGTTAGAGGACAGTCTAATCACACTCCGCTGCAAATATTTTAATATCTGCAGTTCTTCTTCGTTTCGTTAGGGTTCAATTCAGTCTCCTTGCAAAGCCTCTTTGAAAAAGGGTAGACCACGAAACACGGTGTCAGAGGATGGCAAGAGACTCGAATTGAATCAAAACGAAAACGATTATTTTCTTTTCTTTATTCAAAAAGTAGCAGATGGCAAGGGGTAAATTAAATGGAATCAAGATTAATTATTACTAGTTAAAATTTAATTTACACGTGCATATATGAGAGTTAAAAAGAAAAAGTAAACTATTTTTAATGGGAAATAAGCCACAATTTTACCAAAAAAATGATTTTATTAACGTTTCGAAGCCCAAATCGGGTTTCGTTGTCAAAATACAAAATATTACTAAAACAAACAAAAATGTTGTTGCTAAGTAAAAAAATTCTTTTAATAATTTATTTAATCTGACTCATTTATATTCGCAATTCAGACGTATATTATACATTTTAAAGTAGAAGACTTTAAAATGATATCGCCAATATTTATGAGTTGCGTTCCTGGGACGACTTTACTAAAAGATAAAGTAAATAAAAGATAGTAAAGTCGTCCCAGGAACGCAACTCAAAAATATTGGAGATATCATTTTAAAATCTTCTACTTTAAAATGTATAATATACGTCTGAATTGCCAATATAAATGAATCAGATTAAATAAATTATTAGAAGAATTTTTTTACTTTTTTTTTTCTTTATTCAAAAAGTAGCAGATGGCAAGGGGTAAATTAAATGGAATCAAGATTAATTATAACTAGTTAAAATTTAATTCACACGTGCATATATGAGAGTTAAAAAGAAATAGTAAACTATTTTTAATGGGAAATAAGCCACAGTTTTACCAAAAAAATGATTTTATTAACGTTTCGAAGCCCAAATCGGGTTTCGTTGTCAAAATACAAAATACTACTAAAACAAACAAAAATGTTGTTGCTAAGTAAAAAAATTCTTTTAATAATTTATTTAATCTGACTCATTTATATTGGCAATTCAGACGTATATTATACATTTTAAAGTAGAAGACTTTAAAATGATATCGCCAATATTTATGAGTTGCGTTCCTGGGACGACTTTACTAAAAGATAAAGTAAATAAAAGATAGTAAAGTCGTCCCAGGAACGCAACTCAAAAATATTGGCGATATCATTTTAAAGTCTTCTACTTTAAAATGTATAATATACGTCTGAATTGCCAATATAAATGAATCAGATTAAATAAATTATTAGAAGAATTTTTTTACTTTTTTCTTTTCTTTATTCAAAAAGTAGAAGATGGCAAGGGGTAAATTAAATGGAATCAAGATTAATTATTACTAGTTAAAATTTAATTCACACGTGCATATATGAGAGTTAAAAAGAAATTGTAAACTATTTTTAATGGGAAATAAGCCACAGTTTTACCAAAAAAAATGATTTTATTAACGTTTCGAAGCCCAAATCGGGTTTCGTTGTCAAAATACAAAATACTACTAAAACAAACAAAAATGTTGTTGCTAAGTAAAAAAATTCTTTTAATAATTTATTTATTATGACTAATTTATTGGCAATTCAGACGTATATTATACATTTTAAAGTAGAAGACTTTAAAACGATATCGCCAATATTTATGAGTTGCGTTCCTGGGACGACTTTACTAAAAGATAAAGTAAATAAAAGATAGTAAAGTCGTCCCAGGAACGCAACTCAAAAATATTGGCGATATCATTTTAAAGTCTTCTACTTTAAAATGTATAATATACGTCTGAATTGCCAATATAAATGAATCAGATTAAATAAATTATTAGAAGAATTTTTTACTTTTTTCTTTTCTTTATTCAAAAAGTAGCAGATGGCAAGGGGTAAATTAAATGGAATCAAGATTAATTATTACTAGTTAAAATTTAATTCACACGTGCATATATGAGTGTTAAAAAGAAATAGTAAACTATTTTTAATGGGAAATAAGCCACAATTTTACCAAAAAAATGATTTTATTAACGTTTCGAAGCCCAAATCGGGTTTCGTTGTCAAAATACAAAATACTACTAAAAAAAAAAACAAAAATGTTGTTGCTAAGTAAAAAAATTCTTTTAATAATTTATTTAATCTGACTCATTTATATTGGCCATTCAGACGTATATTATACATTTTAAAGTAGAAGACTTTAAAATGATATCGCCAATATTTATGAGTTGCGTTCCTGGGACGACTTTACTAAAAGATAAAGTAAATAAAAGATAGTAAAGTCGTCCCAGGAACGCAACTCAAAAATATTGGCGATATCATTTTAAAGTCTTCTACTTTAAAATGTATAATATACGTCTGAATTGCCAATATAAATGAGTCAGATTAAATAAATTATTAGAAAAATTTTTTTACTTAGCAACAACATTTTTGTTTGTTTTAGTAGTATTTTGTATTTTGACAACGAAACCCGATTTGGGCTTCGAAACGTTAATAAAATCATTTTTTTGGTAAAATTGTGGCTTACTTCCCATTAAAAATAGTTTATTATAAAAATGCCACAAAGAAATAGTTTCAGAACAACAAAAAGAAATAGGTATTTAAAACTGACCATGCGGTCGTAGACATGGAAGGTTAGGTATAGGAAAAAATTACTAAGAAATTATTATAAATAGATGTATGAAAAACTCACCCAAACAGAATATGTAGTGTTGATGGAAAATAAATCTAATATTCAAATTACATGCTATTATTATGCATATTTAAGGAATAATTCTTCCCTTTCATTTTCAATTTGTGTCAGGGAGTAGGGATGAAGTGTCACTGTCATTGAAAACGACATTTTAAATGACGACCAAGTACGTATGAAGTAGCAGGAATGTTCCGTATTGAAAGACAGATATCTAGAGAGTAAGGATATACGGGGTACGTTCAGTATGTTCAGTTGATGATTTAGATGTTAGGTGAAAAGAGATGTATTAAATATAAGATAATAAAAGAGGGCGCCAACGAGTTTTTAACGAAGAAAACAGGTAAAACAAATAGAAGAAAATTAATACTAATGAAATATTGAAGAAAATGAAATAGAATAATTATTTAAAAATAAAATAGCAAAGATGTGACGTTTGTAACGTTACATAGTTTCTCAGTTTCTCCTCTGGGTAAGTTATTGTTTATCATCATGATCATCACCTAGCCTCCAACGAGCACTGCTGAACATAGGCCTCTCGCGTTCTTTTCCGCTTAGTCCGGTTTTGACCTATCTGAATCCAATTTTGTAATCACTCTTTTTATGTCATCGATTAATCTCGTCTCTTTTTCTGTTAGCTTCTATTAAAGGTCTCAATTTTATTCCAAAGATCTTTTCGGCCACCAATCATCAACTCCTCTTGCTACATGATCTGTTCAGTTCCATTTTGGTGTTGGTATTTTTTCAGTAACATCTACTACTCCTGATTTTCTACGAATAGTACCATTAGGTATTCTATCTTCTTCTATCCCCCACAGGCAATAGACGTATTCCGTTAGTGGGTGTGTTAAAACGCAAACAATTGTCAATAATATACTTATTTATTTTTGGGTAAACAAGCGTGCTTCGTTTATTATCTCGTAAGGGTTTTGTTGTTGTTTTAGCGAGGGTGTGTGTGAACCGCGCGCCTGCTGTGTCGATACTGCGAGACCACCACACTTTATTATGTCACCATGCTTGCGGTTTTACAATATGGCTAGAAAGGCAATAAATTACTACATCTGCGTTTTAAAAAATGAGAAACTTTCTGTATTTTAAGAAGTTGACATAAAGAGCGTGGCAATCTGGCCTCGAAATCTAGTAGTGTTTCCTTGAAAAAAACATTAATTTTATACAATCTGCTTAGGGATACATTTCGTTTCTTAAAATTAACGGCCCTTGTTAGCATATGGGTTGTATATTAAATGTGAATTTTAAATGACTAATGTTATTTCGTTTTGAGAAAAGTTATTAAAAATTTAGCAAAAATGTAATTAAAGCGTATCGCTATAGACGTGCTAATAGATCTTTCTGGCATACCGCTTTCCGTATAGTAGAACGTGCTAAAATACCGCAAATTGCTTTGATTCCGTCTCTCGTAATAAAAAAACATTTTTTTTCTTGTGCAATAGTTTAAAAGGCAAAGAGTGACGTGTACACGTGTACTCGCCTGTGCAACCTGCATATGTGATGATTATCGATTTATTGTCTGTATAACATTTAATTACCTCTCTAAATTCCTTTGAGCTCAAAAGCGGTTGGGTCAAGTTAAAAAGGGGAGCGACAACGAATGGTTTGAAGCCGATTGCAAGAAAAGTCTTAAAACACGGAATGAGGCAAGACTAAAATATATGGATAAACCAAGTGAAGAAACCAAGAATGAATATGAAGAGGCGAGAAGAAACGCGAAAAGAGTGTGTTATGGATAAAAAGCTTCAAGAGATTGAAGAGCATTTCTCTATTCTGTCGTTTCCCCATTACTGAGGATCGTGATTTGTTCCAATATTCCTAACAATGTTTCTCCATTGGGCTCTATCTTCAGCTGCTCTAAGAGCTTCGCAGAATGAGTTTCCAGCTGAATGCTTTATTTGGTCAGACCATCTAGTTGGTGATCGTTCTCTTGATCTTCTCCCCGGAACGTTTCCAGAAACAATTAATCTCTCCAAACTGTCGTCACCTCTGCGAACCACGTGACCAAAGAATTGCAGAATTCGTTGCAGACATATTGTGGACAGCCTTTTTTAATATCACAGTTGGGGACAGTTGGTTTAGAATGGAAACGTTTGTCCTATGAGCTGTCCAAGGTATGCGCAGCATTCTTCTCCAGCACCACATCTCAAAGGCATCAATTTTTTGGCGCTCGCATGCACGAAGGGTCCAAGTCTCTGCTCCGTATAGAAATATTGAGAATACAAGGGCATTCACCAGTCTCATCTTGATATTTTGAGAGAGAGATCTGTCTTTCCAAAGTTTAGTTAGGCGACTCATCGCATTTTTTGCCATACCAATACGTCTCCGAACTTCTGCTTCACAGTTACCATCGTTAGTTATACTAGACCCGAGATAGACAAAGGTGTTTACTATCTGGTATTCCTGTAATATGTTAGTCAGTTGAATAGTGTCAAATCTGTCGACCACCATTATTTTTGTCTTAGCTTTATTGATTTTCAGACCAACTTTATTGCTTTCGTACTCAACTCTTTGCAGAAGATCAAACATTTCTTGCTCATTTGCTGCTATTAGTGTAGTGTCATCAGCAAATCTTAAATTGGAGATTTTTCTACCAGCTACTGTCACTCCACCGGCCCATCCTTCTAAAACCATCCTCATGACATGTTCACCATAAATGTTAAATAAGTCAGGTGACAACACGCATCCTTGCCTAACACCTCTCTCGGTCTTGAATTGGTTTGAGAACTTCTGATCTAGTCGTACTGTCGCTATATTAGACTGGTACAGATTTTTAATAAGTGTCACCAGGTGCATTGGTGCGCCCATTTCTATTAAAATTGACCACAGATTTATCCAGCTTACACAATCAAATGCCTTTTGGTAGTCAACGAAGCATATAATCATGGGTACTTGAAATTCTTTAGACTTTTCAATGAGTTGTCTCAAGGTCAGGATTTGTTCCCTTGTACCTTTACCCTTTACAAACCCCGCTTGTTCCTGAGGTATTTGGTAATGTAGATAGGTTTTTAATCTGTTTTTGATGATATGCAACAAGATTTTACTAGTATGTGTTATTAGTGACAGGTGACAGTGTGCGGTAGTTTTCACATCTGGTAGTAGTTCCTTTTTTGTGTAGTGGGATATAAATTGAGGTACACCAATCAGATGGCCATTTTCCTGAATTCCAAACAGCGACACAGATAGAATGGATGATATGTAATCCTTTGTTACCTAGTAACTGTAGTATTTCACATGGTATTGAATCAATGCCTGGGGATTTATTTCTCTTTAGTGATTTAATTGCATCTTTGACTTCAGCGAGTAAGACAGTAGGTTCTCTAGGGTAGTCAGAAGGCCACTGATTTTCTGCTGACTCGCCACAGTAGTTTCGCCATGTTTCCAATATTTCATCAGTATCGGTCTTTAAATTACCTTCCTTATCTATTACAGACCACGTTTGAGGTTTAAATTCTCTGGTAAGGAGTTTGATCTTCTGGAATAAGTCCCTCGGTTCATTTCGACAGCCATGTTCCTCTATCTCTCTGCATATTTGAGATATGTAATCAGCTTTATCTTTGCGGCACTGTTTTCTGATTTCTCTCGATAACGCTCTGTATTCATCGTTTGTTCCGTATCTACTTTTATGTTCTTTTCTGCGTTGAATCACAGTCCACGTATTATCGGATATCCATGGCTTACGGCCAGTGGAAACCGCTGCCTCACAGTCTTTTGCAGCCTCGATTACCTTATCTTTGAGATAGATCCAAGTGCTCTCAGGGTCACTATCTACTTGGTCTAAAGAAAGAGCATCTTCTAGGTTTTGTTGGAAGTCATTGATTTTTGATGGACTTAGAGACATGACTTTTCTCTGGGGTGTTCTTTTGGGGACTTTGAAACGAAGTCGAACGTTCAATACCAGGAGTTGATGATCGCTTCCACAGTCTGCGCCAGGATATGTTTTACAGTTGATGGACGACGACTTCCATCTTGATCTTATTAGGATGTAGTCTATTTGATTCTTTGTTCGTCCATCTGGGCTGCGCCATGTGTATAATCTCCGTGGATGATGTTGATATAACGTGTTTGTAATTGTAAGATGTTGTTCTACACAGAACTCCACTAGACGGTCGCCATTCTCATTTCTCTGTCCCAGTCCATTTTTGCCCAGCACTCCTTCAATATTTTCATTAGATGACCCCACTTTGGCGTTAAAATCTCCTAAAATTATGACGAGTTCACGATTCGGAATAGCGCGAACAGTTTCCTCTAGACGACCATAGAACCTGTTGATGTCTTCTTCTTGTGCAGCTGTTGTAGGAGCGTATACCTGGACAAGGTGTAGGGTATTGGTGGATATTCTTATTTTAAGGGATATTATTCTGTCATCAATAGTATTATATCCAATTACGCAGTTGTTAAGTTTAGAGGGTACAATTATTGCGACTCCATTTGTACTTTTGTTATCTGGGCCTGAAAAATAGACGACGTTGCCAGCAGTTGTTTTAAAATGCCCTTTTCCTCTCCAGTGATTTTCTGAGAGTACCAGTACCGAAAGATTGTGGTCTGCCATTTCTTTTTCAATGATGTGTAACTTTCCAGGGTTTTGGATCAGTCCCTGGACGTTCCATGTACCAATTCGCTGACATTTTCTTAAATTAAATGAAAATTTGGATTCAGTCGCACAATTTCTGCCAGGTGCCTGGTCCCTCACACCTTGGCAGCCGGTAGCAAATTTCACACCATCCGACCCGGAACCGAGATGGCGCCGAGCGTGAGTCGGGTCGCTACACATTCCATCTTCACTTACCAAAATTGTTATCGTTATGGGAAGAAATTCTCTTGGGAAAATAGTGCAGTGGTTTCCCTTTGCCTTCTGCACCGCTGTATATGTGCCGTTTCTGTGGCTATCATTCTCGCCGCATGGTCAGTTTTGTAACAGCCAGCTGCCACTGTCCAACCTATCACCATGTCTGGCTACCCTCACTTAGTTTAGCCTGCAGACCAATGCTGTTGCCCGGGATGTAGCACGTGGAGCCATAAGTGAGAGTTGAGTGCCTTATGAGGACCAGTTGGGCAAGAAATGCTTTCAACAAACTGAAAAAAGTACTCTGTAGCAGGGACATTACAATTTCTTTAAAGATAAGACTTCTGAGATGCTACGTGTTCTCCGTATTATTCTATGGGTTGGAGGCTTGGACATTAAAGAAGGATGTTTCGGACAGATTAGAAGCTTTCGAGTTATGGGCCTACAGAAGAATATTAAGAATAAGTTGGGTGGATAGAGTCACGAACATCGAGGTGTTGAGAAGAATGGGAAAAGATAAAGAGGTTTTAAATACAGTTAAAGTCAGAAAACTACAATATCTGGGACATGTTATGAGGGGCGAGCGTTATAACTTGTTACAATTAATAATGCAAGGAAGAATACAGGGTAGAAGGAGTCGCGGAAGAAGACGCATCTCCTGGTTAAACAATTTGAGAGCTTGGTTTAATTGCACTTCTGCTGATCTCTTTAGAGCAGCGGTATCGAAAGTGCGAATTGCCGTGATGGTTGCCAACCTTCTTAGAGGAGATGGTACATGAAGAAGAAGAGGACCAGTTATCAAAAACAATCTCCCGTCTATGACGTTTGATGTGGTCGTTCCAATAAAAGGTGCTACCTCTATAACACACTCGTACACCCCAAGAAGAGCATTATATTAATAAAAATGTAAAAAACTTCTACCAGGAGGCGAAAAGGAGCAGTGACCAATTTGCAAGAAAACAGAACTACTACAAGAGCAAGGAAGGGCACCTAATAGGAGATAAGCAGGGGAAGCTAAGTAGATGGGAGGAGCATTTTAGAGAGCTACTTAATGAAGAACCTGATGGAAGTGATGAGGAACAAGAGGAAATGGTAGAGGAAGTCAGAGGCCCGGCGGAAACAGTAGAGACTCCAACCGGGGAAGAAATAAGAGAAATCATACATAGTATGAAAAACAACAAAAGTGCAGGTAGCAATGGTATTACTGCAGAATTAATCAAGCATGGGGGAGAAGCACTTATAACGCGAATATGTAGCCTGTTGACGAAAATCTGGGAGCGAGAGGAAATGCCTGAAGTATGGAGAGAGGCCATAGTATGTCCCATTCATAAGAAGGGAGATAGAGCAGTGTGTGAAAACTATAGGGGTATCACTCTCCTAGACGTAACATATAAGTTACTCGCCAGAGTCGTAAGAAGCAGACTGGAAAGGCACTTAAACGAGCAGGTTGGTGAATACCAGGGAGGATTCAAAAAGGGCAGATCCACCATAGATCAAATATTCGTATTGAAAATGATTCAGAGCAGTACATACGAGCAACAGTTAAAGTTAAACCTCCTCTTTATAGATTTCAAACAAGCTTACGATTTTGTGATAAGAAGGCGTTTGTACCAGGCACTAAGAGTACTTGGAATTCCGGAAAAGATGATCAGACTCGTAAAAATGACCTTAGTGAAGACCGACAACAGAGTAAGGATAGAAGGAAGCCTATCAGGAAAATTTAAAGTTAAAAGGGGATTAAAGCAGGGAGATCCGCTGTCCACAGTACTTTTCAATTTCTTGTTGGAGGCGATATTGAGAGAGGGTGGAATACGAACGAAAGGTATGATCTTTGACAACAGAAACCAGGTTCTGGCCTTTGCGGACGATGTAGTGCTAATGGCAAGAACGGAAAGGGAACTGCTGAGGATTTTCAAACTCTTTGAAGTAAAGGCTAAGCAGTATGGATTGAGAATTAATGAGCAAAAAACAAAGTAAATGGAAATGGGACAGATCTCAGATGAAGACACACAACTGAAAACTACCACAAACAACGAGAATAAAGAGTATTGCTTCAAAAAGGTGACGGAGTTTGGGTATCTTGGAGTAACGCTAACAAGTAAAGGGGAAGAAAGCCAGGAAATTGAAAAAAGAATCTCGAGAGGAAGAAAGACAGTCGGAGCTAGCGTTACCAGGTGTCCCGATTTGCGCGGGACGTCCCGATTTTCAGGGGTCTGAGGACGCGTACCGATTTGTACCTGATCGGGACAGTTAATGTCCCGATTTTCACCTACGAAAACCAATTTTCACCCACGATGGAGGTTTTGGAGGTTTCATTTTCAGGAGGACTTGCAGTGAATTTTATAACTATGTTATAAAAACAAGGCACTCCTAAAAGCGGCAAAATCGAATGAAAAATATAATTTTAATAAAAAATAAATAATTTACTTAATCTACGATTTTTTTTTTGTAATTTCGTCTGATTATTATTATTATGTAGAATTAAATACAGATTATAGAAACACCTTGTAGTCCAGTAAATAAACTGGAAATACTGCGATAACGTGTAATTTTCAGGATCAACTCCGAATTGCATAAAAATTCGGACGGCTTGTGCCGTTGGTTGCTTTTACTCTGGAGCTGACAGTCACCCCTACTTGGGGGTTAAAAACCGCGCGTTTAAAATAAGTCCGGAGATAGATAAATTGACTAATTCTAAGCAATTTTAGTTCTATAGAATTTTAACTTAGTTAATACTTTTCGAGTTGTTTACAAGTGAAAATGTTTATTTTTCGACAAAAACATCCCGCTTTCAGGCGATTTTCACAAATAACTCAAAAAGTAAGTACTTGATCGAAAAAAATATTCTTAGCAAAAATGTAACATAATATTAAAAAATGAAAAAAATTGTGAACTCATAAAGACTATAGACCCAGCAAATGCAAAGTTGTAGCTCATGAAAAATACGTTCTTATTCGTCAAATTCCAAATCAAATATTTCAACGTAAAATAATCAAGAAATGAAGCACTTTTCGGAAAAAAACCAATTACAACTTTTTTAATAAAGCTTCATTTTTAAGTTTTAAAAAAGTTTCTAGCATCAAAACTAAGAGGGTTATTCTCAAAATCAAGTTGACTCTTTTTTTTAGTAAAAAGATCGTGAAAATCTCCCCCTACTTAGCACCCCAAATGAAATTATTCGTTACCGCTTTACAAACAATTTACTTTACTTATGTATTTTTTACATGATTGAAAGGGCCTGAACGAATCACTAATCACGAGTGTATGCAAAATATGAACTGCCATATTTGAACCAATTTTTGTCTAACAGAAAAACAAAATAAATCTATCATATTTATAAAAGCAAAACCTACCTACTTTTTACTCCTTGAGATTTTTAGTATCCCTAATACTTTTTAAGTTATTTTGAAAAAAGGGCATTTTCCAATATTTTAGGAAAATTTTTTTTTTACTATAAAACCAATTTTTTTCAAAACTAAGCACTCCCAACCGGTAAACCTTAAGACTTTCTGAACATACATTTTTTTGCTTTTTTAAAAGCTACATTTTTGCTAAGAATATTTTTTTCGATATAATTACTCGAAAAGTATTGACTTAGTTTAAAAATTATATAGAACAAAAGTTCTTTAGAGTTAGTCAGTTGATCCATTTTGGGACTTACATTAAACGCGCGTTTTTTTTTACCCTCGAGAAGGGGTAACTGTAACTATCACCACCCAAGTAAAAGCAGCCAACGGTACAAGTTCAACTTTGAAGTAGACAGTAAGTAGAACCTAAAACCAGATTTTCATGCAGTTCGGAGTTGACTCTGAAAATTACACTCCAAAACGGTCATTTACTGGGCTATTGTTGTTTATTTGTCCCGATCTACAACCCTAAATCCCGATTTGTTTTTGCTTATGTACCGATTAAAAACAAATTGGACCTGGTAACACTAGTCGGAGCCCTACACAAACTACTAAGAGCCAAAAACATCTCCAGAGAGGCAAAATTAAGACTCTATAGAACAGTGATCCAGCCCACAGTTCTTTACGGGAGCGAAACGTGGGTCATGAACAAAAACCAAGAAAATATGCTGAACATCTGGGAGCGGAGTGTCCTAAGGAAGATATTCGTGGGAGTAAAAAACGATGAAGTCGTTTGGGGGAGACGAACAAACGAAGAGGTCAGAGAGCTGTACCGGAAACCAGAAATAAGCCAGATGGTCAGAACAAAGAGACTAAGTTGGTTAGGTCATCTTGCGAGAATGGCTGACGGAAGGTGGGCAAAGGACTCGCTGCTGAGAGGGAAAGGAAAGAGGAGAAGAGGACGACCCAGGAAAAAGTGGCTAGAAGCATGTAAGGAAGACCTGCAAGCAATCGGGATATCAAATTGGAGAACTGCGGCCATGGACAGGAGAAAATGGAGAAAAACGGTGGAGAAATTCCAAGCCATGGGCCTTTAAGGCCTGTTGAGCTATATTATATATATATATATATATATATATATATATATATATATACATCCTACTATCAATTTGGCATCGATACATTATCCATTTACCATCGATTTGGCATCGTCTTGCAAAGTGGCATCTGTATATCGATGCCACTTTACACTACCTTAATAACTTTATTCCTGTACTTGCTACCAGAAGTCTAATCAGCTCGGTAGTTAGAGATTTGATTTCTTGATGTTACTTTAATATATCAGCTTTCCTTGTTTACCTCTTACTAAGTTATATAAGTTTATTCCATAAAATGTTTGAGTCCAAAATGATCGTACAGTGAAAATATTATATACATTTAGTTCAGTGTTTTACCGTTTTGTCGCTGCCGTTATATACATGAAAACGTATATCCCACTTTCATTATCAATCATTTTGGCATCAGAAATTTGGCATCACTGTTGAATACAATATTATTCACAACGAAAAATAGACAATTTGAGAATGTATATATTATTTTCATAAAGAAATCAGTCTGGCATCATGTTTTATTGTTTTCACCCAATTTTGAAAAAATGTGAAAACTTTGTATTATCCACGTCCGTCTGTCCGTCTGTCTGTAACCACAACTCCTCCGTCAATATACCAGCTAGAATGACAAATGAGGTATCAAATGAAAGCTGATAATCCAAGGATGGTACTAAAGGTGAGATATTTGACCTTGGCGGTCTGTCCGTCGGTCTTTACGACCGCGAATATAACTCCTCCATCATTATACCAGGTAGAATGACAAATGAGGTGTCAAATGAAAGCATATAATCCAAGGATGGTACTAACGGTGAGATATTTGACCTAGGCTGTCTTTCCGTCGGTCCCTCCGACCGCAAATATAACTCCTCCGTCATTATACCAGGTAGAATGACAAATGAGGTGTCAAAAGAAAGCTTATAATACAAGGATGGTACTAAAGGTGAGATATTTGACTTAGGCGGTCTGTGACTCGGTCCCTCCGACCGCGAATATAACTTATCCGTCATTATACCAGGTAGAATGACAAATGAGGTGTCAAATGAAAGCTGATAATCCTAGGATGGTACTAAAGGTGAGATATTTGACCTAGGCTGTCTTTCCGTCGGTCCCTCCGACCGCGAATATAACTCCTCCGTCATTATACCAGGTAAAATGACAAATGAGGTGTCAAAAGAAAGCTTATAATACAAGGATGGTACTAAAGGTGAGATATTTAACTTAGGCGATCTGTGCGCCGGTCCCTCCGACCGCCAATATAACTCCTCCATCATTATACCAGGTAGAATGACAAATGAGGTGTCAAATGAAAGCTTATATTCCAAGGATGGTAATAAAGGTGAGATATTTGACTTAGGCTGTCTTTCCGACGGTCCGTACGACCGGGAATATAACTCCTCCGTCATTATACCATGTAGAATGAGAAATGAGGTGTCAAATGAAGGCTGATATTCCAAGGATGGTACTAAAGGTGAGATATTTGACCTACATGGTCTGTCCGTCGGTCCGTCCGACCGCGAGTATAACTCCTCAATCATTATACCAGGTAGAATGATAAATGAGGTGTCAAATGAAAGCTTATAATCCAAGGATGGTACTAAAGGTGAGATATTTGGCCTAGGCAATCTTTCTGTCGGTCCGTACGACCGCGAATATAACTTCTCCGTCATTATACCAGGTAGAATGACAAATGAGGTGTCAAATGAAAGCTTATATTCCAAGGATGGTACTAAAGGTGAGATATTTGACCCAGGCTGTCTTTCCGTCGGTCCGTACGACCGCGCATATAACCCCTCCGTCGTTATACCAGGTAGAATGACAAATGAGGTGTCAAATGAAAGCTGATAATCCAATGATAGTACTGCAGGTGAGCGATTTGACCTAGGCTGTCTTTCCGCCGGTCCGTACGACCGCGACTATAACTTCTGCGTCTTTATACCAAGTAGAATGACAAATGAGGTGTCAAATGAAAGCTGATAATCCAATGATGGTACTACAGGTGAGCGATTTGACCTAAGCTGTCTTTCCGCCGGTCCGTACGACCGCGACTATAACTTCTGCGTCTTTATACCAAGTAGAATGATAAATAAGGTGTCAAATGAAAGCTTATAATCCAAGGATGGTACTAAAAGTGAGATATTTGGCCTAGACAATCTTTCTGTCGGTCCGTACGACCGCGAATATATCTTATCCGTCATTATACCAGGTAGAATGACAAATAAGGTGTCAAATGTAAGCTGGTAATACAAGGATGGTACTAAAGGTGAGATATTTGACCTAGGCGGTCTGTCGGTGGGTCCGTCCGACCGCGAATGTAACTCCTCTATCATTATACCAGCTATAATAATAAATGAGGTGTCAAATGAAAGCTTATAATCCAAGGATGGTACTAAAGGTGAGATATTTGAGCTGGGTACTCTTTCTGTCGGTCCGTACGACCGCCAATATAACTCCTCCGCCATTATACCGGGTAGAATGACAAATGAGGTGTCAAATAAAAGCTTGTGGGTGAAAACCTAGGACTTACGAAGTCCAATTTAAAAATAGGGCATATCAGAGATATGCCTTAGACATCATAGAAGACAATGACACAGAAAAATCAAACAAGCAATATGTCAAAAGGGCCTTAGTTATGTATCTTCGGTCCTGTTGGTCCAATCGTGATGTATAGCACCTCAAATGATAGGATTTGACAAACAGAATACAATGAGAGAAAAATCAAATACAACCTCATGTCAAAAGGGCCTTAGTCGCGTATCTTCGGTCCTATAAGACCAATCGTGACGTACGGCATCTCAAATAATAGGACTTGACAAATAAAATACAATGACACAGAAAAATCAAATACAGCAACAAGTCAAAAGGGCCCTAGTTATGTATATCTAGTCCTATTGGTCCAATTGTGACGTACAGCAGCTCAAATGGTAGGGTTTAATGAACAGAATACAATGACACAGAAAAATCAAATACAGCAATATGTCAAAAGGGCCTTATTTACGTATCTTCGCTCCTATTGGTCCAATCGTGGCGTACAGCACCTAAAATAACTGGATTTGACTAATATAATACAATGACGTATGAAAATCAATTACAGTATCATGTCAAAAGGGCCTTAGTCTTGTATCTACGGTTCTATTGGTTCAATCGTGACGTACAGCGTCTGAAATGATGGGATTTAACTGGCAGAATAAGATGGTGTAGACAAATGAAAATGACGGCATGTAATAACACTTTAAAATTGTAGAAATAAAATGGATTAACACACATGGTATGACATATTAGGTGAGAGTATTTAACAAATAGAATACGATTACATACGTCCAGTTTTTGACAAGCGACTTCTCTACATATGATAAACGCGAAAGGGCCCCAACGTTCACTGCTCGACATAGGCCTCCCGTTCACTGCATATACCCACTGCTTTCTGACGCTGTGACTTGAGAGGATAGGATTTAACGAATAGAACGACAAAGAAGACTAAACAAGGCAGCTCACGGGAAAAACACAACTGTCCGTTTTATACTCTACAGGGAAGCATCAAATATTCAACGTAAGAATATATTAGAGTATAACGGTATGATAAATCTTTTTCTTCTTTTTTTCATTTAGTGCATTCCGTACGTTTTTTAAACATAATCAGGAGAAGTTGTTGAATTTCTGAAGTCTATAAAAGAATTTCTTAACAAACCTTTTTTTAATTGTGTTATGGATTATTTTTAAGAATGTGTTTAAAAGGCAGTTCGCAGGCTTATTGTTCAATGGTCTTATCACTTTCAAGCGCCTGTCTTTTTTGTAGGACTATTAATTGTTACTTGTGATTTCAACCATTCTAGCGGGGCAATGCCTTTTCTATAACTGAAATGAATATTGTTATCCATTTAATTTTTTTCCTCAATTAATTGAATGCCTCCTACTGGTGTTTGGTCTAAGCTTACCGCTTTTCCCCATTTAAGCTAAACTGCTCGTCAAAAGTTAGGGATATAGAAAATTATGCTCATTTTCGTAGCTAATTTTTTCGAGAACAGATTAACGGATTCCACTATTTTTTTTAATATTTTAGATTTTTCTTTAGTATTTACACAGTTGTGCAAAGGTTTACACAAACTTCTTGTTTGTACTTATACCGAGTGGTAGGTATAAGTACAGAAAAGAAGTTTGAGTAAACCTCTTGATAGGTATTAGTTACGTATCTTCACTCCCATTGGTCCCAACGTGTCGTACGGCGGCTCAAATCATTGGAATCAGCCAACAGAATACAATGACTAGGGAGCGGATTTATATGCGTTCAATTTTGATGAAATATTCGCATATATATGCGGTAAAAAATTACGAAATATGCGCAAGATATGCACAAAAATTCAAAAAATGCGCATTTCGGGAAACCACAAATTTTCTGTCTTATTTAGTAATCTTATTTATTATTTTTCAAATAAAATCATTTTTTATATATGCAATTTATTCACAGTTTTTACAAAAACTGCTACCAATAGTTACCTATTTAAAATAAAACAACAATATCACTATAAATATATCTTCGATTATAATTCACTACAATGTGTTTTTCCAAATTCTTTACGAGGAAACATATTCTTTGATCAGACAAAATATTTTTATAACTTGAAAAACTCCTTTCAACATCGATAATTGGTGCGTATTTAAAATAACTTGTTAATTTCCGTTAGAAAATCGTAAAACTTTGGCTAAAGGTGTAAATTCTCTTAACAATAGAGGATTTAAAAAATCACCAGAATTATAGGTAGGTACCTACCCTAATAGCACAAGGACGCCCAATGGACGTCCTTCACGGACTTTAGGGACGTCCATTGGACGTCCGTTTTCGTCCGAGGAACGTCCTTTATACGTCCTATTTTGGCCCAAATGTCGCGCTACCGAACGTCTATTGGACGTCCATCTAATGTCCGAGGGGACATATATTGGATCTTAATCGGACGTAAATTGGACCTTAATCGGACGTCCTAGGGGACGTAAATTGGACCCTAATCGGACGTAAATTGGACCTTAATCGGACGTAAATTGAACCTTAATCGGACGTAAATTGGACCTTAATCGGACGTAAATTGAACCTTAATCGGACGTAAATTGGACTTTAATCGGACGTAAATTGGACCTTAATCGGACGTAAATGGGACCTTAATTGGACGTAAATTGGACCTTAATCGGAGTAAATTGGATCTTAATCGGACGTCTTAGGGGACGTGAATTGGACCTTAACAGGACGTCCAATTTTGGTCCAAATTCCACGTTGCCAAACGCCCAATGGAGGTCCACCTAACGTCCGAAGGGACGTTCGGTGGACGTCAATTGGGCCTTCATAGGACGTCCCAGTTTGGTCCAATGTATTGCTGCCGATCATCCATCTAACGTCCTGGGAGGACGTTCGGTGGACGTCTAGAGACGATATTTATACCTGTGGAGAATGTATTGTGGGAAATAAAAAATATATTTTTTAAGGAACTTATATTACATCTTATATTAATTTACAATTATTGGATATTAGATTATTTACATTAAATTATAATTACATTTCTCCAAGAAATTAACGCACCACCTTAAAAATGGGCCATTTTTGATGTCTCGAATTTCCTAAAGCCATTGTCCCATCTAAGTGATTTTTTTAATAATATTATAGCCTAGGCTATATGGGCTACCTCCATAAGCTTGTCATGCACGGGGAGCTATACTGTAATAATATTATATCACATCGCTGAGGGAACTCTACATTACATATACTTTTCGAATCAAAACTTTTATTCTCTTAATATTATTACTTAAAAAATATATACTACATTCGTCTCGCTAAACTCGAAAAATAACTTATAAACCATAAAAATCTCCGAAAATATAAATGACATAAATGAGAATTGGCACAATTATTATTATGGTTTTAAGTTGATTTTTCGGATTTAACTACAATATTATGCAAAAAATTATGTTATATCGCATATTTAAAATGGGTTTATCTCGAAAACAGTTATATTAAGTTTAGCGAGATGATTGTAGTACACTTTTTTTAAGTAAAAATATTAAGAGAATAAAAGTAGACTGGTACGCAGTCTGATTTTTGCATAAGAGTTTAATGAAATGGTAACAAATCAATTGGAAGTTCTGTCCGACAAAATACATGGAACGTTTTCGGTAGTCTGATGTTCCAAGTTTTTAACCTGTTCCACAATTAAAACTTCCCCGGTTCCAGTATTTCCGTACATCAAAGTTTGTCCGACTAGACACCGTGAAGCTATTAACAAATTTTCAGCTTGCTGTTAATCAACTTTTTTTATTACGCGGGATCCAGGTCTATAAATGAATACAATAAATAAGTAGGTAGGTACATATTATACACTTATTTATACGAGTACAATTAATAGTAGAGCTGGTTTTTGGGATGTTACAAGCAGCATTTGCATTTCCACAGAGATACTTATGACAGAAATAATAAAATACCGAGACGGACTATTATTATAATAATTTACAATAGGACCCGACGGCCGACGCTATAGGGACAGGTAAAATTTATGACTGAACAATGCACCGAGCATCGATACAAGCAATATGTACCGGTCGAAGGTTATTTTTTATTGTGCCAAATGGACGTATATAGTACCTACCTTTAAAAATCGAATACACAAATTAAAAGATATTTAACAACCATAAAGATTTGTCAAACTCTATCACCGACTTCATGAAAACAAGTATTACTACATTCTTTGATGGTTTTTGCTGTAAATTTTAAAGGATTGACATGAAATTTGGCATACGCATAGCTAACATGCCAAAGAAAAAAAGTGATATTGTGCCAATGTGTGCTATTGCCCTGGGGTGAGTTTCACTCTTTCTCTGGGGTGAAAAACGTTCAAAATAAGTCCGGACTTCGATAAACTGATTAATATTAAGCAACCTTTATTCCATACTTACAAAGTATGTGTACTTACAAATTAGTATGTGAATTTGGGGGGTGAGTTTCACCCCGAGGAGGGGTGATATACAAAATATAGATAGATACACAAAAGATATACAAAAATGTTTCAAAACATCGAAAAAATGTGGTAAAATGCAAATATACATATCATATTATGATAAAATTGCGATTTTGGCGATTTGCCTTTTTGGATAGAATGATGATGATGTTGATTAGGATAAAACTGCGAAGAATTTTTTTATCGAAATATAGTAAAAAATATGAAAAATATACCAAAAAGCTTGAAAAAATATGTAAGTATGTAAGGAAAAACATAAATAATTAAATAAACTTTTGACAACACAACACAAAAGTTTGAAACACTCACTATTTGGATTGGTTGTCCTGGCTTGTGATTTTCTTCTTTGCAGATGACGCTCACGGATCGATGTCAATGTCCAACGGACGTCCGAGCACGGACGTCCAATGGACGTCCAAAGGACGTTCATATTTATTCAACACGTAAGTACGTCCAACGTCGGACGTCCGAAGGACGTTCATTTATAGTCCATCCGCATTAGGACTAAAACTGGACCTATTTTGGGCACACGTACGCTCAACTTCAAAAAGATGCTCTCAATATTCATCTGTAGTAAGGATACATTGATAAAAATTATATTTTTGCTTATTAGAATTAACCACCAAACTTCTATCATCTTGGTAACGGGAATAATAAAACATTATAAAGTCCACTTTACATCAACAATAATTGAACAAGAAATTGACGACAAGTTATTCAAGGTCAAATTTGGCTTATACAAAACACAATTCTACTTCCAATTTTGCCGTGAATAAACAGAAAATAAAGAAATTTGACAAAATAAAACATATCCAATTGTTCTATTTCATCAAATTCCTTCATTTTCTTTTACAAATCATACATTTTGTACTCGTCAAATTTGGCCTTGAATAACTTAGTCAATTTCTTGTTCAATTTATTGTTGATGTAGAGTGGACATAACGAATAATTTACCGATCAGATTTTCACACTTTACATAAAAACAAAAACATGTATTAGATATTAAACTACATATACAGTTTTGAATTAAATATGATTTATAATCTTTTCCATTTAAACTATTTTATTAACATAATTAAGTTAATATTTTATTAAATAATTTTGCTGTTTAATCCCCTTATTGGTAGAATATGTCCAATATGGACGATTGGAAAAGGTCCGTATTTCGTCCGAGTACGGACGTCCAAAGGACGTTCATATTTATTCCACCCGAAGGACGTCCAACACCGGACGTCCGAAGGACGTACATATTTAGTCCACCCGAAGGACGTCCAACGCCGGACGTCCAAAGGACGTACATATTTAGTCCACCTGAAGGACGTCCAACGCCGGACGTCCAAAGGACGTACATATTTAGTACACCCGAAGTACGTCCAGCGTCGGACGTCCAAAGGACGTCCGTTTATGGTCCATGGACGTTAGGACCAAAAATTGACCTATTTTGGACGTCCAAAGGACGTCGTGTGCTATTAGGGTATTAAATATAACAAAAGTATATAAAATTCGGATTTCCGGGTAAAACATCCTTCGTCATTTTAACATCCTACAATCATTTCATAACGGCGGCGTATTATCCTATAAGTACTTTGTGTAGAGATCGTT